>NW_006352194.1:3543790-3566228 GCF_000327345.1 Myotis davidii
CTGGCTGGAGAACCTAGCGAGAGAACATGGCTACAGAACCTGGCTGGAGAACATGGACACAGAACTTGGCTGGAGATTGTGGCTAGAGATCCTGGCAAGGCTGCTGATCAACTGAACGCTGTCTCCGTGTCATTCCTTCTTCGCCGACTCCGTCCACACCTTTGGGGACCCCTGGACCTGCTGGGGCTGGACCCCAGCATCTCGGCTACTGTAATTTTTGCTAATGTCCCTTCAGACAAAACCAGTTTCATTGGCGAAATCCAAATTGAAGGGTGGATAGACTTTACCTTTTGAGTGGAAGAACTGAAAAACACTCTGGCTTCCCCACCCCAGTATACCCGAGTTCTTTAAAAAAGAAATTTATATATATATATATTATTTTTTTTCCCCCCCAGACAGGAAGGGAGAGGGAGAGAGAGATAGAAACATCAATGATGAGAAAGAATCATTGATCGGCTACCTCTTGCACGTCCACACTGGGGATCGAGCCTACAAACAAGGCATGTACCCTGGTTCATAGATTGACGCTCAACCACTGAACCATGCTGGCTGTGCCCGAGTTATCTTTTGTTGTGCAACAAATTACTTCCAGATTTAATGGCTTAAAATATCTCTCTCACAATTTCTGGCTTAGTTGGGTGGTTCTGGCTCTGCTCTCTCATGAGCCTGAAGTCTTCTGAGACTTTGACCGGGGCTGGAGGATCCACTTCCAGGATGTGCACCCACATGGCTGGCGTTGGAGCAGGCTCTTGGCAAGAGGCCTCAGTTCCTTGCTAAATGAACCTCTCCTCAGGACATGGCGGCTGGCTTTCAGCAGAGCAAGGGACACAAGAGAGAGCAAGGTAGAAGCCACAATGTCTTTATGGCCTAGCCTTAGAAGTCACGTACTGGCGATTCTGCAGTATCCCATGGTCCCACAGGTCAGCCATACTCAGGTGTGAGGGAACCACCAAAGGGTGTGGACACCAGGAGGTCAAACTCACTAGAGGCCACCTTAGAGGTGCTACCACTCTGCCATACACATTAAGTGACTACTAAAAATGCCTTCCTTCTCATGTTTATTTGGTAATTTGACTGAGGATTCAATTCCCTACGAATTTTGAAGGGATTTCTCTGTTTTCTTCTAGCTTTGAGAAGTACGATGTTATTCTGATTTCTGGTTCTTTGTCTGGGTTTCCCCTCAGTACCTTTCTAGAAACTTTTTTAAAAATATATATATATTTTATTAATCTTCTACAGAGAGGAAGGGAGAGAGAGATAGAGAGTTAGAAACATCGATGAGAGAGAAACATCGATCAGCTGCCTCCTGCACACCTCCCACTGGGGGTGCGCCCGCAACCCAGGCACATGCCCTTGACCGGAATCGAACCTGGGACCCTTCAGTCCGCAGGCCGACGCTCCATCCACTGAGCCAAACCGGCTTCGGCTCTAGAAGCTTTTAAGACCTCTTGGTAACCTAGTATTCTGACATGTGAGGATGTTTGTGGCTCTTCTGTCATTTTGTGCCAGATATCTAATGGACCCTTCCAGTTTAGAAACTCTAGTTACAGAACGTGGGCATACAGGTTAGGACATCTGCTTGCATGTGCACGAGGCCCCTTGCAGGGAAATATTTAGGGATATGACGAGAAGGGGGTGGGGCAAGGGTCCTGCTCTCCCCCATTCTCCACTGTCTTCTAGTACAGAGTTCCATGAGCCTCAGAAATATGAATGTGGCCTTCCAGCTCATTGTGAAGGTTTATTTGTCAAGGTAGCAGAATAGGCAGTATTTTATTTCACATTTTATTAGCTCCATTTATAATTGTTAAGTATGCTTCCTTTTGTACTCTCTACCCAGTCCCACAAATATTAGGAATGGCCTGCTGGGCAAGTTGCTTAGCTTCTCTAAGCTTCAGAGTTGTTGTACATAAATGGGAATAAAATTACCTACTTTGAAGGGTTTTATTATGAGGGTAATATGAGATAATGCATGAAAAATGTTTGGGTTGATGGGAAAAGGTTAAATAGTTGTCTATCGCTATTGCCGAGCAAGCTTTCCAATTCAGCGCCCCCGTCTGGTTGGATGGGAAACAGCAACTACTTAGAAGGCTGAATTTGGAAAAAACTGCACTTAGCTGATTTGGGAATCAGCCTTAGCCTCTGTTGTTTGGCCCGCTGCTTCGTTGGCACTCCTGTATTTGTCTGAAAACAAATGGGGATCTCACTGACTTCTGGGACTAGTCTGGGGCAGGTGGGAAGAGCTTCCATTTTTTTTTCTTTCTCCTACTTCCAGGCTCCATCTGCAAACCTTTCCTTACCCAAGAACTGAATTTGGCCCTGGCAGGTGGCTCGACTTGTTGCAGGGCGGGTGTGTGTGTGGGGGGGAATATGCAGGAGGCAGCTGATCAATGTTTCTCTTTCTCTCTCAAATCAATAAAAACTTTTTTATTTTTAAAGAACTTAATATGGCCCTAGACAGCTTGGCTCAGTGGATAGAGCGTTGGCCTGTGGACCAAAGGGTCCCAGGTTTAATTTTGATCAAGGGCACATACCTTGGTTGCAGGCTCCTCCCAGGCTCGGGAACTGGTCAGGGCTCATGCAGGAGGCAACCAATTGTCAATACGACTCTATAGCATTGATGTTTTTCTCTCTGTGTCTCCCCCACTCTTCTACACTCCCTAAAAATCAATGGGAAAAATATCCTCAGATGAGGATTAACAAAAAATAAATGATTTATTTAATAAAAACACCAAAAAACTGAATTTGTATCCATTTTGCCATATTGCTTATCTCAATGAGGCTAAAACACTTTTGAGGCAAACTGAAGAATATAGTAATGATAATAGCTAGTATGCAAATGGTACTGATAATGTGTCAAGCACTGTCCAAAGGGCTTTATGTATATGTGTATTTTTTTTTTAATATATTTTATTGATTTTTTACAGAGAGGAAGGGAGAGAGAGAGAGAGTCAGAAACATCGATGAGAGAGAAACATCGATCAGCCGCCTCCTGCACATCCCCCACTGGGGATGTGCCCGCAACCCAGGTACATGCCCTTGACCGGAATCGAACCTGGGACCTTTCAGTCCGCAGGCTGATGCTCTATCCACTGAGCCAAACCAGTCTCGGCTATACGTGTATTTTTTAATCTTTACAACTACAAGTGTCCTATTATCATCTCCATTTTATAGATGAGAAAACCAGGGCCCAGGAAGGCTAAGTAACTTGCCAGAGGTCACACAGCTGGTTAATAGTGGAACTAGCATTTGAACACAGGCAGTAGGCCTCCAGAGTCTGTGTTCTTACCACATTGAGCCTTCTCTAAATATTAATATTGAGGCCCAGCCCAGTGTGGCTCAGTGGTTGAGCATCGGCCCATGAATCAGGTCACTGTTGAATTCCCAATCAGGGCACGTGCCTGGGTTTCAGGCTTGGTCCCCAGTAAGTGGTGTGCAGGAGGCAGCTGATCAGTGATTCTCTCTCATCATTGACGTTTCTTTCTTTCCCTCTCCCTGAAATCAATAAAAACAAATTTAAAAAAATATATTGAGTACTTACTGTGTGCCAAGCTGAGACTCTGGAGCTCAGGCTCTTAATCACCATGTTGTATTTGGGTTACCTTGGACAAGTCTTTTTCCTCAGAACTTCAGTTATGAACAATCCTATATAATAAAAGGCTAATATGCAAATCGACCGAACAGTGGAACGACAGGTGGCTATGACGCGTATTGGCCACCAAGGAGCAGACACTCAATACAGTCCACAGGGGGAGCACCACTCAGCCAGAAGCTGGGCTCACAGCTGGTGAGCGCAGCTGTGGTGGCGGCAGCCTCTCCTGTCTCCGCGGCAGCACTAAGGATGTCCCACTGACAGCTTAGGCCCGCTCCCCGCAGGGACTCCCCCAAGAGCTCCCAGACTGTGAGAGGGCGTAGGCTGGGCTGGGGGACTCCACCTCCCAGTGCACGAATTTCATGCACCGGGCTTCTAACCCTTTAATAAATGCCCATTCCATGTTGGCTATTTCACCTAATTCATCACCAACATCCTGGCTAGCATGTCCTGAGCTCTTTTTATGTGCCAGGCACTTTTCTAAGTACTTTACATGTTTTACTCATTAGATATGTATGTATGATAGCTCTGCAAGGTTGATCCACAGAGAAGTTAAGTGACTTGCTCAAGGGCTCACATCTAGGAATTGTGGGATGCAAGATTGGGTAGCCTTGTGATTATCCAGGGCACTGTGGTTGCCTTTGGGGTCTTTGGTGCTCTTAGCAAATCAGTTCTGTGTCCAGGCACATGGATGAACTGTACTTTCCTGTCCCCTTGAATTTAGCTGCAGCCAATGATATAGGATGGAAATGATAGGTCACTTCTGGACATAGCGTAGGGGCCAACCTGAAACTGTTTGAGAAACACAGGTATAGATAGCTATATACAATTTTGATGACCTGAACTTTCCTCATACTCCTCAAAGTTTTTAAAAATAATACAGTAGGCACCACAGAAAGAGAAGTCTGTGGACCTATGAAGACAAACTGTCTATGTCACCATTTAGCCAATAACCAGGGAGAGACTCAAGTAGATGTGGAACGCTAGTGGAGAAGCCCTGTGAAGGGGGCATCTGTCAAAGTGATTAGCCAGATGCTAACAAGGATTCTTCTGGGCATCAGTTATGTGCAGCAGATAAAAATACAACCATTCGCCCTAACCGGTTTGGCTCAGTGGATAGAGCATCGGCCTATGGACTGAAAGGTCCCGGGTTCGATTCCGGTCAAGGGCACGTACCTGGGTTGCGGGCACATCCCCAGTAGGAGGTGTGCAGGCAGCAGCTGATCGATGTTTCTCTCTCATCGATGTTTCTAACTCTCTATCCCTCTCCCTTCCTCTCTGTAAAAATCAATAAAATATATTTAAAAAAAAAATACAACCATTCTTAGAAATGATCAGGGCCTGGCCTGGGCATCTTTTGCATTGGAGTCAGCCTTGCTGCAGAAGCCTTACATTGGGTATGTATGTCTGATTATGAGATAGTTAAATGTGACTGAGAATGTGTGCTTGGGGGTCAGGTCAACACACAGCATCACTGCTCACTGATTGTGTGACCCTAGGCACGTTCCTAATTTCTCTGTGCTTCAGTTTTCTCATTTTCAAAATGGGGCCATGACCACCTACCTTGTGGGATCACTGTGATAATGGAGGCAATGTATACAAGACAGAGAGCTGCTTGGCACATAGTAGGTGCATAACCAGCAGGGCCAGTTACTCTTACCTGAGTGCCAGACTTGATTGTGTCAGTCTAGTCCAGGGTCTAATACAGGTCCAACGGCTCAGCAAATGATGAATTAATAAGGGACTAAGGGCTAACTTACAAACTCTGGATAAAGTCATCCATCAGATACCATGTTCCACAATTAACTTCAATGCATATTAATTTCTAATAGTGAGAATTAGATCCAACAAAGAATTGGAGAAAGTAAGTCTAGACTATATATATACCCAAAATGCCTTCTTTAGGAAAGAAGCGGTAGTAAAACTGTGTTGTTGTGAGATGTAGATTTAAGATAAGATCCAACCCACTGGATGTATGCAGGGGCTGAAACCAAGCCCTTGACTCCATTAGCAACTGCTGAAACTCCAGCAGCTCGGCCCATTCTCATGCGAACGGCAGGTTCTCATTAATTCCTTGTTGGCGTGATCTGTCCACTTTAGTGTTATGTTCTCATTAGGAAGCCAGTGTAGGACTGAGACCTACCTGTGTCTTTCACACCCACAAGAAATGACTGAAAGGTGGAGGGGCATTCTTTGCAGTCAGAGAATCTGAATTTAAAATCCTTTCCTTTGCTACTTCCTAGCTATACGGCTTTAACTGTGCTATTTCATGGTCTGAACCTCAGCTTCAACTATAATGGGATTAATAGCTTAGTCTAGGGCTCCAAGTGTAACAAAGGACAGTGCCTGGTCCCCACCAGGTGTTCCTTTTTATCTGAGTCCCTCCCTTTGCTGACAGGGCTCTCCCCCCTTTCCCAGTCTGCTGTGCTACAGACAAAAATCCAACCACCCTTTATCCAGCCCAGGGATTAAGATCTCTGCCTCACAGCCCAGGAACCAGACCTTTTGTGACCAACTTCCATTCTTTGACACAATAAGGGAGAAAGACCAACAGTATATGGGATTTTTTGTTCATTTTTTTATTTAGACATGGAATTTTTCTTTCATTTCATATAACTTATCTAATTAAAATATTCATCTTGGTAGTTACCACAAAAAAGTAACATAGAAAATTATATTTACATTTTGGGACCAAAATACAAATGAAGAGCAAGATGACACCTTGCTCCTTCCCCGCCCGCCTCCCAGAAAGAAAGAGAAAGCCCTAAAGAAACTGCTCATGAGATCAACGATCACAAAGGGTTAATTTGTAATTTGCTGATTTGTATGTAGTGTAGCACAGAAAAAAAATTGCACACGTTTTCACAAATGAGACCAAAAGTTCGACGTCATCCTATGTCTGTTTAGCAGCCATTTCAAGCACCCAGGTGAGGAGGTCATTTAGAAATTGGGTTTCTCCTCTTCCTTCCTTCCTGGTTTCACCAAGTCACATTCCTGATGCAAACATGCTTGGAAGGGGAGGAGGAAAGTCCTGGCTCTATTCAAACAGGGGTGATCAAAAATCTTTATGATAGTGATGTTGGGATGAAAGTATGTGTGTTTTTTCCCCTCTCTGTCTAAAGACTCCTAATAAAGGAAATTAAATCATACACAACTGAATCTGAAATGTTAAAAACTGGTCTCAATGACAAAGACTTGAACACACAGCTAAGAGACAGATTTAAGGTGGACACCTTGAGGAAGCTATTCTAGGAACCTGACCCAGATGTTCATTTGGTTTTAGGTAAGAGGCTTCCTAATATTCCTAAGATTTGGGGATAGGGATGGAATGGTAATACAATTAATCAAGAGAAATAAAATCCATTCAGAGAAATAATGTTTTACCCAGTTAAAAAACAGCAAATTAAAACAGAGCAATACTTATGTCACATCACAACAGGCACCTGCACAGCAATGCACTGATCTTGCTCCTAAGTAAACTCAAAAGGGAGGCCCTCCCTTCCCAAACCAGCTGGATGCCCCTGTGGTTCTCTCCCATCCTGATGCTATAGCTTGGACACTTTTGCTAAGTTGACCCTTCGCTCCAAATTCTGGCTTACACACTCGGAAAGTAGAGAGAGCTTCAGCTGCAAAGTTCTCTACAAAACAGCAAATTGTTGTGCTCTTTCAGTCACATGATCTTACCTTTTAAAGAAAGCGAAAACAAAATCAATTTCCAACATAGCATTACAACTTTTAAAACCATTCACTTCTAATAGTAATTCAGAGAGATTGAGATTAAAGTGCTGGCTCTTAAAATTCTGACGCTGTATCTGGGGGTGGGGGGGTCCTACCAAAAGCCCTGCCATGTATTTGTGTTTTTCTCCCATGCTAGTGGGAGAAGGAAAAACAGGGAAGGAAAAAAAAAACCCTAAAGTTTTGAATCAGACACTGGAAATTGTAAAAATGCTGGGATTCTGTGCAAATCGCTCTCCCAAGGGTCTGTGTCGTCTAGTGAGCCTCGAAAACGAAAAATAAAAATAATTTGGAACTGCAAAATAGGACGGGGGGAAAAGACTCTAGACCTTTACAAATAGCCTCCCTTAATAAATACTATTTAATGAATAATAAAGAGTTGTACCTGCAGAGGAACTCAAAGCAACACTGAACAGGGTCTGAGGTGAGGGGTCTAACCTGGATGCTCCTGTCTGCTTGCTGAGGCCCCTCTAGGACAGGCAGCCCAGGACCCACTCCTCACCCTACGTGGAGCGGGCACCACAGGCTCTGGGGATGCCCAGTCCGCCCTCTGTACCAGAGTCCTTTCAGGAGAGCTGAACTGGGACAGGGGAATGGCTTTCATTAGGCCTCTAACTTTAATAAAGGACCTGAACATAAAGACTAAGTATGTGGTAGAGGACAAAAACCAAAGAAAACCTGGGGGTAATATAAATACAATCTGGGGCAATATTTATTAAAACTATCTTATAGTTTACAAAGAAGCTAAATAACAACAGAAGTATAATTGACCTTAAAATGCTCAGTGAGACTGAGGCTTCACATCTTCTTCAGAGCTCTGAAGTGTTCTCAGGCAGGAGGCAGTGGCGCGGCACAGGCTCACAGATGCGACTCCGGCGGACTGTGCAGGACTCGGAGACCAATGCTGCCACAAAGCAGACTCGGGTCTCCTTTGGAAGTTCCATTCCCCAACCCCCACTGTCCTTGTCTTCCTCACCCCCAAATTCCATCTCCAAGGCAAGTCCTCAGTTTATCGTCGGGAGAATCTGTTCTTGAATGCTTTAATTGTCTTAGCCATCATGGGGGCAATTTCTGTGGAAAGAGAAATAAGGCATTGTTTCAGATCCGTGGCAGTTTAGACAACACCAGCGGTTTACAATCAGCCAAAGTCTTGCCACACTCTTGGTTCTGCACCACCAGGAAAACGGATGCAAGTAGTAGCTGTTGGCTAACATCACAACAGAAGCAGCAGCACAGAGCTACCACCTGCCAGACCTGGAACAATCACTATTTCTAACAACCTCACCAAGACTCACACACTGGCTAACCTGCCCCCGTAAGTGGCAGAACTAATTCAATCCGGACTGTAAAGGCCATGGTGAGCCATAATTTACCTTTGTCTCATAACACCCAAACCAGCAAAAAGCATTCCCTTCCCACCGTCTGCCCAGTGTAGCAACAGGCGTTAACACAAGCTAAATGCAAATACGGACTAAGGACTGATAAATCTGCACTCAGCCAAAGCTTAAGCCAGGATTTCTACTCTCCCATGGGCTCTGAAGACAAAATAATGCTTTTAAGTTAGGACACCTCTTTAGAATACTGGGCATCATCTATGGTAATCAAGTTAATAAAATACAAACAGACCCAACTAGATATAAAAAATAAATACTTGGAAGCTGGGGTTTTAAGGTTGTAAAAACCTCAATAAGATGAACTATCATGCATCACACACACAAAATGATGCAGGGTAATGACATTGAAGGGGTTCAAACACTAGTTTTGAAATATCTGAGCAGAAACCCCAAGTCACTCACTCTTCACCGCCGGTTTCCTGGGATCATAGGAAACAGTGCTGCTGACCACAGGCGCCAAGTGGGCACTGCTGGTACTGGGGCCGTCGTAGGTGGGCTCTTCCGGGCTGGCGGTAAAGCTATTGCTGCTGCCACTGTTGGAGGGAGCTTGGCTGCTTCCTATGGGGTAAGGGGCTGGCTTAATCCTGCAACACAGAAAAAGCTGGTTAGTCATGAGCATGAGAAATCCACCCTCAGCACCAACAACCAAAAACTGGCCGGCCTTTCTGAGGAAGACTCAGTTTCGTGGCGTTGAGCACTGCCTCCTGCCTGAGAACACTCAGAACTCTGAAGATGTGAAGCCTCAGTTGCA
This sequence comes from Myotis davidii, assembly GCF_000327345.1. Lineage (NCBI taxonomy): Eukaryota > Metazoa > Chordata > Mammalia > Chiroptera > Vespertilionidae > Myotis > Myotis davidii. The sequence continues at coordinate 3,553,260 of NW_006352194.1, forward strand.
CTGAGCATTTTAAGGTCAATTATACTTTTGCTGTTATTTAACTTCTTTGTAAACTGTAAGATAGTTTTAATTAATAAATATGGCCCCAGATTGTACTTATATTACCCCCAGGTTTTCTGGAAGTGGCTCTGGGATGACAGCGTCAGCCCTTCAGAAGGAATGTTAGCCTCAACTAACTTTTCATTGTTTAGGTGTAAATCTGCAGGGCAAGGGCAGAAGCAGGATGCTCTGTGGGGAGGCTGTTACACAAATCCAGGCAAGAACTGATGGTCCCAGACACAGCTAACAGCCATGGAGGTGGAGAGGGTCAGATTATGGGCATCTTTAGAAGGCAGGGCTGGTGGTATTTGTGCTGCATCAGATATGGGCATAAGAGAAATCAAGGACAATCTGAGTAGTGGTGTGAGCAACAGGAAGGATGGAGTTGCCATTTGCCCAGATGGGAAAACCAAGAGAGGATCAGGTTTAGAGGTAAAAATTAAAAGTTCAGCCAGGCCAGTGTGCCTCAGTGGTTGAGCATCAACCTATGAACCAGGTCATAGTTCAATTCCCAGTCAGGGCACATGCCCGGGTTGTGGGCTCGATCCCCAGTGGAGGGCGTGCAGGAGGTAGCCAATGATTCTCTTTCATCATTAATGTTTCTATCTCTCCCTCTCCTTTCCTCTCTAAAATCTATATATATAAAAGCCTAAGCAACCGGTCGACTGTTCGACCATCTGACCAGTAGCTACAATGTGCACTGACCACCAGTGGGGCAGACGCTCAATGCAGGAGCTGCTGAGCTGTGGTGACTTGGCAGTAGCAGTCCTTGGGTGACGCACCCCGGAACCAGAGATGGGGGAGCCCGATTCCTCATGGGGCCATGCGATTCCACCTTTGGCTATGGGTTATGTTGTTGCTGGGGCACTGTTGGCCCCAAATCTGGTTTACTGCTGAACTGACCAGTGACCACAGACACCTTTCGAGCCACTGCAGCTTGGGCAGCCAGGGAGGGACCGCAGAAGATTGGCTCCAGGGCATATCCAGCTGTCTAGCCCAGTCCCATCCCACTGGCCACCGGCTAATTAATTTCCTTTTAATGTGCACGAATCTGTGCACCGGGCCACTAGTATTAAATAAGTTAGTCATACAGTAAACACCATTTTTGCTTAAATGGGGGAAAGGAAAGTGTAAGTGTTTCCAGAAGCCAGGCCCCGTTCTCTACTTAACCTTGACCTCTCTGAGAGTCAGCAATAATTATCCATCCTGCACTGCAGTCAAGGAAGCTGGGGCTCCAGAACCCACTCTGCACTGCCATGCTTTCCCTCCAAAATGAATTGCCTGGGCTGCCTTCTCAGGGTGAGTGAAAGCTCATGGACCCTCTTCCCTGAGCTTGCAGAAACCAGAGCAGTAGAGATGGTACCTGATTTTCTCGGGCACAGCTGCTCCTCCTGTTCCAAACTTTTCCTGCCTCCTTCGAACATCACGAGGTGGTTTGGCTACAGAGTGGACAAAGGCCATCTTTGCCTGTCGGCCTGTGGAGAAATACGAAGATTAATACCTGCCTTCTGGAACAGAGATGCTACTGTTATTTCAAGAATCTACACTATTGCCAGATAAAAGCTTATCAAGTGCCCCCAACGCTGCGGGTTCACCAAGCCTGAAAACCGCTTTGTAGGGTAGCATAAGCAGTGGTAGAAAAACCCCCTCTGCCCCACTTGTGCAAATACAAGAGATTTAGGGGCCAGAGGCCCTACATCAGCGGGACCTACCAAGACCCTGTTGTGGACCAGAGCACAGGGCTCACTATTTTGAAGGCCCCATCCTGCCGGTCCTTCCCCGCCTACCTTTGGGCTTATTGGCATGTGCAGATCGGATATTCTTTGTCAATAATTGTAGCCGCTGCTCTCGGGCATCCTGAAGCCTCAAATACATCTCCCGCCATGACTCATACTCTTCAGGCCTTTCTTCCTTAAAGTCTCGGTGACAATGAACTTTCCATAATTGATCTGTTTCTTCAATTAATACCTAAAACCAGAACAAGGACGTCATTTATATGCAAGCACTCTTATGTATCTCTTTTCCACCTTTAATCACCTAGTTTCCTAATGATGTTTTGGTCTACATAGAAATAAAATACCCATGGTTCTAGAAAAAAATCAAATCACAAAATTAAAGTTAAATGTGATGCACCATACTAGCTGCTTTTGGGGGGTTGTATGGCTAGGAGATAAGACAACACAACATTAGTTTAAGAGCATTCTTTTCCTTTATAAATATCAATGAAGGGTCAACCAGAATGAAGTCAAATCCAGGCATTTTCCAAGTGCTACACTGAACTGTATTGGCGAGGGCCCATCTAAGGAGGATATGTCAGGGTTCAATCAGATAAGTGTGTCCCAGCATTAGGAAAAGGATATCTGGATCGATCTCGATGTGCCTAGGACACACCCAGCCCCTTGTGCTCTTTAAAAAATTCACCAGACACCTGAGTGTCAACACAAAGCTCTATCCCCGGCCTGGATCGCAGGGCTGGTGCTACCAGAATTCTCCCTTTGCCTCTGTGACCAGGTAAGCTCAAAGGAGGTGTGGGAAGTGCTTTCCTGCTTCCTCTGAATCCCACCTAAGATTCTAGCCCAAGAAGCCACTTAAGATGCCAGAGACAGATGCTAAAAATATTTTTGTTTAAAGGCCCACTGGCAAAACAAACACGCCCAGAACAGTGATCCAACCTGTGGCCTACCCTTCAGCTGCAGCCAATTCAAAGACAATGCTATTTTTGGACACACAAACCAGAAAACTGCCCTCTTCCCACCCAAACAGGATACTCACATGATTGTATTCCTCTATGCGATACAGCTGATCAGGCGTACACCTCTCCAAAACGGGTTCCAGAACAGAATACGGGACGCCTCCCACTTCAAAGATTGCTGCAGAGAATCAAAGGTGAAAGCGCTGAGTAGTAGCCAAGCCACCCAGTGATACTGCCCTAGCGAGCGCCACAACATGCTTGAGAGCTAGAGAGAAGCATGTGACTTACAATCAATGTTGTTTTTAAGTACCCGGATGCACTGCTGGTGCAAGGTCATCATTTTGGGGAGATAAGCACACTTGGAACCAGAGTACACCTGCATCTTAGAATTCATTCTCCGTCCAGTGAATCCAACTTCCTCCTCCTCCTGGGAAGAAGAGTGTGCTGTAACACAAGAAACACAGAACGTAAGTTACAAAGGCTCTAAGCTATCGAGTGAAAACCCTCCCTCCCACCCCATTCCTCAGCCTCCCTTCCCTTTCTCAGAGGCAGCCAATGTCACCAGATTCTTGTGTCCTTCCAGAGTCTATGCAAAAGTAAGCAAATGTGAATTGTGTTCCTTTTTAACCAATTAGTAACATGCTCACTACTATCATCGTTTTCTTCATTTACCACATTTTAGAAATCATTCCATGTCAGTACATAGACTTTCCACATTTTTAAAAAGATTTTTAAATTGGCAGTTTGATTCAGTGGACACAGCGTTGGCCTGTGGACTGAAGGGTCCCAGGTTCGATTCCGGTCAAGGACACATGCCCGGATTGTGGGCTCAATTCCCAGAAGGGGGGGGGTGCAGGAGACAGCTGATCAATGATTCTCTCTCATCATTGATGTTTCTATCTCCCTCTCCCTTCCTCTCTGAAATCAATAAAAAAAAAGAAGAAAAAAACATGGTAGCTAAGAGCTTTATCAGCTTTTAATCCACTACACAGCCCTAAGAAACAGAAACCATTATTATTCTCATCTATAGAATATGAAACTGAAGTCCAAGGAAATTAAGTTACTACACAAGTTCATGTAATTTGTAGAAGGCAGAGATGGATTCAAACTCAAGACATCAAACTCCAGAGCCTGTCCAATTAAGAAACTCACCAAAATCTGATGACAGATCATGATTTTTAAAATCTTTCTTCCATTTAAAAAAAGATACAGAAAATTACCTTTTCGCTTTGGTTGGAAGGAGGATATCAATTCGAGGGAAGGAAGTGGCCGGTAATTGGCCTGTATCACAGGTAATGGGATGTCTGGCAACACTGGCAGGACATCGATGGGGACCTGCAGAAGAGAGACCAGTGACTGGAGTGCCCTTTTCTACAGGCACAGCTTCCCTTCCTCCTGTCCATACCCAACAGAGTGGGCCAGGCAGTACCAGGCAGATCCAGGCTGGAGGAGAGCAACAGGCATGTCTGACACCTACGTCAGGAAATACAGACAGATGGGCCCAGCACCCAGGGCACCTCAGCAAACACTTCTTGGGTATTCTCCACCCTGGCAGGTAGAAGCCTGGAGGAAACTGAAATTCAACCGGCCATACAAAAGCCAGCCATGCAAAGAGCAGCAGGGTGGGTCCTAGGAGCTCTGCAGAGCCAGATGCTCTGAATGGGAAGCACCAAGGGGCTGAAGGGGTTACCTTTCTCGGCTTGGCTGCATCGGCTCCAGCTGCCTGATGCTTCTCTGGCTTGTTTTCGTTCACCTTAGGCGATTTCTGAACTGTGTCCGAGCTTTTACTAGTGCTTTTCGAATCATTTTTTTTAAGTGCTTTTTCTCCAGCGGTCGCAGTTGAGGTTTTCACAATCTTTTTCTTTTTCTTCCGCGGCTGGTCATAGCTGAGATATGACTCAAAAGACATGGTGGGCTGCTCAAATTCATCATCCATATCCGTCTCCTCAACTCTAGGGAGGGAGCCCGCTGACTTTCTATCTGAATGAGTTTTCACTTTCCCTTCTTGAGTCTTTAGGTTGTTAGAAACCTTCTCTTTTGCTTTGGGCAGCAGGTCTCCAGCCCCCTTTCCACTGTCTAGACTTTGCTTGTTTTTGTCTGATTTAGTTTTCTCTGAGTCTTTGTGCTTTTGCTTTTTACGGTGGTTGTCTGAAGCAGTCTCCAAGGGGGATGAAAACTTCTTGGAGTTGCCCTCTCTGTCCTTCTCTTTCTTGATACCACTAGAGGGCGCTTTCTCCTTTGTGCCATCCCCTGAAAGGGGCCTCCGGTTTTCCTCTTTGACGATGGCCTTGTGGGATTTCTCTCTGCTCAAAGGCGACTTCTCATCTCCCCTGGCATCCACTGGACGTTTTTCTTTATGGGATGATTTGTGCTCCTTGTTCTGACTCACAACCCCTTTCCCCCGGGGCTCACTCAGGTGTCTTTCCTGGCTGGCCCCGAGTCTGTCCTGCGAGGCATTACTGTGGGCCTTTCCAGGCTTCTGGTGTGGAACAAAGGGCTCATGGTCCTCATCTGGGGACCTGTAATGGTCCATGGACATCTGATGAGGACTGCTGGATGATGGAGGGGACTGCACATGGCCGTAATCGGAAGATTCATGATCTGAAGAGTAAACTGGTGAAACCCTGTGGCCCCTCTTTCGCTCATCTCGTCTCTCCTGACTGTGAGACACTTTGTGAGGTCTTTCAAACTCTGAGAGTTTTCTGTGTTTTTTCTGTCTGTGATCAGGACTATATGGTTGGCTACTGGAGGCTTTCCAGTTTTCTTGATAGTCCCCCTCTACCTCCTCCTCCTCCTTCTGAAGAACATCCCTGGGGCGCTTTCGGGAATCATTCTTCTCAAAGTCCTGTTCATCAGGGTCAGTGTTTCTAAAGAGAAGAATATACAGGTAAAGCAGTTATAGATCTCAGTGCTGTCCTTGTTCAGAGGACACAGTCACGGACCCTGAACTCACAAAAGAGCCACAGAGAAGGCAAACATTAGAAAGAAGGTCTTTGGAAGAAAGTAAATGTGTTCTGCTCAAAGACACTTAACAAAGTTTTAAAACTGGGAACGTATGCCCTGGGCGGCATGCTCAGTGGTTAGAACAATGGCCCATTCACTGAAGAGTCTTGGGTTTGATTCTTGGTCAAGGGCATGTACCTGGGTTGCAGGTTCGATCCCCGACCGTAGTCGGGGCTCATGTGGGAGGCAACCAGTCGATCTCTCCCACACTGATGTCTCTGTCTCTCTCTCTGTCTCTCTCTCCCCTGCCCCACCCTTTAAAAAAAAAAAAAGCAATGGGAAAAATATCCTTCTGTGAGGATTAACAAACAAACTAAAAACACAAAACCTAGGAACTCAAATAGTCAATAAAAGGAAAATGATGAGTTTAACTATAGGACACAAAGACCAAATATCTTATAGGCATGAAAATGCTTAATACAAGGACATATTTGTTACATAAAAACAAAGGGGCTGTTATATATAGTTTGTTCACAACTACATAAAAAGCCTTTTAAGAAAACATTAGAAACATCAAAATGTTAATAATATTTATCTTTGGCCGAAACCGGTTTGGCTCAGTGGATAGAGCGTCGGCCTGCGGACTGAAAGGTCCCGGGTTCGATTCCGGTCAAGGGCATGTACCTGGGTTGCGGGCTCATCCCCGGTAGGGGATGTGCAGGAGGCAGCTGGTCGATGTTTCTCTCTCATCGATGTTTCTAACTCTATCTCTCTCCCTTCCTCTCTGTAAAAAATCAATAAAATATATTTTAAAAAAATAATAATATTTATCTTTGGATGGTAGACTTAAGAAATTTTGATTTTTATTTCTATTTTTAAATACTTTTTAATACTATAATCATGGATTATTTTAATATTTGAGGCAAAATATTTTAAAGAAGGCAGAGAGGAATAACAGACAAACATTTCTGTCTGTAAACACACCAAATGCCAGCTTTAACCTGAAACTGAACAGACCTGAGCTCTGTTCTTACCGCTCCACAGGAACCAGCTTCTTCCACTGGGCCACCAGGTCCCTGGCAAAGCTTCCCACGTGCTCGTGTTTTCGTAAGCTATTTACCGTCTTCCCAACGCCTGTCTCCTGCAAATTGAACACATGAATTTTTAGAGTTGTGGAAATAGGCTCACAATTTTCAAAGAAATCAGACCTCTTGCTTTTTAACAAACCAATAACTTCCTTCTTAAAATGTATCTTGCAAGCCTCAGTACAAAATTAGTTTGTTTCTATACCCCAAGCCTCTGACACACAGTAGCAAACAAAGCGTACCAGATCAGAAGAGGAGATACTGAATTGAAACACTTCCACAGTAACCAGTGGTTCTGGCAGGTGCCAGACACTGAGCTAACAGCTTTGCATACAGTATCCCAGTCAATCCTCACAGTAACAACTCTGTGAGACAGGAATCTATCCATTTTACTTACAACTGGCTAAAGTCACAGAACTTGGATTTGAACCCAGGACTAGTTGATGACAAAGCCAACATTCTTTCAATTTTTAGAAAAATATTTTTGAGATAAAATTCATGTAACATAAAATCGACCATTTTAACCATTTTAAAGTGTATAGTTCAGTGGTTTACAGAATATTTACAATACTTTGCAGCCACCACCACTGTCTAATTCCAGAACATTTGTCACCCTAGAAAGGAACCCTGCTGCTCCCAATCGCCCCCACCCCCTGGCAACCACTAACCTACTTTCTGCCTGTGACAGTGAGGGTGAACCTTTTGAGCTCGGTGTGTCAGCATTTTGAAAAACCCTAACTGAACTCTGGTGCCGTGTCACATATAAAAATTTTTTGATCTTTGCAACCATAGTAAAATGAAGACTTATATTTTTGATATTTATTTTATATGTTTAAATGCCATTTAACAAAGAAAAATCAACCAAAAAAATGAGTTCGCGTGTCACCTCTGACACGCGTGTCATAGGTTCGCCATCACTGGCCTATGACCTGCCTATTCTGGACATTTCATATACATGGAATCATACAATACATGACCTTGTGTTTCCATTCCTTCACTTCCAAAGCCCATGCTCTCTGTCTTACGGTGCAATCTCTCCCATTAGGAAGGGGACAGGATATAGTTAGTGTTTTTTATTAGGGTGGATATAGTTTTATATAATATCTAAAGTTATACAGTTCTTACCACAAGAATGTCTACTGTTATAGGCAAGGCGGAGAGCTTCTTCAAATATTTTAATAGCTATAAAGAGAATAAAATAAACATTAATTCCTATAAACATAAACATTCACTGGAACAAATAAGAATAATATCTGACAGTTAAATACTTACTCAGTCTAAGTATTATACAGTAACAACAAGTATGGTTATTATCCCAATTTTACAAGTGTGAAAACAGGCTCAGAAAAGGTAAGTTACTTGCCCTAGGATGCAAGTAGGGCGAGATTCATTCAGGTCTGTGGCTTAGATTCCCGGCTTTTTTTTTTTTTTTAAATACATTTTATTGATTTTTTTACAGAGAGGAAGGGAGAGCGATAGAGTTAGAAACATCGATGAGAGAGAAACATCGATCAACTGCCTCCTGCACACGCCCTACTGGGGATGTGCCCACAACCAACGTACATGCCCTTGGCCGGAATCGAACCCAGGACCCTTCAGTCCGCAAGCCGATGGATGCTCTGTCCACTGAGCCAAACCGGTTAGAGCTAGATTCCCGGCTTTTAACCACTGTGCTACACCAACAGGAAATGAGACTTAAAGAGAATCAAACCTACCAACTCTAAGAAAAGTTATCAACTATCATTTTGAGAGAATTTCTAAGAAAGGTACTGATCTTAGGGAAATTACCCATGGATTTGGCACAAAGGAAAAGAAAAGGGAGCAGAAGTCTCCATAAGAAAAGGGTATCATGTTTCCAGGCAGAGTCAGCAGTGTTTAACAGAACTATTTTTTGGAAACAATGGGAAGGCAAGACCAATTTCAAGTTGCCAGAATTAGAGCATTGCCATTAATGGTAAACACACAATGTCTGGGTATATTAGAAAAGTGACCTGGGTTTGGTCACATTTCCTGTCCCTAAAACTAGGTCAAAATCAGGAGAGCACTGCTGTTAAGACAGTTCCAGAGTCAGAGACAGGCTTCAGTTTTGCCCTGTCACCTCCTTGCCAGGCGATCTTGTACAAGTCAGTCACCTCTCTGCACCTCATTTACTCCTTCTGCAAAATAGGAACTGGATCCTGTTTCTACCTCACAAGTGTGAGGATTCACAGAAACAACCATGAGTAGTCCTTAGCCATCGAGTCCTATAAAGCTCAATAAATGTTTATAATTAATCATTTCATTCATCAAGGAACAGATCTTTATTTATTTTTTTGTTAATCCTCACCCAAGGACATTTTTTCCATTCATTTCTAGAGAGGGGTAGAGACAGAGAAACATCAATGTGAGAGACATCAACTGGGGGCTGCACCTGAGGTACATATCCTTGACTAGAATCGAACCCATAACCCTACAGTCCGAGGGCCAACACTCTAACCACTGAGCAAGCCGGCTAGGGCTCAAACAGACCTTTACATGCCTACCCTTGATCCTCAACCAGATAGTCCCCAGCCAATTCAAAGTTCTACTTGCTCCATTTCCACCAGAAGTCATGTATGTACATGTAAACATACTACCATTCAAGAAGCTGCAAATTACAAGTAGTTCAAAATAGAGAACTGTGACTAACCTTTGCATTTACATATTAGAGAACACAATCTGTTCTTTTTCCATGTATAGCCCAGGACATATAAGTATGTCACAAGCTATAGGTGGAGTAGCAAGTATGTTTTTCTGATCACTCTACTTCAATAATTACTGAATATGGTCACTAGGCAGAGCAACTGGATCACAAGCAATAACACTGTGTGACCAGGAACATGAGAAGCAAGTGGTGGATCTAGGGAGTTTCACCTTCATAGTTGAGTGAAAATTATACTCCACTTCAAATCTGGCTTTGTGTTCTGAAGTGAACATTAAGAAGATGAGAAGCTTCCAATATCCAACTTAGGAAAAACAATTCCTCTCCTTAAAGGAACACTGAGAATCACTGAAGAAGTTAGAAATAGGTTGTCTCCCCTAATACCATTCCCGGGAAGGCATTAATATGCCAACTACTGTGTGTCGATGACTATGTTAAGTTCTTACATGTGTCACCTCATTTATTTCATCTTCATTAACCACCTCTATAAAGTGGATATTATTCTCCCCATTTTATAGATATGGAGACCGGGCTCAGTGAGGCTAGGTAACTTACCTAATGAGCTAGTAACCAAGTATACCTACCACAGTATGTGCTACAAAGCCAGAAGCAACATCCAAAACAATACTGTCCTTAGGAAACAGAGCTGTAGTTTACCCCAGAGCAAAAAGCTCCTCCTCACAGCATCATACTGTCAGACAGTTTAGAGCCCACAGCGTAAAGGTCGCCCTGGGGACAAAGGGTCCTCGGGAGCTCCAGGAAGCCAGTGTTAAGGACGGTCCCACGTCACTGAGAGGTGTTCCATCTCAAAGCCTAGCACTAACTGGAGGAGCAGATGCCACCTGCCTGGTTTGCTTTGGGCTCGTAAGGGCGACTTAAGAGGAGACAAAGCTAAAGCCCTGGAGATTTTCAAAACAATTTAGCCTCATAAGTGAGAGGAAAGGGACTTCAGAGCCCTCTATTTTTAATGAGGTTCAAGAAAAAACCCACACAAAGCAATAACAAGGTAAAAGCACTTTGGGCATCCTCGGGTATATGGAAACTTGTTATTAAGCCAAAAGACCATTGTAAAGTTTGCAAGAACTGATAACAGGTCACTGAGAAATGTCAAACATTTGCACAGTACAGTGGGGCCTTGACTTACGAGTTTAATTCCTTCAGAGACCGAGCTCGTTAAGGAGCTCATTAACTCAAATTACTCTGTCAACTCAATGCAAAAAATCAGCTGAGAGACAGCTGGTATCTCAAAAAACTCGTTAGTTGGGACACTCGTAAGTCAAGGCCCCACTGTACATGCTTAGGAATTCAGCTGTCCTCTGCACACACCTTCGAATCCAAAGAGCAGAAGATGTTCATAAGGTTGACTCCTTAGTCTCCACTTGCCATCAAACTGTGTTCTGGGTAGTTTCACATTCAAAATGTAACAATGGACAGGTAACTTTACCAGCCATAAAAGTTATTTCCCATAACAATGTAGCAATCAAGTGATCCTGGTCTCTGCCTGACACCTTTGCACCAAGTAAACCTTGACCATAGATGGACTTCAAAGTGAAAATAGTTAAACACCAATATTAATACCAGAAAATCCACGAACACATGCATGGAATCCACCCTTTGGCTAATAATGGTTTGAAATCAGGATTTAGTTGCAATTCGGTACTGCTATATAATCATCTTGCAATTTCACGAACAACCTGTGGGAGCTTGTTGGGTTAACAGAAGGTTGATGAAAAGGCCATTGTGCCAGCTTGCAGTTTTCCCCCTGCAGTTAGCTCATTTCTGAACGCTAGCTAATGCTAGCAAAAATGATCTCCCAATATTTTCTCATCTTCTTTTAATTTTTAAAAATTGATCTTAGAGAGATGGAGGGGGAGAGGGGAAGAGAGGGAGAAGGAGACAGACAGAGAGAAACATCCATGTGAGAGAGACAACCTCACATCCACAGGTTGCCTCCCACATACACCCCAACTAGGGATCCAACAGCAACCTAAGTATGTGCCCTGATCAGGAATTGAACCTGCCACTTTCTGGTGTATAGGACAACCAACTGAGCCAAACTGGCCAGGGCTTTTCTCGTCTTCTTAATGTTCACTTCAGAACACAAAGCCAGAAGTTCAGGGTGATTTCCTATCTGGGAAGAGAAAGCCCAAATACTGGCAATAATCTCTAATAGTTCAAATAGGACGAGAAGTCAAACCTTTCCCTAATTTGGAATTTCGTTCATATCTACTAGAAAAGCTAATTCAAAATTTAAATTCTAGTGGAAGAATGACTATAGATACTACCTGGTGCATATTTTTAACCTGATAGATCAAAATTAGGGTTGGAAGATGGATTTACATAATGTTGCTTTAGGTTTTAAAGATCAGTCACAAACCTACAGAGTTTAGGAAAACAAACTGGTACTAAAAAATGATGAACATTTATTAGAAGTCCATAAAGTGTTATTATAAAAAGAAACTTGTAAAGATGCCTGGCCACTAAGTACTGAAGTCACGATAGAAAATAACACAATAATAAGCATTTACATTTTCACAGATTTAAAACTAAAATGGCTTCCTAAATAAGTGGATCTTTGAGCTAGGTATGAATTCGAAGAGTTAAAAAGTGGCCTGATGGTGAGATGCTGTATGCAGCCTTTACAAATGGAGGAAAAAACCCTCCTCTATGACAAGCTGGGAACAAGGTGAAGAGAAAGGACCCCTTCAAAAAAATGGTGAAGGGTGGTGATTAATATCTACTGGCACTTCCCATGAACCTGGCACTTCTGGCTTTTAGTTTATCTTAGGAAGCAGCAGGTGAGGAAGCAGGCTGAGCAAAGGATGTCCCCACCATCTGTGGCTGGTAAACGGGCCCCTTCATCTCCCCCGCCTCCTCAACAGGCACTCTGGGACTGACACCCAACTCTCAGAAACTGCACACTCACTAGAATGCCGACAGAGAATGTCAGACCGAGGTGTTTTCATCCGTGTGTTTAAATTTAAAAAATTCTAACACCCACCTCTCCCAGATACGGATAAGATGGGTAACACAAGGAGAGGGAGAAGAATGCATTTAACTGAAGAAAAGCTTAAAAAATAAAACAAAACTAGCTGAATACAATTAAAAATGGTTGCCCATCACTCGCTGCAAAACGAGAAACGTTAGCTCTTACCTTCAATGAAGTGAGGCCAGCAGGAAATCTACCCGCAACTTCTAACCTTTTCCTTTTCCAATCACAACCTAAGTTTTTAGGCTCTGTACAGACAGGAGGCGTGAGGTTTATTTTGCTTCGTTTTTTAAGGGCTTTACTCGGAAAGTGAAAAGGTCCAAGTTCTAGTATCGAAACGTCTCTTGGAGACGCAGGACCACACGCAAGCCTAGACTCCTCGTTCGCAGGCAGACGCCCCTCCTCCCAACACACATCAGAGACCAGAAACCTTTGCCGGGAGGGACGGGACGGGGCGGGAGGGCAGGAGTGAACTCCGGGCGAGCGCTCCCGACAGGAAACAGCTGGCCCGGGACGCCCGGAGGCTCGGGAGCCCGCGGAC
>NW_006352194.1:3569255-3592256 GCF_000327345.1 Myotis davidii
GTGCCCGGTGCCTGGTTATGGCGGAATGAGGCCACAGCCCCCGACTCGGGCTTTATAAATCCTAATCCTAATCCGGAGCGGGGGGCTGTGAGCCACGCCCCGCCGCGCGGGGATTAACGATTGCGACCACCCTAGGCTGAGTGCTACCTGAACTTCACCTTCAGTACAAGCCGATCATCCCCACCTTTCCAACGAGGACACGGAGACCTGACCGGAAAGAGGTGAAGCTGGAATTTGAATCTAAATAATCTAGGTCCACTGTGAACACACATCTCTGAATAGGTCGAGGAATGGAGGCCCAGAGAGAGAGGGATTTGTGAAAAGTCCAACAGCTTAGTTAACTGAGGTAATAGCCCGTGTCTTCATTTCCTCCCAAACCCTGTCTGGTACATAGGAACCAAATAATGAATGAATGAATGAATGAATGAATGGGGTTGTGAATCAGACCAACCCAAGACACCATCCTTAAGGGCACTTACTCTTATCCTAACACTAAATTTTATTGTTACTGTTATTAATACTAAAAAGAACTAAACAGCCAAAACCGGTTTGGCTCAGTGGATAGAGCGTCGGCCTGCGGACTGAAGGGTCCCAGGTTCGACTTCCGGTCAAGGGCATGTACCTGGGTTGCGGGCCCATCCCCAGTGGGGGATGTGCAGGAGGCAGCTGATCGATGTTTCTATCTCTCTCCCTTCCTCTCTGTAAAAAATCGATAAAAATATATTTAAAAAATAAAATAAATAGAACTAAACAGTTGAAAACAGACTTAAAATACCAGTATTGAGGGGTGGGGGGATGTGTAAGAGGGCCAAGGGGGATACATGGGGACAGAGTCTACTCTGCGCACACAGTGCAGTGTGCAGGTGTTTATTGAGTTGCACACTTGAAACCTGTAGGGTTTTGTTAACCAATGTCACCCCAATACATTCAACTAAAAAAATACCAGCAATGATCACATCTTATTTGATTAGATAAGGTTAGATCCTAGTCAGATCTCCAGCAGTAACTTGACAATGTACCTGGAAAGCAGTCTTCTAGTTCCTTAATCTGGAAAAGGAAACTTAGTATGTTTCTTCAAATGCACCTTCATACACTCACTATGCTGAGAAGCCCTCCCATCTGTGCTCTCACCCTCTGCAAGGTGTAAATAAATTACCAATTTATTTTTCTGTCTTGTCACTGGGCTATTTGCTTATCAAATGCAGTGACTGACCTAGCAGTTATTAGGGAAGATTCATTGCCTTGGTAAAGGGAATCTTGTGTTCTGCTGTGAAGGAGACTATGGAAGCTCCATCTGAGCAGTTTGTTCTGCACAGCTGTAGCCACTGTTCTCTCAATGGGCTCATTTTTCTGAATTGACTGTACTCATCTTTGTTTCACACCCTTCAAACATGTTCAGTGGTTATTTACTCAGGGATGGCATCTTTCTGGGTCTGCCTTCCTTAAATATAGTTATACAAGTGGAGACTGCCAGCTCCAGGGAAATGGTCTGAGGTTCAAAACCCACATCTCTCACAGACTGCCTCAAAGTTGGATGAAATCCCCACTAACAATTTAAGGATATCTATCGGGCCTAAAAATCCTCTGAGGTCCTTTATCTAAAGAGGGCAGATAGCAGCCTTCTACAATGCCCATGGAGAAGCAGCCCCTGAAGAATCTCTTACCAGGAAAAATGCTATCATAAAAATCAGAGAGTAGTAATACTTTGATACTTTTATATCGTGAATTTATATAAACTGTATCCAGGTAATAACCTAAATCAGCAGTGGCATGCTGGTATGCCACAAGCAAGACTTTTTAAACATGCAATACTTTTTAAACATGCAATTTAGTCATGGACGCTAACCTCTTTTCCTTTAGATCAGCAGTTCTCAACCCGTGGGTTGCTCGACCCCCAATCGAACGACCCGTTCACAGGGGTCACCTAAGATCATCGGAAAACACATATGTAATGACATATTGTTTTTGTGATTAATCACTATGCTTTAATTATGTTCAATTTTTGTTACAATGAAATTGGGGGTCACCACAACATGAAGAACTGTATTAAAGGGTCGCGGCATTAGGAAGGTTGAAAACCCCTGCCTTAGACTGTCAAATAAAATCATGACAATAGCCATCCAGTGTGAATGAATCAAAATTATACCTATTTTTTTGTCAGATTAGCAAAATATGTATTTTTTGGTGTGCCACATAATTTAATTTTTTTTAAATATGTTTTTATTAAATGTTAGAGACAGAGGGAGAGGGAGAAACATGGATGAAAAACATCACTATCCATTGGCTGCCTCCTGCACACCCACTGCTGGGAAGTGAGCCTTCAACCCAGGCATATGCGCTGACCTGGAATTGAACCTGCAACCTCCTGGTGCATGGGTCAATGCTCAATCACTGAGTCACACTGGCCGGACACTGCAGAACTTTAGTAATGAATTTATGTGAAACAGGAGGTGAAAAAGTTTGAAAATCGCTGACCTGATTTTCCTTAGCTCTTTATTTTTGTTTTTTTGAGAGAGGGAGAAACATCAATTTGTTATTCCACGTATTTATGCATTCACTGGTTGATTTTTTAAAAAATATATCTTTATTGATTTCAGAGAGAAGGAAAAGGGAGAGCGAGATAGAAACATCAGTGATGAGATAGAATCATAGATTGGCTGCCTCCTGCATCCCCCTTAGTGTGGATTGAGCCCTCAACCCAGGCATGTGCCCTCGACCAGAATCGAACCCAGGACTCTTCAGTCAGCAGGCTGACGCTCTATCCACTGAGCCATACCAGTTAGAGCTGGTCGATTCTTGTATGTGCCCTCACCAGGGATTGAATCCACAACCTTGGTGTATGGGATGACACTCCAACCAACTGAACTACCCAGCCAAGGCTATTTTATTTTTATTATACCATTTATCACAATTTGAAATGACCTTATTTAGTGCTCATGTTTTTAAACTTCTCTTTTCATTATGTAAGCTCCATGAGGCATCACTGTGGCTAAAACTGCCTACAACATAGTAGGCGCTCAACAAATACCGAGCTGAATGAAAGATCTACCTCACAGCATTACTGTGTGGATTAAATGACATTACGTGTGTTGACAGCAAAGTGCTATCAACCAATGATGTTAACTTAATCCTCCCTATCCATTTTATAGAGAAGGAAATGGATGCTTAGGAAGCCTAAGTGATAGCATGTCCTCGGTCCCAGTTACCTAGCATGTAGTGTGATCTTTGCTGAGAGTGCCCTTGGGATGAAGCAGGAAACTGAAGGCAGCTAGCTGGGAGGTGATGGGCTGCACAGGTCAGAGGAGGAGGGGGAGGGAGGAGAGAAGGACCGATCCAGTTAATCCTGGAGTAAGTGTTCATGGTCGATGCTCATTTACCACATTTGAGTTAGTAGCTCAGCTTCTCTGAGTCTTGGGTTCTCATTCTGAAAGAGGTCTGTGAACCTCTTTAGAGTTTGCGTGTCCACATCTCCCTCCTCTCATTGGAAAAAAAAAGATTAAAAACCACTGGGTTAAGTAGAGAAGATTAAGAGATGAAGAAAGTACCACAGGGGGGTGAGAGTAACAGCCACTTGCCCAGTGCCTTCTAGAATGCTCAGCTCTGTGCCACCTTCTACAGGTCACCTCCCAACAACCTGTGGGGCCTTTTAAGAATGAGAGCCCACGGCTCAGGGAGATGGAGCTACTGGCTCAGGGAGATGGAGCTACTGGCTCAGGGAGATGGAGCTACTAGCTCAAATATGGTAAATGACAAACCAAAAATGAGGAACCTGCCCTAGCCGGTTTGGCTCAGTGGATAGAGAGTCGGCCTGTGAACCAAAGGGTCCCCAGGTTTGATTCCTGTCAAGGGCATGTACCTTCGTTGCAGGCTCCTCCCCGACCTGGGTCCTGGTCAGGGCGCATGCAGGAAGCAAACTATCAATGTGTTTCTCTCACATCAATGTTTCTGTCTTTCCCTCTCTCCGTTCACTCTCCCTAAAAATCAATGGGAAACTTTTCAGGTGAGAATTAAAAAAAAAAAAAAAAAAAGAGGCATCTGGTACCTCACTTGTTAACAGGAGGATTGATGAGTCAAAGTAACAATAATAACAATGACATAAAGTTTCCTTTTAAAATAAATTTACTTCAGTAAAAAAAGTGAGTCTTTCTTTTGTTGTTAATCCTGAGGATATTTTTTTCCCCATTGATTTTTAGAGAATGGAAGGATGAGAGACGGACAGAAAAAGAAACATCGATGTGAGAGAGACAAATCAATCAGCTGCCTCCAGCATATGCCCTGACCCAGGCAGGGGATCAAACCGGCAACAGAGGTACCTGCCCTTGATCAGAATCAAACCTAGGACGCTTCAGTTCACACGCCGACACTCTAACTACTGAGCCAAACTGGGTAGGGCAAGTGAGTCTTTTTAAATAAAAATAAGTGGATGCTTAGTAGGTAGAAACTCATATAAGGTAAAAATCATAAAAGTGGTTCAGGAATTACAAAAGTTTGGGAAACACTATGATCCAAGAACCTTAGAGTAACATACTCGCTTGAACCAAAAGAAATGGATGATACCCGATCATTTTTGCTTTAACATACAAAAATGACAATTTCATATGGTTAAACCTCCTAAAGTCCTACATTTTCTGGCCTCTGCCTACGTTCTAGCAAAACCAACTGCTTGCCTTTGTCCTGCACACACCACATTATTTCTCTCCTCTGTGCCTTTGCCAAAGCCAATCCCTCTACTCGGATACCCACACATTCTCAGAATGTAAGTGTCACCACCTTCAAGAACCTTCCTCGTCATCTACCCCCCAAAACAAGTGAGGTGCTCCTCTTCACAGCTTCCCTACATAGTCAGCATGTCTGTCTGCACGCTTGGGTCTGTCCTTTCTACACGCCTATGAACTCCTTTAAGGAAAGGACACTTTTTTTAAAAAAGATTTTTTTTTTTTTTTTATTGAGAGAGAGAGGAAGGGAGAGGGAGAGAGAGAAACAGCAATGTAAGAGAGAAACACTGATTGGCTGCCTCCTGCACATCCCCTATTGGAGACAGAGCCTGCAAGCCAGGATGTGGCCTGACCAGGAACCAAGCTGGTGACCTTTTGGTGTATGGGACTATGCTCAGCCAACTGAGCCACACCGGGCAAGGCAGGTCCACTTAAATAAAAATAAATGTCAGTAGCCTCTGCCTGGCACAGAGTAGAACACCCAAGCTTACCTAACCAAGTGAGCGAGAATGAAGATCTACAAAGAAGGAAGGCCTAATTCAGCTGTGAGGGTCAGAGGCAGCTTCGGAAAATGATCATTTGTCCTAGAGATCTTGAAGGGTGAAAAGGAAGGAATTAGAATTTTCCCGGTGAGAAGTGAGTGGAAAGACACTCCAGATGAGGCAGCAGGAGGTGTAAAGGAGTGGAGGTCTGAGTCTGCAGTACTGGAGGACATGGAAGCATGGCTTGAGCGCAGGGTAGATGAAGGTGAGCTGAGGGAAAAGGCAATGCTCACAGTGTACCCCCTCCCCCAATCATGTTCAAGGCACCCTGAAACATAAACACATCCACAAATATTTCAGTAAGTTGTGAAGATGGCATAGTCTTCTATTTTGAAGACAAAAAGCAGGTACTCTATCTGAACACAGATGCAAAACCAGCCATACCACTGTGTGCAAACCAGCGTGACACCTTCAGCTGCATAGAACCACCATGGTTAAGCACCGTGACCTCCCTCAAGGAACTTACTCTCTAGAGAAGTTGCTGTGTAACCAAGAATCAGACAAACTGTCAATCACTGATAAAGACCAGGCTTGATCAGCAAACCCACAGGAAGACCACTCATGGGAGCACAACTGCCTAAGACAGGCAGATTGACTCATGGACTAATACGTGTTAGATCCCTCCCCACAAGGTAAGAGGGCTCCTCTAACCCAGTATGAAGGCAGGGTAGTTATGGTAGCAACAACAACAAACATAAAATGGGATACTCAGTACTGTTAGCTGAAGTAGGCGCTGTGAACATTTTCTCATTTAAAGGAGAGCCTTATGAGGTGGGCATTACTGTCCCCACACTACAGAAAAAGAAACAGATTTGCTGATGTAATGGAACCACTGGGACTGGACCCCAGGTCTCTGGCTGTAAAAACAATGCTCTCCCCACTTTACCACAAGAGAGGCTTCATTTTGTGACTGACGGAGGGATGACTCTGTCATGGGAAAAGAGGCACATTCAATTCCAATATGAATGTGAAATGCACAAACGAGCAAGAGGGCACTCACAGCTCGGCCTTATCCTCTTCAGCCTCCTGTTAGGATAATCCTGTGTATTTGGCTATCAGAATTCCAATCTTGCCCTCTCTCAAGCTCCAATACCCCTTTCCGATGATACTCCCCTAATCACCTAGAAGAATCAGTTCCTTACAGCCAGCCAGTTCCTCTTTTTACTTCCTGGTTTCAATGGGCAAGACACAGACAAATCTCTCTCAGTCTGTTTTCTCGTCAAAGTAGGGGAGTTGTGCTTGTTAAGTAAGTTCATAACTAAACCAATAATACTTGTGCCAAGAACTGCCTAAATAAATATCATGCTCTTGAAAGAGCACTTGATTCAAAATATTTATCAAGTCCCTACTCTGTGCCAGGCACTGTGCTTGTTGCTTAGCCTCCTAAGATGTGCAGGCAAGAAGTCTAGTCCAGTGAGTGTGATGTTATTCAAAAGAAAAATTCCATTAGAAAAGCCCTACATCTATCAGCAATTAGATGACTTGGAACAAAAATTTTACTGAGGAAGAGGAAACTTCTATAGATACATAAAAAGACATTCAATCTCAGTAGTAATCAGGGAAGTGAAAATTAAAACTGCAATGAAATAGCATTTCAAACCCACCAGACTGAATTAGTACCTGATAGGAATACTGGCCCAGCAGGCCCAAGGTTGCTGAACAATAAACCTGACCAAGCACGGAAGGAGTACAGACAGGTGCAACAGGCACTTAGTAAATATTTTGCTAACCCAAGCATAGAAAGGCTAGAGCAGAGATAGCAAACTGGCGGCTCAAGGGCTACATATGGCCTGCTGCCACATTTTGTTTGCCCTCAGTGTTTACAAAATTGAACTAATTGCCAAAAGTTTAAAATCAAGAGATTTCACAACTTCCCTTGGAAAACAGTAAAATCTGGCAGTTCTTGACCCAGTCTCCATGGGGCAACACGTGTCCGGAGCTGAGTGGCAGCTGTACCCAGCCTTTTACCGTATCTGCACCACTGGCCCACCCTCCGTGCTCTGTAGGCCTGGGAGCACTGAAGTGTGCTTCCCCTTCTCTCCCCGCCCCTCCCCCAATTGGAGATTAACGGGATCTACTCTCAGGGATAAAATCCAGCTACTGGTATTACCAACCCTGCAATGAGGCCAGGAACGACAGCCAGACACAGTTTCTTCAGCAAGGTATTTACATACTCCTCTCCCAGTCCTTGAAACCCTGCAGGAGACCGAGGTTCAGAGAAGTTAAGAAATTTGCCCAATGAGTGGCAAGGTTGGAATGCAACTCACGAATCTTGGATTTAGCTAATATTAAGCACATTCATAAGCTTAAGCACTGGTGTTGTACATGAACTAAATAATTTCTCACTTCAACCTATGAGATAAAGAACAATTATTTCTATTTTACTTGTGAAAAAATGAAGGCACAGAAGTTCATGGCTTGTCAAAGGTCACACAGCTAGTAAAAAGCAGAACTGGGATTTGAACCCTGTAGTTCATTGTCGAGCCTCAATCTCAGTGCAACATTGGCAGGCCTTTGGAACTTCTGCAGAGCATGTCCCCAACTCCTGGACTCAATAATTCTGTCGTCACCAGTTCACAATTCAGTGCCACTCTTACAAGTCATGAACATTTTGTTTGCCTGAACACAAACGTGGGATAGCACATACCACCCTGCAGTGTGTCTTCCACCCCATTTAACAACACACCATGGAGCACTTCCCATATCAGCATGGTACTCTCGTTCTATGACATACTATAATTTACTTATCTCCTTAAAAACATGTCTCCAGCCCTAGCTGGTTTGGCTCACTGGGTAAAGCGTCGGCCTGGGGACTGAAGAGTCCCAGGTTCGATTCCAGTCAAGGGCATGTACCTTGGTTGCGGGCACATTCCTAGGAAGGGGTGTACAGGAGGCAGCTGATTGATGCTTCTCTCTCATCGATGTTTCTGACTCTCTATCCCTCTCCCTTCCTCTCTGTAAAAAATCAATAAATATATTTTAAAAAATTATCTCCAGTTTGTCTTTATTAAAAAATTGATGGATCAAACATCTTCATTCACCTAAATTTGTACAGTTTTATTTTTAAAGTATTCTTTTATTTATTTCAGATTATGTCTTCCTAAATCTCTCAAAATCCACTTGCTTCTCCACTTCCTTAGCTGGGGCTCTCCTTCTCTCACCTGGATCACTAAAACCACCACACCCTCTGCACCCAGCCCCACTTGTTTCCCACAGAGCTGCCAGTTCAGAGCACTTCTAGCATGCAGATCTGATTTTGGGTAAAACCTTCCCATGTTCTCCTGTGGCCTGCAGCCCTGGCTGCAAATTAGAATCAACCTGGGAGTTTTTAAAGATGACCCCAGCCCTGACCGGCTTGGCTCAGTGGAGAGCATCAGCCTGCGGACTGGAGGATCCCAGGTTCAATTCCAGTCAAGGGCATGTACCTTGGTTGTGGGCACATCCCCAGTAGGAGGTGTGTAGGAGGCAACTGATTGTTGTTTCTCTCTCATCAATGTTTCTCTCTCCCTTCCTCTCTGTAAAAAATCAATAAAATATATTAAAAAAAAAAAAGAATCCCAATGCACCAAGTCCCCACAGCCTGTGAGATTCAGAAGAAATTGGTTTGGGGTATGGCCCAGATTTCTAGTTTATAAAGTTCCCCCAAGTGATTCTAATGTGCAGCCAGGGTTGAGAACCACTGGTCTCCAGGATATAGAGTGCAGGTTCCTCTGTATGGTATTCAGGAACTCCATATCATTCAATCTTCCAGCAAATATTTACTGAGCACCTGCTATGTACAAGACACCTTGCTGGCATGGAGGCTGAGTGAAGAATAAATAACATTTAGACCCCTCATGAAGTGTATGGAATAATAGGGTCATAGTACTTTTAGCCTTATTTCTGCCTCCTCCCACTGTGTTGTAGTCATTATGACCCATCTGGGATTCCCCCAAACTTGCACTGCTGTAACATCAAGGTCTATAAATATGCCACTCTCTCAGCCCAAAAATCTAGTCCTCAGCCTCCTGGTCTAGTTAAGACTCAGCTTGAGAACCACTTCCTCTGCAAAGTCTCTATTTAACCCAACCCGAGATCTGCCCAGATTATCCTCAGACCCATCACTCTACCTATTGCGATCACTGTCCACTTCATTGTCTGGCACCTCCACTCGACTGTGAACTCCTGAGGGCAGGAACAGTGACTAAACCATTTCTGTATGCCCGTGCAGGCGTTTGGGATCATCTTTAAAAACTCCCTAGTGCAGTGGTTCTCAACCTGTGGGTCGCAACCCCTTTGGGGGTCGAACAACCCTTTCACAGGGGTCGCCTAAGACCATCGGAAAACACATATATAATTACATATTGTTTTTGTGATTAACTACTCTGCTTTAATTATGTTCAATTTGTAACAATGAAAATACATCCTGCATATCAGATATTTACATTACGATTCATAACAGTGGCAAAATTACAATTATGAAGTAGCAACGAAAATAATTTTATGGTTGGGGGTCACCACAACATGAGGAACTGTATTAAAGGATCGAGGCATTAGGAAGGTTGAGAACCACTGCCCTAGCGGATTCTTTTTTTTCCTTTTTCTAGCTGATTCTAATTTGCAGCCAGGGCTGCAGGCCACAGGAGAACATGGGAGGGTTTTACCCAAAATCAGATCTGCATGCTAGAAGTGCTCTGAACTGGCAGCTCTGTGGGAAACAAGTGGGGCTGGGTGCAGAGGGTGTGGTGGTTTTAGTGATCCAGGTGAGAGAAGGAGAGCCCCAGCTAAGGAAGTGGAGAAGCAAGTGGATTTTGAGAGATTTAGGAAGACGCAATCAACAGGAGTGAACTTGAATGAATTTAAGTGAAATAGAGGAGGGTCTGGATAAGAAGTATTCACACAGGACAATACTTAGTACTAGAGGCCCGGTGCACGAATCTATGCACTGGTGGTGTCCCTCGGCCTGGCCTGTGCCCTCGCAGTCCAGGTCGCTTGGGGCATGTCAGAGGCCTGGTGCGTGGATTTGGCCCAATCCCCGCAGGCCAGGAAGAGGGACCCCACCAATTCACAAATCCATGCACCAGGCCTCTAGTATGCATATAAGATCTTTGGTTAATCTCTTCCCGCCCTCCCACCTCCCTCCTCCCCGTCTGTTCCATGTTTCCATGCCTATGTGTTGAGTGTCTGCCCCCTGGTGGTCAGTGCATGTCATAGCTACCGGTCGAACACTCACTTAGGCTTTCATATATATAGATTAGCAAGGTATGACCAGATTGAAAACTAGTTAGACGAAAATCACAGCTTAGAAGCTTCATGAAGCCAGGTGCCGGATAGGAGGTTCAAAAACTCATACTGTAACCACCAGGGAGGCAGATGGATATATACAGCATCAAAACCCGAGTACAACAGTCAGTGTAGCGGCCTGTTGTCTTCCTTCTCTGAAGACGTGGCCCTGTGTGGTGGAAACAGAGGATCCATGTTCTAAGTTGGGAACTGGCTTGTGGTATGTGACTTTGGGTTAGGCTTACCCCTAATATTTGCAGGGCTGGTGGGAGGAATGCAAATGGAGGCCCATGTGTCTAATTATCTAAAAATTAAAAGAAAATATAAATGAACAAACAAAACAGAAACAGACTCATAGATACAGATAGTTGCCAGAGGAGAGGGCAGTTGGGTGACTGGGTGAAAAAAAATGTTATAAATTAAAATAAACCATTAATTATAGTTTCTATCCTATTCTCCTACCTTGACAAATATATCTTCACTAGAGGCCCGGTGCATGAAATTCGTGCAGAGTGTGTGTGTGTGTGTGTGTGTGTGTGTGTGTGTGTGTGTGTGTGTGTGTATCCCAGCCTGGCCTGTGCCCTCTCACAGTGCGGAGGTCCCGCCATCGATCTTCCCAAAGAGGTAGGCCCCACCCACCCATCCGGGGCTCCTTGATGCATTGCCCCAAAGAGGTAGGCCAGAGCTGGGGGTCCCACCTCCATGCCACACAGAGCACACAGCATCAAGTCCCCACCCACGCCTCACTGCGCACACAGCCTCCTGATGATTGTTACGGCATGAGGACATCATAGGCTTTTATTAGTATAGATGATGACCTGGAAGGCCACACTGAATTTAGAATTCTGAGTTCTTGGATATAGGGTGGTATAAGGAAAACTAGCTTCTGACCAATCCCCTTTTCTCCCCACCTGTGGAAGGCAGAATATCCCTTTCCACCCAAGATGTCGACAGCCTTATCCCTAGAGGCTGTGATAATATTTTACATATGGCAAGCAGGAATTAAAACCACTGATAAAGAGGTTATCCTAGCTTATCTAGGTACGCCCTATGTAAAGCCAATTAACCCAAGATAGTGCTACGTGTGGGATCCTGGGCTCTGCACTTTAAAGGCCTTTCCCTGGACCTCCTCTAGTTGCTGTGCATCCCCCGCCCCAGGGTGAGGCCCCCTGGCCCGGTAATTGTCCAAACCAGAGCCCATATCCCCTTTCAGACCACACCGTAAGTGCTAAGCCCCACATTTTCTTGCTCAAATGGTCCCAGCCTCTCCCCCAGAGCAGAGCCTCTTCCCTGGTCCCTCCTGAGAACACTGCTGTGTGCACCTCTAGAGGTGGCAGAGGGACAGATGTTTGTGGGAGTACGACTCTGGATTTGTATCACAAACTTATTTTACATTTCTAAGGTTCAGACGTCCAGAATAGGTCTCTGGGCTTTAAATCCACGTGTCGCAGGGCTGCACTCCTTTCTGGAGGCTTTGGAGATTATTTGCCTTTTCCAGCTTCTAGGCCACCCATGTTCCTTAGCTCCTGGCCCCCTTCCTCCATCTTCAAAGCCAGTAATCATATCACTCCAACCTCGCATTGAGTCACAGCTCTAATGCTTCTGCCTCTCTTTCACTTATAAAGACCCTTGTGATTACGTTGGGCACACCCAGATAATCCAGGATAATCTCTATCTCGAGGTCCTACTATGTTCCAAGTGATTTACATATATACCGTTAATTCTTGGGACCTATTTTACACAAGCCCAGGGAGATTGGCTGACTTGCCTAAGGTCTCACCCAGGTAGTAAATGGCAGTTTTGCTATCTATGCCCAATCTGAACAACTGGAACATATAGAGGCAGCCTTGTGACTGAGATTACAGGACATCAATTACAAAATGCATACAGCTCTGCCCTAGCTGGTTTGGCTCAGTGGACAGAGCCTGGGCCTGCAGACTGATGGGTCCAGGGTTCAACTCCAGTCAAGGGCACATGCCCAGCTTGTGGGCTCAATCCCCAGTAGGGGGCGTGCAGGGAGCAGCGCAGATCTGCTGTCGTCTTTGATGTTTTCTCTCTCCCCCTCTCCCTTCCTCTCTGAAATCAATAAAAAAATATTTTTAAAAAATGCACACACCTCCCATTTTGAGGTACTGTCTTTAATTATAATTTGGGGGCTACTTGGGTGTTTGTCCCTATAGACTTATTATTTTTTCATGTTTTCTGTTTTGTTAAAAAAAAAAAAAAGCTCTCAAAAATAAGGAAATGGGGGTTTAGGAATGGTGATGCAAAAGAGGGAAGGCATGGGGTGTGGTTGGGGATTGTCAGGGATAGGTGACAATAGTGTCTCCTTCACCTCCCCACCTGGTGCCATCAACTAAAGAGGGGCAGTCACATTCCAGAACAGGCGATATAGATTCAATTATGGACGAAAGTTAAGACCAACTCCACTTCTATGATTGCCAGTCCTCCTTCGGGACTTGGGGAGTATCAGTTAAAATGATAAAACAGCACTTTGTAGATTGGTAACTTATTTCAAGAACAGATGTGTGGCCCTAGCTGGCTTGTCTCAGTGGCTAAAGCGTCAGCCTGCAGACTGAAGGGTCTCAGGTTTGATTCGGCCGAGGGCACATGCCTGGGTTGTGGGCTCATTCCCCAGTAGGGGGTGTGCAAGAGGCAGCCAATCAATGATTCTCTCTCATCATCGATGTTTCTATCTCTCTCTCCTTCTCCCTTCCTCTCTGAAATCAATAAAGAAATATATTTATAAAAAAAAAAAGAACAGATGTGTGGTTTAGTCTCATTACTTAAGAGCTACAAACCTAAAGAAGCCAGCAGGTCTGGATTCTATAATCTGACTAGTTCGGTTTGAAGACTGACTCCACCACCACTATGACTTTGGGCAATTCATTTCCTTCTCTGTGCCTTTCAGTGTCATCATTTTAACACGTCATAGCCATAAAAACTGTATGCCAGGAAAGAGTTCCAAACAACACCTAGGAGAGTATACTTGTCCCCTGGGAGTAACCACCATTGTGCAACTATTTCCTAAAATCAGAGTTGGAAGAAGGGCCAGATGGCAGCTAGTGGAAGTCTTCATAAAATATTAGCCAATCCTACCTGCCAGGGACCTATAAGGGATTTGAGAAGCCTAAATTTCAAACGCTGCAATCTTATCCACTATGATATACCGTATGTTTGAGCAGAACCAATCTTTAAAAGCAAAAAAACAGAAATACACTATAGGAAAATACTTCTAGACTGCCAACATGGTGTTAAAAGGTTTGAAAGACTTGTCAAAGCATATGTTCACCAGGTCACTGAGGAGTCTAGAACATCATTTCTGCTTAAGTTGCTGAATGCTTTTGCCTTTCCAGCTACTTTCAGACTAGGTAAGGGACATTTATAACAGAGCAAATAAAATCAAGTGACAAATTACACAACATCTTAAAAGCAAGTTACTTAAGTTCCTCAATTGGTACAATCACGACAACTCCTTTTCGTTCAGACCTGTAAAAAAGAACCATCTGTATTTGTGTCCTAAGCTTTCCCGTACCTGCATTTTGAACACAGTCAGGTTCAAGTCCTCCCGGTGCCCCCAGGTGCCTTAGGTTGGATTCCCCTTTGACAACCACAAACTGTGGTTTCCATAACAAGCTGCTCTGAAAGTGGTTCTGTACCCCCAGGCACCAGTTAGGTCCCTAGTGGCTAGCAGCTTAAACTATTTGTGAGTAGTTTCTGGGCCCCAACCTCACCATTCACCTAGGAAGCCTGGGCCTTAACCCTTCAGGACTCAGACCTCTGGCAGCCTATACGTTGTGGTCTTTACCCACCGTTGGCTGAAGCACCTCAGCATGTGTGGTTTGACAGATTGGGACCAGCAGGTGGTCAAACTGCAGGAAAAGGGTTATATACAAAATCCAACAGTCCAGCCTGCTCTGGAGAACCAGGAAAGCTGCAATTTGCTTTGTTACCTTTCTTGTCACCATTCTAACAGAGGAAGCACAGAAGTGAGAACAATTGTGGCGGTTCCAGCTTAGCATTCTTTCAACTATACCACACACCTTACAGCTTGAAGATACTATGCAAGGATTTTACAGATACTGGACAGAGGGCCAGGACAACAGGACAAAAAGAGAGCCTTGCCCTAGCTGGTTTGGCTCCATGGACAGAGCATCAGCCTGCAGCCTGAAAGGTCCCAGGTTCGATTCCAGTCAAGGGCACATGCCCGGGTTGGGGGCTCAGGTCCCCAGTGAGGGGCATGCAGGAGGCAGCCAATCAGTGATTCTTTCTCATCACTCTTGTTCCTATCTCTCGCTCCCTTTATGAAATCAATAAAAATGTATTTTTCAAAAATATATTTTACACACACACACAAGTACGTCTCTCCTGGGCAGTTCTATGGAACGGACATTCCTGACCTTCAGTGCTGGTCACACAGATAAGGCTCTATGTCCTACACATCTAGATGGCATATTACGAAGCTACTGTACCGTAACATAAAAGGAAAAAAAGCAAACTAAAATTACAGCTAGTTTCCTCAATTATGTAAAAAAAAAAAAAAAAAGCCTAGAAGATAAATTAGGTGTTTGCTAACTAGTTTTTCCAATGGGGGAGAGAACCTATTGTCCTTAGTCCTGTCTATCATATATGACTTTCAATTAAAGTTATTTGGCACCCTGGCCGGGTAGCTCAATTGGTTAGTGTCATCTCAATACACCAAGGTTGCGGGTTCAATCCTTGGTCAGGGCATATACAAGAATCTAGCAATGAATGCATAAATAAGTGAAACAAAAAAAATAGATATTTTTCTCTCTCCTTTCCCCTTGCTTGAAAAATGTATAAATTAAAATAGTAATCTGGGCCGAAACCGGTTTGGCTCAGTGGATGTAATCTGGCATAAAGTTCTTGTGATATTTTCTACCTAACCGTTCAAAACAACATATGCATGGTCACACAATTTTTCAAGTTTTGGTGATATTATTAAAAAGAACCCTAGACTATTCTCACCTGGATTTTAACCTCCCCCCTTTAGCCATTCTATGTGGATGAAAAGACCAAGCACTCTGGCACAATAACCTAGTGGTTTCCCCATTTGTGTCCAAATTTCCCCTTTCTAGTGTCTCGGTGCACCTACTGAAGCCTCCGTTGGTGGGTTATGTTATCTGGCCCTTCACTAGGCCGCTATCATCTACTACTCTCCTCTACCCTTGCTGTCTAGTTATGTGGTCTCCCTTTATCTCAATCAAATTGACTGGGACCTCCTAGCATTCACACAGCAGGCTGGCGCCATCACCTATCTGCTGCTTAAGTACCAGTGATCACCTGTACCTATTTCTATAGCACTTCCTGTGTTTGTGATATTATCCCCACGTGGTGGGCTGTTTGAAGTATCTGACCTCTAGGAACTAATGCAAATAGCAACTCTAACAGTGATCATCAGAAGGCCACCCCCAGGACGGGAATAGGTATTATTGCCCCAGCTTGAGAACTCTGCCTCAGAGGGTAACTACAGAGTTAGAACATTCAATCACCAAAGTAGCACCCAGTATTTCTGGGCCTAGTGCAGCACAGAGGCAGATGCCCACAAGGGACACTACCATTATTCGGAAGACAACTACAATAGGACATGGGGGCAAAGGATCACCTAACATTGATCCAAGTCCTCATGGGTAGCAGCTGAAGAAATGAGAAAAATAACCAGAGCAGGAACTTCACTAAACTAAATTTATTTAAGAACTCTCCTGAGATATTACGTCCTCCCCCTTCGTTCTGGCATTAGGCTGTGGGCAGTGTTTCCATACGTTAGTGTGGGCATACAAGTCACCTGCAGATCTTGTTAAAGGCAGTTCCTAATGCAGTAGAGATCTGAGGCAGGGCCAAGAGTTCCAACAATTCCCCAGGTGATCCCATCCACCTTCTAGCAGCTCAACCCAAAATATCAATGCTTTAGAGCCCAGTGTTATATCTTTTTGGAACCAAGCTTCTAACCAAAACAGAGGGTAAGCTTCCTGGTACTATCTGCTCTAAACTGGACAGGGAAGTACCCCCACTTGCTCCAGTCTCCAAGATGCTCTACGACTCACTTAAAATATAGCTAGAGTCAGCAATAAAACCCAGTTAGATCTCTGAACTCCCAAGAGTTATTATTTTTTTAGATCTCTGAACTCCCAAGAGTATTTTCAATGAGCCAGGAAGTTTAATTTTAAAACAGAGAAATTAACTCAACTGAGAATACAGCAGGACCAAATGAAGGGTAGGCAGGTTTATACTGTTAAAATTAAATAGTAATACAAACATAAAAACATACACAGCAAACAGCAACATGCACAAGGACAGCAGTAGAGGGACTTCCATATTTCTGAAGTGCTTTTAGATGAAACTAGCAAATGCTCTCCATCTCCTCTGTACATGTGACTTCCCATAGCAGCTAGCACCCAACACTTTAGCTATTCACCAAGAAGTTTGTTCTAAAAAATATTCATTCCAGTAGTTGTTGCTATAATTACAGAAGTTAAAATGAATGAGGCTCCCCTATAAAAATGAGGCTGAATTACAAGAATCAAGACCCCTTCATAAGTTCTTTCTGTTTACAAGGTGATAGCCTGGCCCTACAGTAAAAGACTGAAAAGTGGTTGCACATTTATATTTTAAATGAAATAAGATGTATATGGCAACTGGATCTGGTCTTATTGGGTAAGACTTTATTATCAGGAAGACAAAATGTCACATTTTCATAAAAAACTGGACACACTAAATAATCTCTGGGTTTTAAAATACCTATCAAGACAGCTAACATTACAGCACCATGAACAGCAATGAAAGGTGGTCCAAGGACAACTGAACTTGTTAGTCACAAGAGAGTAAGTTAGAAATGGTGGCTTTTGAATGTCACTTCAGTGACCTGGAAATATGCAGGCAAGGAAGTTCCACTTTCACACTAAAAGGGGAGCAAACTGATTATGAGAAACATTTCTCACACATTAACACAAAATTATCCCTTTTTGAGCACCACGTGCCTGGTACAAGTCTAGACACCCTACAAGCACTAACCCCATTTAGCCTCTGAGGGACATTACTATTATTGCCTCCATGATACAGATGAGGAAACTGAGGCAGAGATTAACTTGCTTAAGGTTAACACACCTAGAAGACGGTGGGAATCGATCCAGGAAACTTGCTTCAAAGGCCACCCTCTTCTCTACTTATATTGCCTCTTAACAACCTTACAGACTCTCATTTTAAAGGAAAACTGAGTCTGACAGTTAAAGCAAAATTTAATCCCAAGCATCATGCAGAAGCCTGTAATCCCTTCACCAGGCATCAGTGTTAGTAAAATCTCTAGGGAAGAACAGAATCAGAGTGGAACATGGAAACACTGCACCCTACCTTTAATCAAGGCTCTAAGCCCAGCCCCAATCGTACCTTCCCCGCTGAACTCAGTCTCCTGTGACCCCTGCACCACAGCTTATCAACAAGGCTGCGGCGAGCACAGGCAATGCTGTACAGCTCAGGCTTAGACCTGCCAGGAAACACTGGCATCCACTCGGGAAGACAGGGGTGTTACCAGCTATTCCCATCGAAGCTTTAATGGCTTGAGGTCCAAGGACTTGAATATGGCCAGGCTCCTTTCACAGAACACACACAGTAACGTACATTTCACTGAAAACATTTTATTGGCCTTTTGGATAGAAACGGGAATTTATTTGCCAGGAAGGATGATGCCATCATACTGAAAGAGAAGAGATTTATTTTTTTTTCAGAACAGGAGGCAACAGCAAAGATTGCAGCAATGGCTAACGTTTCATTTGAGAAGTCAAATCTGATACATGAATTTGGCTCTGAATCCCATACCCATTCTGAACTAAATAGAAACGGGCCAGTTTTAACAACTGCTACACTGTGCTCAACTGCACTACATCCCCCAAGAAAAAGGGGGCTCTTAGGAGAGCCGTTTTCCCACCCTCCGAGCTATCAGCATTCATGGAGGTGGAGAAAAGCCCCAATTCTGGGTGTTCTTTTAAATCATTGACCCTGGAAGCCCCCACTTACCAAGCTGCTCAAATATTCTATCTTCAAAGAAGCTACCCACCAATTGGTGGTAGATTTTGCATCCCCAAATCCCAACTCCACTCACCGCATTCCACCATTTCACCTGAGATAAATCAGCGTTACCTTCTGCTGGAACCAGCGCATGGCCTCCTCTTTGCTGATTCTGTGTTTGGCCCCAATGCAGCCTGTCCTGCGTTTCTTGTCTGCGATGCTGAAACCTGGCCTACCCAGCACCTGTCCCAGGAATAACCAACAGTCACCTCGCCAGCTCAGAGTCAACAGCAGACAGACAAGACCCACACATTGGAGAGATCGATCTTCAAGAGTCATCTGGTGGCCCAGTAATCCTGGAACTGGGACCAGCACCCTGGACAACACACCGTAGGCTTGCTTTGGAGGGTGGAACTTGGCTGCACCTTCCCTCTTCCCTACCTCACTTCCAGTGGCAGCTAAGGATTCGCCACCACTGCTTCCCAATTTCCAAAGCATTTTTAATTTTTAAAAGCAGTATTAAGAACCACCTTACTACATGTGTATTGTAGAGAATTTAAAATTCTGAGAAGTTACAAAGAAATAGTTTTATTTCTCTCCTTCCACTTCAGAGCAAAAAGTCTTTCTTAAATTAGCTTTGCTGTTTCCTGACTCCCAACAAGCACCTCATTCTCATTACTGTTTGGATATCCAACTCCGTCCGACAAGGGTGCTGCCATCATTCAGGTTCCACACCAGTCAGGACTTCTGGTTTTGCTATTTAGTCTGATGGTTGGACCAAAGCATAACAGTAACACAAATGGTCATTCCTACGTTGAAATCCCCCCTGAGACAAACCAACCACATCACCAAACCTGCCCTCTGGATGGAAGCCACCCTCCCGCAGGGGCTAAGGAAGGAGCTGGAAAGAGCAGCCTCAGTGCAGCCAACCCAAATGCCAAACGAGGCGCCCAACACTCGCTCTCAAATTTTCAATTCAGTGGCTGGACAACACTGTCTCTTCCTCCATCTTACAGCCATACTGGTGATTGCTAGATCCTAGACTTTAAGCTTCACATGAGCAGTGACCTTGTCTGTCTAGTTCAGTGCTGATCCCTAAACAGGGCACAGATGAGGCACATCTTCCAAACGGAAAGAAGATAAAGGCAGACAACACTCAAAGTTTCAATCCAACACCTGAACATTAAAATAGCACACATGAAATGAAGGAGTAGCCGATTCCATGCTCCTCCCAGAGAAGAAGTGGAAAAGACCAAATATTCATACCACATAGAAGTCCAGGCCGTAGATACCAATGCTTGGGTCATATTTGATCCCCAGATCGATGTGTTCCTGGATCCCAAAACCAAAGTTTCCAGTATCTGAGAAGTTATTTTTTCGTAATTCATACTCTCGCACCTGAGGAGATAAATGTAGCCAATCACACTCCTTGTCAACTCAAATCCCCCCAAAATAACAAACTTGGCTTATAACACTCAGCACCGCAGAAATACAATTTGATCAGAAACAAAATCTGGTTTCCCCACTACACCAAATCACATCCCAACTATGGATTTCACAGAACTTTCCCAACTTTCCAAGGGCAGGGAAAACCCACAGGAAACATCAGAGTATAGTTCAACTCTGCCAAATGCAGGAATAATCCTTTAGAAGTTCAGAATACAGATGACGCTGGCTGGACAGCTCAGTTGGTCATAGTGTCGACCCTTACACAAAGGTTGCGGGTTCGATCCTCAGTCAGGACACATACAAGAATCAATGAGTGCGTGAATAGGTTGAACAACAAATTGTTTTTCTCTCTCTCTCTCTCCCTTCCTCTTTAGGGAAAAGCAAATCAAAACCACAATGGAATAACATCTCGCACCAGGCAGAATGGCTATTATAAAAAAGATATGTGTTGTCAGGATGTGGAGAAAAGGGAACTCTTGTGCACTGTTGGTGGGAATGTAAATTGGTGCAGCCACTATGAAAATCAGTATGGTGGCCCTAGCTGGTTTGGCTCAGTGGATGGAGCGTTGGCCTGCGGACTGAAAGGTTCCAGGTTTGATTCCAGCCAAGGGCATGTGCCTTGGTTGCGGCCACATCCCCAGTGGGGAGTGTGCAGGAGGCAGCTGATCGATGTTCCTCTCTCATCAATGTTTCTAACTCTCTCCCTCTCCCTTCCTCTCTGTGAGAAATCAATAAAATATATTAAAAAAAAAAGAAAAGAAAATCAGTATGGTGGTTTCCCAAAAAATTAAGACACACCCAACCCTATGTTCACTATAGCATTATCT
This sequence comes from Myotis davidii, assembly GCF_000327345.1. Classification (NCBI taxonomy): domain Eukaryota; kingdom Metazoa; phylum Chordata; class Mammalia; order Chiroptera; family Vespertilionidae; genus Myotis; species Myotis davidii. Next base: position 3,590,073 of record NW_006352194.1, read on the forward strand.
ACAATAGCCAAGACATGAAAACAACCTAAGTTGCTCAATAAGGGATGAATGGATAAATATGTGGTATATATACACACATACAATGGATTACTACTCAGCCATAAAAAAAAAAAAACTTGACATCTGCAATAATGCCAAGGACCTTGAGGGTATTATGCTAATGAAATAAATGAGACAGAGAAAGAAATACCATCATTTCACTTACAGATGGGATCTAAAAAACAAAACTCCTAGATGCCAAAAAAGACCGGTGTGTGTGTGTGTGTGTGTGAGAGAGAGAGAGAGAACACTGTGTTAAGAGGGTCAAGAGGGACAAACTTCCAGTTATAAAAAAGTCATGGGATGTAACATACAGCATGGTGACTATAGTTAATAATACTGTGTTGCATTTTTGAAAGTTGCTAACAGTAAATCTTTAAAAGTTCTCTTCACAAGAAAAAATTATTTTTTAATGTTGTACAGTGACAATCAGGTTTATTGTGATAATTTCAATAAATAGCATACTGTACACATGAAACTAATACAAAGCTATATGTTAATGACACTAAAAAAAGGTACATGTGTTAAATTGGTGCTCGTTAGCATCACCCCGTGCCAGGATGGGCCTCACCTTTAGACCCTTCTCCAAGATTTCTTCTGCCTTGGCCCCACGGACTGTGCAGTGGACAGCAATCTTTTCATTTCTCCTGATGCCAAAGGACCTGACGGTGTATCTGGCTGCAGGGCGGGGGGAACAGGGAGTCAGGGGTTGTCGGACTCCCACTGCCTATTCCCCAGAACATCACCTCCCCGACTCCAAAGAGATATTAAGGATCTATCCACACTCTGAGTGGTGGTCTTCTAAGCAGTGCCACCTACGTCTTTTCATTGGTTTCATGGAAACACAGAACTTTTCCCACCCCAAGTCACTCAGCCACACTTAAGCAATTAAGAGCTTAGTGGTAAAGTCAAGGTCTCGGGGAGGTAAGTTCACAACCAGAACAGGCCCCTAGAAAGGAAGGTGACCATTGTGTTCTACAAAAAAACAAAGCATTTTAGGGCAACAACAGCTAATGTTTGCCAAAACCTTATTAGACTGTCATCCCCATTTCACAGATGAGGTTCTGAGAGATTAACTTGTCTAAGATCGCAGTTGGCAATAAGCGGCAGGATGTGAACCCAAGGATTTGCCATATTCCACTACCTGAAAGCAACACAACCTGACCCTGTTCAGTGTCGCCTATATAATCCTACTTGCTAACCAGGCCTAGTGCCATTCACTGCTCCCCCAGCACTGCCCCTCCGCCCGCTCCCTTTCTTGGAAAACCTTTGCTTGGGCCAGACCTAATCTCCGCTCACAGTAAAACCTTGTGTTCCAAACGCCACAACCAACCCTAAAAGGAAGGTATTTCTTGGGTTAGGCCAAAAAGTTAGTGCTTTTAAGGGATGTCATCCGTCACTTTCAAAATGGGGCGCTCAAAAGGCTTGGCGGAGACCGGCCTCCAGCCCCCCGCGGGCCGCCACTCACCTTTGGAGAAGACCGGGGTCTGGCCCGTGAGCTGCTCCAGGACCTTGGCTGCCCGCGTCAGTCGGTCCCCACTCTCCCCGACGCAGATGTTGAGGCAGAGCTTGCGGATGCGCAGCTCCCGCATGGGGTTCTCCTTTTCCCCTTGATCCTGCTGTGAACAGCGGGCGCGGCGGTCACCACGCGCGGCCCGCCCCGGCTGCGAGCGCTCTTCCCATACATAGCACGTCTCTCTCTGCTCAGCCCACCTCCCACCGGAAGCCCTAAGGACTGAGCAACTGTCGGGGATGACAGCTCGGGGCCTTGTTCCTTCCTCCACGCGCGGAAGAGGGGAACGGAAACGTCGGGCAGGTCCTGAGGTTACAGACACCGAGGAGGAAGCCCCAGGGGCTCAACATGCAGGGTGACGGAGAGCGCCCCATTATGAGGCCAATGAGGGGGAAAGGAAATACAGAATTTAACTGCTGAGGAAACGGGAAGCACGTGCTACCGCCGCGTCCCCCATCCCTCTCGGAAGCAGCGCCGAGACCGTGGCAAAAGGCCGGCGGCCCTTCCCGTGCGGAGGTCCCGGCCGAAGTTCCCCAGCACCGGCCAAGCCCCAGGTCCCCGGGACCGGAAACAGGTGCGGACCCCTTCGTTCGAGCCGCTCGCTCTCGCTGCAGCCCACGGCCCGTGCTTCG
>NW_006352194.1:3592341-3597585 GCF_000327345.1 Myotis davidii
GACGGCCAGCAGCCCCGGCTCCGTCCTCCTCGGGCTGCGAACGAGGCAGCCCTCGGGGGCTCGGCCGGCCGTGGATGGAGGCGGATGAAGGGAAGCTAACCCGGGCCTGGGATACTCACCGCCATGATGAGAGACAGGAAGAGAGAGTGAAGTTTCCGGCGCAGGGCCTTATGGGACAGGAGGCGGGCTCTTTCCCACGCTAACCAGAGAGAAGAGGCGGAGAGAGAGGCGCGGCGTAGCGCCGGCTGCCCCCTCGTGGGCACTGCTAGCAACTGCAGGCAACGCTGGCGGACCACCAGCTTCCAGACTGGGTTTTACTTGGGCTTCTCGGCCCTCCTCCTCCCCTGGGCCAGTCTCAGGACCTGGTGGGTCTTGCGTGAAGAGACAGCCAGAACTGCATTAAATCAATCACACAAATTACAAAGCAGATAAGTTATTCTGCAAAAAATGACATTTACACAGTTAGAACATAGTGGCTTGAGTCCTGAGCTGTGAAGACAGGCAGATGTGGTCCTGTCTTGGCTAGCCAATAGCTATATGCTCTTAGACAGCTTACTAATTAGACCTCCTTCAACCTCAGTTTTCCTTATCTTTAAAATGGGCACATGATATTGTGAACATTAAATGAGGTAACTGTGTAGAGCATATAGTAAGTCCACAATGAGTGGTTACTCTTGTTATTAATATAACCCTACTGTACCCAAGCAACCCCCCAAAAAGTATTAGACATGGTATCCAACTAAAAGAGTGTCACCTGCAGACACCAAGACTGCTTATAGGTCAGTCTCTGACGGACGAGGCCTCCAGTCCTGACTGTAAGAGGGCTCCCTGACTTACACTAAATCCTTAGCAGCAGGACCCAAGAGGTTACCAGGATCCATATCCCAGGCAGGAGCTGGCCTTGAGCCAGCCAGTACCTTTAACAGGAACCAATGGGGAAAGAAGAACTTAGAGGATTTCGGTGGGAAAGGAGCCAAGCCACTTTCTTATGCTGCCACAATCCCCTTCTCTCCTCGCTAGGGGGGAGATAGAGGCCCCTAGATGTCTCTGTTCCATCCGTTGGGACAAAAGGGAAGCTGGTCTGAGGGCGGAGGGAGAAGGCCTCCCTTTGAGCCTCCTCCTTCAAGCAGCCAATGGCTCACCCAGAGCTGGGGGGCCTCAGCCAGACCTCCAGGAGAGGGCAGAGCCAAAGGAGGGGCTGCTTCAAACCTTGGAATCAGCTCTAACCGGTTTGGCTCAGTGGATAGAGCATCGGCCTGCAGAATCTAGGGTCCCAGGTTTGATTCCAGTCAAGGGCATGTACCTTGGTTGCGGGCACATCCCCAGTAGGGGGTGTGCAGGAGGCAGCTGGTCAATGTTTCTAACTCTATCCCTCTCCCTTCCTCTCTGTAAAAAAATCAATGAAATATATATTTTTTAAAAAACACAAAAACCCTTGGAATCAAGAGACCACTGAACGCAACACATGACCCTGGTTTCCTTTTGCTGTGAAGCATATTTTTGGGGTAACTGACAAAATCTGAATGACGTCTGTCGACTTCACAATGTATCCATGTTCACTTAAGGCCCTCGTTCTGATCACTTAACCTCGGTTCCATGGGAGGATGTCCTTGGGTTTAAAAAAATACACATTGCATTTTGGGGTAAAGGTGCATCATAACTGTGGCTTACTCTCAAATGGTTCCGAAAAAAATAGTGTACTTAGAGAGAAAAGGATAAAGCAAATGTGGTCGATTTAAGATTTAGGGGATCTACGTGAAGTATACATGGGAGTTGGTGCAACTTCTCTGTGACTCTCAAATTGTCAAAGTGAAGTTAAGAAAATAATTTGAGGGAAACATGTCCCCTAGGAAGATAAAAGAGAGTTCATCCTCCAAAGTTCAGTCTTGTTCTCTCTGCGCCCCCCCCCAACTTTTTCCACTGCACTTCCCCCAAATAGCTCTCACTTGACCCAGGACCCACACTGTGTTGATGAGAATCGCTAATTAATTGCTGGTTTACCATGGCCAGCAGGTACCAACTCACTTGACCTTTAACATCCCTGGGAGTCAGATACTATTGTTTTCCCATTTTACAGATGAACAAACAAGGCACAAGAAGTTTAGTAAGTTTTATAGACGCTATTTAAGTCTATAGTCTAATGCCAGAGTCCAATCTGGTTCTAAGAGCAGATGAACCAGGTCAGGGCCAAAAGCCACCCCAGGGTGCCCCCTTTGCACCTTTTCCTCCCCAGGAGCCCAGCTCTGCGGTTCTTGCACCAGTCAGGTCCCCAAAGGGAAGCAGAGGGGGCGGAATTAGCCCAGCATCTCCCACCCCTTCCTTGCAGGAGAGGCATCCAGGTCAGGAGAAGCAGAGGCAAAAAGACTTGCCGTGCTTTACTCTCAGGACACAAACTCATCAGCAAAAAGAAAAACACATTATGAAGGGCAGGTTTAGGACACTCAGGCGACACAAGAGCAACTCCCAGGCTTCTCCTGGAGCCGTGGGGGCTACTAAAGACTTCCTCAAGGCAGCGGTGGCCCTGTCTTGGCTAGCTAATGGCCTTATGCCCTTGGAGAAGCAGACTTGTAAACAAGGGCAGCTTCATTGAGTGTAAGACCTTCTAAGGCAGTGCTTCTCAACCTCCTGGCCCTTTAAATACAGTTCCTCATGTTGTGACCCAACGATAAAATTATTTTCGTTGCTACGTCATAACTGTAATGTTGCTACTGCTATGAATCGTCATGTCAATATCTGATATGCAGGATGGTCTTAGGCGACCCCTGTGAAAGGGTCGTTCGACCGCCAAAGGGGTCGCGACCCACAGGTTGAGAGCCGCTGCTATAGGAGGAGCTGTCAGGGTTGACTTAAGCCAGATGAACAAGAGGAAGGCCATGTCAGGCACGTTTATACGTTTAAATAATTCAAACTCGTAAGGAAAAAAGGAGAGTATTTCCTGTTTTCACAGAGGGGATAATTGAGGGTCAGAAGGGAGCCATAGCCTTCTTCAAGGGGACCTGCAGCTCCCAACTTAATGATTGATCTTCATAAGTTGATACTGAAAATTTGACCAAATATTTGTTGAATTTTGGGGAAGTCATTAATTATATACAATTATTGAGTCTAGACCAGTGGTCGGCAAACTCATTAGTCGACAGAGCCAAATATCAACAGTACAACAATTGAAATTTCTTTTGAGAGCCAAATTTTTTAAACTTAAGCTATATAGGTAGGTACACTGTTATTAACTTAATTAGAGTACTCCTAAGGCTTAGGAAGAGCCACACTCAAGGAGCCAGAGAGCCGCATGTGGCTCGCGAGCCGCAGTTTGCTGACCACGGCCTAGAGACCCTAATTCCATCTAGTCCGCTGACTGAATGCTTTGTTTTCTTTCCAGCATCCAGAATATAGTGGGTGCTTAAGAAATTCTCAAAAGGACATAACAATAAGACCCTTCATCTCTAAACTGAATTATGTGATGATACTTAGGGTTGGGGAACTGGGCATCAACACTTCAGGTTTTTGTTTTAATGTCATTATAGGAGAGGCCCCCTCGGCCAACCGCTATAAAGTGACTCTCTCATGTCATGGCTTCACCCTTCGTTAGCGTTTTCTTAGCATCTGCCACCATCCACTCTATTATAAAGGTGACATATCAGTTCACTGGACATACAGGACAGAAGAGGTACAGAGAGAATCAAGATGCCTGAAGTTAAGGGCCAAGTGGGAGGCCAGACCATCAGAGCAGCAGGACTGGTCAGCACCTGGGCCTTAGGTCGGGCAGACGATCAGGACCCCGGTGGAGTTTCTCCTTTCCAGCCATAGGTCCTTGAGCACATCTCTCGGCTTTGAACCTCAGGCTCCCGTCAGTGCCACGGGAAACCCCGGCCTCCTCCTCAGAACTTTACATTAAAGGCAGAGCTGGGGGAGGGGTCCTGGGTCACACACAGCACACTCCCAGCGGTGGGGCGGTCACTCGTCCTTGGCGAGGGAGGCTCTCCGAGGAGGGAGGAGGCGGTGACTGCCATGGGAAAGGCTGGGAAGGGAGCGGAGGGAAGGCCTTGGTGGGCGGGGCAGAGGCTCCAGAAGAGGCAACCTTCCTCCCTGTAGAGAAGCAGACCATGCAGCGCAGAAACCACATAGAACACTTCTTTTTTTTTTTTTAATATATTTTATTGACATGGCCTTGACCGGAATCGAACCTGGGACCTTTCAGTCCGTAGGCCGACGCTCTATCCACTGAGCCAAACCGGTTTCGGCACAGAACACTTCTTGTCTCGTGGACTCAGAAATGGGTGGCCCGGGCCTGGCTGGTTTGGCTCGGTGGATGGGGCGTCGGCCTGTGGTCCTCATGTTGTGACCCAACGATAAAATTATTTTCGTTGCTACTTCATAACTGTAATGTTGCTACTGTTATGAATCATCATGTAAACATCTGATATGCAGGATGTTCTTAGGCGACCCCTGTGAAAGGGTCGTTTGACTGCCAAAGGGGTCGCGACCCACAGGTTGAGAACCGCTGTTCTAGGGAAATTACTTTTAGTATGACGGTGCATAATATGCATACTTTTTAAGCAGTCGTTGTATTTATCCCTCTAAAAACCCCAGCCAAAGCCCATCAGAGGCATCATCTTCACCCTAAAACGGGGGTCCTCAAACTACGGCCCGCGGGCCACATGCAAATATAAATATTGTATTTGTTCCCGTTTTGTTTTTTTACTTCAAAATAAGATATGTGCGGTGTGCATAGGAATTTGTTCATAGTTTTTTTTTAAACTCTAGTCCGGCCCTCCAACGGTCTGAGGGACAGTGAACTGGCCCCCTGTTTAAAAAGTTTGAGGACCCCTAATCTAAGATCATACACATAACAAGTTTTAGTGTGCATACAAGATTTCATCCCAGGTGGCCAGCCATTTATTGGATACTCATAAAATGCCAGCACTGTATTAATGGCTTTCATACTTTATCCCATTTAATCTTCACAGTAGACTTATGAGGAAGATTGTTATAGGTGGGGAAACTGAGTCTCTGAAAAGTCAGATGATTTGCTCAAGTCTTCCCAGCAAGAACATTTTAGACCTGAGTTTGTGTGATCAGCCATGTGTGATCTTCAACCCAAGCTCTTATTTGTTATCCTTTCTATTAAAATAGCCAAAATATGCCCCAACCGGTGTGGCTCAGTGGATAGAGTGTCGGCCTGTGGACTGAAGGGTCCCAGGTTCAATTCCAGGCAAGGGCATGTACCTTAGTTGCAGTTTCTAAGAA
>NW_006352194.1:3597762-3598463 GCF_000327345.1 Myotis davidii
ACCAAGGACAGTGCACAGCGTGCGAATGTTCGAACACCATCCAATGGCAGCTCTAACCTTCCTCAGGGGCAATTGGGCAGTCTGTGTCAGAAGATTCCAAAATAATGCCCACCCTTTGTTTCATTAGGAACCTATTCTAATTAAATTATTGAGAACACATGCAAAGATTTATTTACCAAGAGGCTTATGGCAACTTTTAAAAAAAATATTTTTTATTGCCTGGCCAGAGTGGCTCAGTGGTTGAGCATCAATCTATGAACCAGAAGGTCATGGTTTGATTCCCTGTCAGGGCACATGCCTGGGTTTTGGCCTCGATTCTCAGTAAAACTAGAAAAATATATTTAAAAATTTATATATAGATATATATGTATTTTTTAAATTTATTTCAGAGAGGAAAGGAGAGAGAGAGATGGGAAAATCAATGATGAAAGAGAATCATTGAGCAGCTGCCTCCTGCACGTCCCCCACTGAGGATCGAGCCCAAAACCTGGGCATGTGCCCTGACCAGGAATTGAACCCTGACCTCCTGGTTTGTAGGTCGACACTCAGCCACTGAGCCACACCAGCCAGGCTCTACTCCTTTTCCAAGAAAACCAACGGTTTCCAGCTCTAGAGCTGCCCTGTCTAATATGGCAGCTACAAACCGCATGTGGCTATTTAACATTTTTTTACTCCTCACCCGAGGACATTTTTCCATTGAT
>NW_006352194.1:3598540-3617228 GCF_000327345.1 Myotis davidii
GAGAGAGAGAGAAACATGGCTGTGAGAGACACACATCGATTGGTTGCCTCCAGCATGCGCCCCGACCAAGGCTGGGAGCCTACAACCGAGGTTGGTGCCCTTGACTGGAATGGAACCCAGGGCCCCTCAGTCTGCAGGCGGACACTCTATCCACTGAGCCAAACTGCCTAGGGCTATATAAATTAAGTAAAGTTTAAAATTCAGTTCCTCACCCACAATAGCTACATTTCAGGTGCTTACCGTGCTGAACAGGGTGGATCAGGACATGGCCATCAACAGGAAGTTCTCTGGGACAGCACTGCTCTCGGAGGAGTCGGGTCTGGCCTTCTGGAACCTTGAGGCTGAGCCGTGGTGCCAGGAGGCCTGAGTGCTGGGCCCAGCTCTGCCACTGATTGGCTGGGCAGCCTCAGACAAACCACGAACCTCTGGACTGTGTTTATTCTTTATAAACTGTGGGCAGCGATTAGACAAGGCAAGGTCACACTCCGACCATCTGGGGTCGATTCCGGGAGCTCTGAATTCCGTTTCCAGTCACCTCCACCCCCACCCCTCAGAAAACTCAGGCTTCTCAACTCTTTCAGTTTTCCCTGCCTGAGAGAGGAGCCTTGATTAGCTCATTGGCCCTCCATCGAGTGGTGACCTTCTGAGCCAAACTGGCTAGGGCTTACTGTATATTAAAGGGACAACATCTGATTGGACCCGGCAGCTCACAATCTCTCTGACAGGAACCTGGCTGAGACAGTGACTGGGAGAAGCAGGAGTTGGTGGTGGCCACCCGGGTAGAGAAAGCCAGTCTAGAGGGAGGGAGAGAGCGAGAAGGAGGGGAGGAGAAAGAAGGGGACACAGCAAGCCTCCAGGAAGAAGCAGAGAGAGGAACCCCAGTCCAAGCCCTGGGAGTCTGAGTCTTTGTAATGAATTCTCCCATTTCCTTCTTTTCTATTCACTTGTGTTCCTTGTCACCGGCACAGGTTGAAGTGCAGAGGTTTGGTGTATTATTTTTCTGAAAGTCACATATGTTTCCAGCCCTGGCTGGTTTGGCTCGATGGATAGAGTGTCGGCCTGTGGATTCAAGGGTTCCATTCCGGTCAAAGGCACATACTCAAGTTGTGGGCTTGATCCCCAGTAGGGGGCGTGCAGGAGGCAGCCAATCAATGATTCTCTCTCATCACCAATGTTTCTCTCTCTCCCTCTTCCTTACTCTCTGAAATCAATAAAAAATATATATGTTTTCAGTTAAAAAAACAAAACAAAACAGAGAACTAAACAAGGGCAGACGGACACACACACACACGCCACAGCAAGAACAAACTGAAAGAAAAACAGCCACCAGCTATTAATATGACACCTGTTTCTTGTGCACCTACTCGGTGCCAGGCACTGTGCCCAGTGGATTATACACATGACCGACCTCGTCTGATCTTCACAACAAGTGGGTGGCGGGGAATGGCTTCTCCATCTCAGAGATGAGGGGACTGAGGCACAGAGAAGTGGAAGGCCTCGTGCAAGAAAGGGCACACAGCCGGTGAGCAGCAGAGGCGATGCGAACCAGGGCTGGCGAGATGGCAGTGAGCTGGTCTTACCTGTGTCCGTGCAGCTCGAGCGAGGAGATTTCCTGGGTGGGGACCCACTCGGCCCAGAGAGTGTAGCAAGCCAGAAAGATCAGACCTTGTCATGAGGCGTCACTCAGGCATCATTCTGGCTACAAAGGGACACAGGACCTTTCCACAGCTGAGTCAGGGATCGGCTGCCTCCTGCACGCCCCCTACTGGGAATCGAGCCCAGACTCACCTGGGAGTTCTCCCATCTGTGAGTCAGAAAGGGAGGGCGTTGGCCTAGATGCCCCTAAAATGCCCGTGGGGGACCCTCAGGGGGCCTGAGTCCACACTGGGGACCTGTGGGATGTGGCAAACATTCTGCTTCTCTGAATCGTCTTGGAGAAATGTTCTCCTCTCTGAGCCTTGTCTCCCCATTGGTAAATTGAGGCCAGACAACAATCCCTGCCTGCTAGCCCCCCAGGGCTCTTGGGAGGGAACAGGATTGAGGAAAGAGGCAGAAAAGGAGAATTGTGTGCGCCAAGCTGGGGAGTGAGCATCTTTCCATTCTTGGCCAGCAGATGGCGCCGTTGTGGCGCAGTGTCTCAACCCCAGGTCTCCCTACAGTGGGCTCCCAGGTCCCAACCCACCGCTGCCTGCCGGTGCTTGGACGGGGACATTTGTTGCATGTGACAAAGTTCATGGGGTGTTAATTAGGAGCCCAACTTCAGAGTCAACCCGCCCAACTGGACTGATTCTATCCCTTTGACAAGGCAATGTGACTGTAGGTAACTTCTTAACCTCTCTGAACTTCAGTTTCCCCGTCTGTAAAATGAGGGTGGCATCTCCCCTCTGCAGTTAGGCAGGCTTGATTTGATCTAGAATACAAAGCTCCCTGCAACCGCCGCAGGGGGGTCAGTGCTCAGTAACGTGACCAGTACAACTGGCCTGAGAGAGAGAGGCAACCCCTCCGTCCGATCCCTCCCAAGCTGCCCAAATTGAACCACGTCCACTCCTGTCACCAGGCTTTCACTCCTGCCCTCTCTCTTGTCTGGAATATTCTCCTCCTTCCTGTTTCATGACTTCCTAGAAAATTTGGGACCTGTTGGGTTTTTTTTTTTTTTCCTAATTGCATTTTTAGCCTTAATGAGGTATAATCTATATATTATAAAAATGTACTCATTTTGAGTGTACTATTCAATGCTTTTCAATAAGCCTACCAAGTTGTGCTCAAGTCTTGATTTTTTAAATCCTGTGTCTTAAATTTGACCTCTCTCCAGAGTCCAGACCCTCTATCCAATGCCCCTTGGACACTGTCACTTGGCTATCCCCTGGCCCCTCTAATTCGATACACCCCCAGCCAAACGCATCCTTCTCTTGCCCTCCTTTCTCTTCCAGCAATGCCCACCTCCCTTCTTGGCTTCTCCAGGCTGGCAATTCTATCTTTCTTCCCTGTGTTCTCAGCACTTCGCCCAGGACATGGCATTTAGTAGATGCTCAATAAAAATATGCTCTATGCGTGAATGAAATAAACAGCAGCATGCCGTTACCCAAGTGTGATTGCTCACCCCTCACTTCCTGCCTGCCAGCCACCGATGACTCTGTCTTAGAACTGCCTGCCTGGAGTCTGACCCTGCCTGGAGCCCTGCTGCTCCAGCCTCACACTCCCCTGCCCTCCCCCCTGCCCTGCCTCAGTCTCCCCACTCTGGCTTTTCTCCCTCCATCTGGTCCCAGAGTGGCTTCTCAAACAAGCACACCCGATCTCATCACCCTCACCCTAAGAAAGTACTACCCGCTCTGCTGTAGTGAAGTCCAGATCCCCATCCCCACAGGGCAGCCCTGCAGGACTTGGTCCCGGCCCATCTGTTCCGCCCGGCCTCACCCCTTTCCCCTCTCCAACTCTTCCAGACTCTAGTCATCCCAACTACAAGAGCGGTATGACACCATGGCTACAGGGCACGTCTGGAGGCAGCCTGGCTGTCCTTAACATCCCCACGGCAGCACCCACCCCATTGAGCCTCAGTCCCTTCATCCACAGCATGGGAGTGACGATAGCACCGACCTCATAGGGTTGTTGTGGGGGTCACGTGAGATGATGAAGTAAAACACTTGGAATAGACATGGTACATGTCCAGGACTCAACAAACGTTAGTTTCATTTCACTGCGGGCTCCCCAAGCACAAACAGTCTTGTGCCTCCGGGTTCAGCTATAGAGACTGTCTTCCTCCTTTCTGTCCACCAGGGGGGGCTGCAAACCATTCCACAGCCCAGGGGAGATTTGCTCCATGGGAGGGCCTGCCCCAGGCCCCTCAAGTCAGCTTTAATCAGACCCTCCTCATTCACAGAGCTGGTCACACTAGGACCCCTCTTGCCACCTCCCCTGGGGCAAATCCAACATTAGTCATTTATCTCCCCTACAGCTCTCAACTCCATCCCCTTTCCTGCATCCCCACCGCCACCTCCCTTACGCCAGCCACCACTGTGCCAACCTGCTTCCACTCTGCCCCTTCAGTGCTCTTCCCAGAATGAACACCCACTCTGACCGCCCCTTCCCTGCAACCCTTCACTGGCTCCCAGCAGGGCCCACCAGACCCTGCGGGCTCTGCCCCCTCCCCAGCCACAGAGGAGACCCCATCCCTTCCACCCACTGGGTCTCAGCCACACTGGCCTCAGGAGTGCTCTTCCCCCTCCCACCTCAGGACCTTTGCACGTACTGTGTCTTCCACCTGGACTCTCTCCCCACCTCTTCACCTCTTATGAAAGTCCTTCAGGTCTTTCTCTGACCCTCCCATCGCCACTAAATCAAGGTCCCCCATGATAAGCTTTCATAGCACCCTGTGCTTCCTCCTCTTACTGTCATCACAGTTGGAATTGTATATTTGAGGGGCTATTTGGTGAAGATCTGCTTCACCTACTGCCTCTGAAAGCTTCCATTGTGTTGTTCCATTGTGTCCCCGGTGGCCTGGCAGCCGTCAGTGGAATGGCTGAATGAAGTTTGGCTATTTTCTTATGCGTCCCCTCTCCTCCCTTATCCGGCCCCAAGGGAAGGGGCATAATCCATGTCTGTACTTCCAGACAGACCCCCTCCCCTACCTCACCTTGGCCGGGAACATGGTAGGGGATCCACAAATGCACATGGATGAATGATAACTTTCCCGGGTCCTTCTAAGGTTGATCTTTTAACGATGCTTCAAGAAACGATGGTGTGTTATGATTACTGTTAAGCTGATGTCTGCGGTGGGCATTGGAACCGGCTGTCACTCCCTGTTCTCCCAGAAGAGCACATCCGCGGGCCACGAACATTTCTGCTGGCTTTCCCAGCCCTGATCCACCCTGTGGGATGGGCAGGCAGTGTCACTACTTTCTCCCTTTTACGGAAGAGAAACTAGAGGATTAGGGAAACGGGTGAAAGCCCAGGGGAGCGTGAGCTGGAGCTCAGACACAGGCCTTCTCTGTCCAAGCCTGTGACTCTCCACCCAACACCTTCCCAGCCCGGACCCTGAGCTCCGCCTGGCAGGCAGCCCATGCTGTCGCCGAAGGTACCAGGTGGCTAGTGCGGTCCCTGTCAGGGGAAGGGCTCACAGGGCTGCTGAATGAACGCATGACCGAATGAAGGCCCCAGGCCACCCCCTCCTTCCAGAAACCACCCGAGTTGCTTTCTTCTAGTCAGAGCTCTATCTCAGAGCCCAGGATGGAGGAGGAAAAAGGGCCAGGGCGAGAGGAAGAACAGTACACACAGCAGCACCTCCTGAATAGAGCATTTTACATTGTGTTGTTGTTTTGTAAGCATTTACTTGAGCCCTAGCCGGCTTGGCTCAGTGGATAGAGCGTCGGCCTGCGGACTGAAGGGTCCCGGGTTTGATTCCGGTCAAGGGCACATGCCTGGGTTTCGGGCTTGATCCCCAGTAGGGGGTGTGCAGGAGGCAGCTGATCAATGATTCTCTCTCATCATTGATGTTTCCATCTCTCTCTCCCTCTTCCTTCCTCTCTGAAATCAATAAAAATATATATTTTTTAGAAAGAATTTACTTGAGCCAAACTGATGACATCTGCCAGGGAGCAAGATCATAAATGCTCTCCAGCACCTGACGGTTTGCAAAGCCCTCGCACTCACCGGCTCCACCTGAGCTCCCAAAGGAGCGCTGCACGCAGCAGCGCAGAACGAACGGACAAACAAGAGAAAAACAATGGCAAGCTTTTTTCCTCTTTGCAAAGCAACGTGTATTCTTTATAAACAACTTAGAATTGTGCTGCCCCATGCAGTTGCCACTTATTGCACGTGGCTTTTTATTTTATTTCAAATATACTTTTTATTGATTTCCGAGAGGAAGGGAGAGGGAGAGAGAGGTAGAAACATCAATGATGATAGAGAATCATGGATCGGTTGCCTCCTGCACTGGGGATCCAGCCCACAACCCGGGTATATGCCCTGACCAGGAATCGAACCATGACCTCCTGGTTCATAGGTCACGCCAGTTGGGCCTGCATGTGGCTTTTAAAAATAAAATTAATTAAAATTAAATGGAATATAAAAGTCAATTCCTCAGTCTCACTAGCCACCTCTAAAGCGCTCAGTAGCACCCAGCTGGTATGGCTCAGTGGTTGAGCGTTGACCCATGAACCAAGAGGTGACTGGTTTGATTCCCGGTCAGGGCACATGCCTGAGTTGTGGGCTCAATCTGCAGTGGGGGGCGTGCAGGAGGAAGCCGATCAATGATGTTTCTATCTCTCTATCCCTCTCCCTCTTTCTCTAAAAAATCAATAAAAACGTATTTAAACAAAAGTACAGTGCTAGGTAGCCACACGTGCCTCGCGGCCACCGTACTGGACAGTGCGGCCGGAGGACGTTCCCATGGGGCAGAAAGTTCTGTGGGACACTCTGATCTATGACACAAGCAAGCAGAGGGGAGGGGAAAAACACCTGCAATTCCATTTCCCAAAGAAAACGACTGCTAAGTTTTTGGCGTGGATATTTCCAGTGTTTCCTATGGGCGGGCATTATATATTGTTGTTTCCTTTCTTTCCTTTTTTTCAAAAATGGCTTAATCCTGTACAAACTGTTTTACGGCCTGTTTTTTCACTTATCAAAGGACTATAACATCTTTTCTATAACACTTGTATTTTTAAAAACAGTAGCCCAGTATTTGTAGGACTACCACAACTCATGTATCCAATTCTCTATTCATAGGTATTTGTGTCATCTTTCCTTTAAAAAAACAACTATCTGGGTACTTTTTAAAAAAAATATGTTTTATTGATTTTCTACAGAGAGGAAGGGAGAGGGATAGAAAGTTAGAAACATCGATGAGAGAGAAACACCGATCAGCTGCCTCCTGCACACTCCCCACTGGGGATGTGCCTGCAACCCAGGTACATGCCCTTGACCGGAATTGAACCCGGGACCCTTGAGTCCGCAGGCCGACGCTCTATCCACTGAGCCACTGAACCGGTTCTGGCTATCTGGGTACTTTTTAAAGATTTATTTAGCCCTCACTGGTTTGGATCAGTGGATAGAGAGTCGGCCTGTGGACCAAAGGGTCCCAGGTTTGATTCCGGTCAAGGGGGCACGTGCAGGAGGCAACGTATCAGTGTGTTTCTCTCACATCGATGCTTCTCCCTGTCTTTCCCTTTTTTCCCCACTCTCTCTCAAAATCGATGGGAAAACATCCATGGGTAAGGATTAAATAAATAAATAATTTAAACAGTTTGCGCGACAAGAGCTGTATTTTATTTTGAAATCTACGTCATTATTTTTGTCAGAGCAGTAGCTGCTCACTGGAGAAAATGAAAGAAAATACATACAGTGTAAAGAAGAAAAAGCCCTCAAATCATGCTACCCCCAAATAACCACATTTTCTTTCAACTTTTTAATTGTAAGGTATTTTCCCCAAACATATGGGAAGGTTAAAGACTAGCACGATAAACACTCATACACCCACCACCGCGAGTCAACAGTTGAAACCACCACATTTTAAACAGGTTGGCATCCTCTTTCTAAACATCTTCCTGGATCTAAACACATACAGATATGTGAATAGAAGAGCGATGTCACGCTTTACTCGTTGTTCGGCAATTTAAAAACTTTTTATTTTGAATAATACATCACAAATATCTTCTCACGTTTCACTATACGTTCTTCCACAGCGTCATGTTCAGTGGCCCCTTAGGTTCCATTGTATGGAGCTATGACAATTTTCATAACCAGCCCCCTGTGGTTGGGCATTGATGTTTCCAACATTTCACTATCCTGTATAATAAAAGCCCAGCAGCCATAGTGGCATAACGACCAGGACAACTGCTCAACCAGTAGCGATGAGGTGCAGTGACCACCTCTCGGTCTCTCGCCCCACCCCCCGGCTGGGCCCACAGGCTCCGATCTCTGGATGGCATACAGGGAACTGGGGTGGGTGGCAGTGGGGCGGAACTGGGGACTGGTGAGGGGAACCGAATGGGTGGTGGTGGCGGGGCGGTACTGAGGACTGGTAAGCGGGCGGAAGATGGCCCTGATCGCAGGCTAGGCCTAGGGACCCTACCTGTGCACGATTTCGTGCGCTGGGCCTCTAGTAATGAAAATAAAAGTTCAGTGAACGTCCCTGTGTCCTGTTGCTTTTGGGTGACAAACTCCTTAGACTGGAGGGAGATTCAGGGGCAGGAGGACACGCCTTCCACGATGGTTGTGACGAAAATGCAGGAGACGCTCCAGTTCCCACATCCTCACCAAAGCTTTTAGGCTCCGAGCTACGGTGTGTTTACGTTACATTCTATATTTCCATCCCTGCCTTTCTCTTCAGAGATGATCTTATTTTGATTGCTCTTTTTGGGATTTCAGAACCTAGCACAGCAGCTGGCACGTGAGACACTCAGTAAATGTATGTTGAATGTGTGGTTGCTCCATCTCACAGGCGGAGCCCAGAGAGGGGCGTGACCCAGAGAGTGAAGTGGAAGTTCATCTTCCTGGGGTTCCGGTTTTAAAGGTGGCACATAAATGAAATACCCCATAAACTATGTGTTGAATGAGCAAATGTTTGAAAACCCTGTAGGAAGATGCCACCGTCGATACCAAAAACAGCTTCCCAATTGTTCACACACTTTCGTTCATTTAACACGTGTTTCTTCAGCATCACGTAGCAGCCAGGCACCGTTCTGGATAACACAGCAGAGGGTGTCACAGAGCCTCTGCCTCTGTGCGGCTGACATGCTGAGGGGAGACATACGACAGACAAATCAGCGAGAAGATGCTTAGCATGTCCATTCGATGATGATGATGGGTGCTATGAGGAAACGTGAAGCGGGAGAGGGGCTAGAGTGGCAGAGGGGGAGGGATGCTGTTTTATGGGGGGTGGCCAGGGAAGCAGAGGTGGCCTGTGGATGATGAATGGGGCAGAGTCATCCTCTCTAGGCAGCAGCAACAGCAAGTGCCAAGGTCCTGAGGTGCAATTGTGTTTGTTTGCTCCAGGAGCAGCAGGGATGCCAGTGTAGCAGAGCTGAGGGGAGGGACAGCAAGAGGAGCTGAAGTAAGGAGGGTGTGCACAGCTCACGGAGGACCTTCAGGAAATGGAAGGGTGTTAGGACTTTCTTTGAGGAAAGGTGTTAGAATTTTCTTTATTTCTTTTTTCAAACACTGAGGGGTTTGAAAAAAGAAATAAAGTCATTTGACTCGTGTTATTAAAAGGCATTGCTGGCTCTGAGATGGAGACCAGAACATGGAGGGCAGGGCAAGGGCGGAAGCAGGGTGCTCTGTGGGGAGGCTGTTACACAAATCCAGGCAAGAACTCATGTTCCCAGACACAGGTAACAGCCATGGAGCTGCTGAGGGTCAGATTACAGGCACCTCTAGAAGGCAAGGCTAGTGGTATTTGTGCTGGATCAGATATGGGCGTAAGAGAGAGAAGTCAAGGACAGTCTGAGTAGTGGTGTGAGCAACAGAAAGGATGGAGTTGCCATTTGCCCAGATGGGAAAACCAAGAGACGATCAGATTTAGAGGTAAAAATTAAGAGTTCCACCAGGCCAGTGTTGCTCAGTGGTTGAGCATTGACCTATGAACCAGGTCATGGTTCAATTCCCAGTTAGGGCACATGACCGGGTTGTGGGCTCAATCCCCAGTGGAGGGCGTGCAGGAGGTAGCCAATGATTCTCTCTCATCATTGATGTTTCTATCTCTCCCTCTCCCTTCTTCTCTAAAATCTACACTAATAAAAGACAAAGATGCTAATTAAACATACCTTCATGACACCCAAGCCACACCCACCAGCCAATCAGAGTGACTACATGCAAATTAACCCAACCAAGATGGCAGCCTGCAGCCACGCAACTGAAGCGAGCAGGAGGCTTTCTTGCTCCAGTAATGGAGGAAGCCAAGGTTCCCGCCTGCTGCGGCCTGGCTTTGAGCTCCTGAAGCAACAAAGTTTCATTTATAGAAGCTAAATAGCGACTGGGAATCACAGGTCACTATGACACACACTTACCACCAGGGGGCAGACACTCATGCAGGAGCTTCCCCCTGGTGGTCAGTGTGCTCCCACAGGAGGAGCTCTGCTCAGCCACAAGCCAGGCTTACGGCTTCCAGTATAGCGGTGGTGGTGGGAACCTCTCCTGCCTCCTCAGCAGCGCTAAGGATGTTCGACTGCAGCTAGGCCTGCTCCCCGCTGGCAAATGGACATCCCCCAAGGGCTCCCAGGCTGCCAGAGGGATGTCTGACTGCCAGCTTGGGCCCAGGGATTGGGCCTAAGCCAGCAGGTGCTCATTTCCCAAGGGGTCCCAGACTGTGAGAGGGCACAGGCCAGGCTGAGGGACCCTCCCGAGTGCACTGGGCCTCTAGTCTATATATATAAAAGCCTAAGTGACCGGCCGACCGTTCAACCATCTGACCAGTAGCTATGACACACACTGATCACCAGAGGGCAGATGCTCAATTCAGGAGCTGCTGAGCTGTGGTGATTTGGCAGATGTGGTTCTTGGGTGAAAAACCCAGAACCAGAGAGGAGGGAGCCTGATTCCAGAGTGTATCACCCGAGAACCACCCTCTCACAATCTGGGACCCCATGGAGGATGTCGGCGAGCTGGTTTCAGCCTGATAATCCCCACAGGCCAGGCCAAGGGACCCCACCTATCATATATATGAGTTCAGTTTGGCTGCATTAAGTGGGAAGGTCTGAGCTGGAGAGGCAAATCTCGAGTCATCAATGTACTAGACATATGAAAATCCTTGGGATCAATGGGAGCTCACTGGGAAAGGGAGCGAGGGAAGAGGAGAGGTCCAATGGCCAACTTGCAGGGAATGCCGCATGTGGACACCAGGAAGATGGGGGAGAAGGAGACCATACAGGGGTCTTGTTAGGTGAGAGGGGAACCGAGAGAGTGGGGTCTGGGAAGATACAGGAAGGACGCGTACCTGTAGGAGGGCTCAATCACCTGGTCAGTTACATTGGGCAGCACAAGGTCATTGATGACCTTGACAAGAGCAGTCTCAGTGGAGTGGTGCGGGTGAAAGCCCAACTAGCGTGAGTTGAAGAGAGAACAGGAAAAGAACAATTAAGATTGTCCATCTGACCTGGCCAGCATGGCTCAGTGGTTGAGCATTAACTTATGAGCCAGGAGGCCATGGTTCGATTCCCGGTCAAGAGCACATGTCCAGGTTGCGGGCTTGATCCCCAGTGTGGGGTGTGCAGGAAGCAACCGATCGATGATTCTCTATCATCATTGATGTTTCTATCTCTCTCTCCCTCTCCCTTCCTCTCTGAGATCAATAAAAACATATTATAAAAAAAGATGGTTGATCAGGAAAGCTCTTGGACAAGTTTTAGCGTAAAGGGAAGCAAAGAGAAGTGTCCTTGACCGCATGCGTGTGTAGTATGTTTAAGGCGGGATGGGTTGCACATGATTGTGTGCCGATGGGAATGAACCAGAAGGGGAGGAAACCCAAGGCTGCCGGGCAGAGAAGGGCTGCTGGAGGCTGGCCTGGGTAAGCAAGGGGACCCAGTGCAGCGCCAAGTGGAGGGCGTGGTCTTAGCAGTAAACTGGGGAGGGGGGGTGGGGGGGCAGAGAACCCACACAGATGTGGCAGGTGAGTGGAGACTGAAGTGGGAGAGTGGGGAAGTTTCCTCCCGTCGCCTCTGTTTTCCCAGTGAAACAGGAAGCAGGGTTAGCCATCAGCTGGCCGTGACTACGACAGGTCCTGTCTCTGGTGTTGTTACAGACAGCTGTGGCCAGCGTCCCCACCAGATGGAACGGTTGGCTTGTATTTAGAGGCCCACGGTATATAAAACCTTAGGATCCCTGAATCACACTCGTCATGGAAAGAGCCCACACTCTACTGGGCGTGGGGCGACTGGGGACCAGTGGGTTGGTGGGGGAGGGACTGTGGTAGGTCACATGACATCATGTCCCCCTCAAGGTGTGAGAGCTCACGGGGTAGGTGGGAGTGTGAGTCGGCAGCAGTGACTCACGCATCTCGCTCTCTTCTCTCCTTCTCCTGCGCTTGAGTGTGTTCGTTAAATGCCCTGGGACGAGGACCCCGCTGTAAATGTCCCAGCCGGAACCTCAGGCCTCCTGGTTTTCACTCTACCTTGCTCCTCCGTCTCTCATCATGTGTAGTCAGGGAACAACAAAATTTCAGGAAAGCGAGGGACCTGGATAGGTCAAAAGGAGGAAGAGAGAGTCTAAATCAGAGAATCCCAGGACGTCAGAGCTGGGCTGGTCCCACAGGTCATCTGGTCCAACAATCTTATTTCACAGGTTTATTTTACATCTTTATTTTATTTCTCAGCTCAGGCTGGAGAGGTTCAAGCAGCCCAAGATCACGCAGCACAATCCCCGTCATCCCCACCATCATCCTCACTGTCGTCACCATCATCACCATCACAATGGCAGCTGGCCTGTGTGGGTCACTCCCTGATGTCAGGCTTCATCTCCTTTCATCCTCACGGCCTCTCTGAGGTGGCTACTCCGGTCATTTTAATTTTACAGGTGGCAAAACATCACAGAGCAGGTAAGGCACAACCTGGGAGACCCTCCTCTCACCCTCTGGAAAAATACTGACCAGAACCCTAACTGGTTTTGCTCAGTGGATAGAACGTTGGCTTGAGGACTGAAGGGTCCCAGGTTCGATTCTGGTCAAGGGCATGTACCTTGGTTGCGGGCACATCCCCAGTAGGAGGTGTGCAGGAGGCGGCTGATCGATGTTTCTCTCTCATCAGTGTTTCCAATTCTCTATCCCTCTTCCTTCCTCTCTGTAAAAAATCAATAAAATATATTTAAAAAAAATAATGACCAGAGTCCTCACAGGGGGCTGATAACCCTCAGGTCTGAGGCAGAAGGGGGCTCCCCTTGAAACTCAAAAGCAGTAAATTTAAGATCAATAAAGGGAAGTTTTGCTTTGCACAGAAGGGTTACTGACTAAAATTACTAGTAGTAATGAGAAGTATTTAGATGAATTCATAGATAGTTGAGCCTCACAGGGCAGCTGAAGTGACCTTTTAAAAACATACACCAGATCACAGCACTCCACGGTCCAAAGCCTCTCACTCACTGCCCTCAGAATCAACCTCAGACCTTTCCCCCGGTGGCTTCCGCACCATCCTCTCCTGCCTCCACCTCCTTGCGCACTTGGGTCCAGCCAGGCTGCTTTCCTTGCAGCCTCTTGGATTCGCCATGCTCTTCCGGCCCCAGGGCCTTTGCACATGTCCTTTACGCTAATGGGCTACTCTCCCCTGCTCTTTGCCTGAGTGGCTCTTTCTCAACCTCCACACCTCAGCCTAAATGTCACCTCCTTCAGAGGGCTTTCCCTGCGTGACCACCAGCTGAGCCAGTGCCCGGTCAGTCTGTCGTGTCACCGTTTGGTTTTCTTCCTTGCCCTTATCACGAGCCACATTATTTTATGTACGTATGTATGTATGTATGTATGTATGTACTTGTTTTGTGTCCACTTCTTCCACTGGACAGTGAGCTCCATGTGAGCAATGTCCTTGTCTTCTTTTCACCCCCATGTCCCCAAGACAAGTCCCTTGCTGGCATAAGTGCCCGGCATATACTAGTTGTTCAGCACTGACTGTGTTGGATACAGTCCTACATGCTTTTCTATGAATTAATTCATTTGGTCCCTACACATTAACCCTGTAAGAGAGGTAAGGAAACTAACGTACAATTTGCTAGAAATTTACCCACAGTTATAGCTGGTGAGTGGCAGAGAAGAGCTTAAAACCCAGGCAGGGGGGCTCCAGAGTCTACACTCTTGTTGTTAATCCTCGCCCGAGGATATTTTTCCATTGATTTTTGGAAGAGAGAGAGGGAATGACAAAGAGAAACATCAATGTGAGAGAAACACATTGATTGGTCGCCTTCTGCACGCGCCCTGACCAGGGCCTGCAACCAAAGTACCTGCCCTTGACTGAAATCAAACCAGGGACTCTTTGGTCCGCAGGACCAAAACAACACTCTATCCACTGAGCCAAATTGGCAGGGGCCAGAGTCTACACTCTTTTTTATTTTTAATATATATTTTTATTGATTTTAGAGAGGAAGGGAGAAGGAGAGAGAAATAGAAACATCAATGATGAGAGAGAATCATCAGTTGGCTGCCTCCTGCACAAACCATACTGGGGATGGAGCCCACAACCTGGGCATGTGCCCTGACTGGGGATCGAACCATGAACTCCTGGTTCATAGGTCGATGCTCAACCACTGAGTCACGCTGACCAGGCTAAACCAGAATGCAAAATAAACAAATGAAAAGATGCTCCATCTCATTAGGGAAATGCAAATGAAGACTGAGGAGGAAGAAGTCTGATCACACTGAATGCTGGTGAGGGCGGGGAGCAGCTGGAACTCTCATGCCCGGTGGCAGAGGAAGGGGAGTGTGTGCAGGGGTACAAGCCCGTAGGGAAGCAATGGGCCGCACTCGTAAAGCTAAACGTGAGCAGACTCGATGACCCACAATTTCAGTCTTAGGCATGTAGCTTAGAGAAAGTCCCACATGTGTGTGTGAGTGTGTGTGCACCAAGAGACATGGTAGAAGAACAATCATGGCAAAACACTAGAAACAACCTCAAACCCACTGACTGGAGAAAGGATAAAGGAGCCATCTATTTAGACACTGGAGTACTAGACAGCTGAAAAAAATGAGTGACAGCTAAAATGCAAAATTGCGGCCCTAACCGGTTTGGCTCAGTGGATAGAGCGTCAGCCTGCAGACTGAAGGGTCCCAGGTTCGATTCTGGTCAAAGGCATGTACCTGGGTTGCAGGCACATCTCCAGTAGGGGGTGTGCAAGAGGCAGCTGATTGATGTTTCTCTCTCATCGATGTTTCTAACTCTCTATCCCTCTCCCTTTCTCTCTGTAAAAAATCAAAATATATTTAAAATGCAAAATTGTGTATGTATTTAAACACATAGCAATGCTTAAAAAAATCAAGCCAATGAGGAATGCATGTGCATTATACTATTTATATGAAGGTCAAAAAGCAAACAAAACAATATGCTGTATAAGATTCATTCCCATGTGGTGACAGTATTTTTTTTCCAAAGCGTTGAGTGGGGACCACAAATTCAGGATTGTGTGGGCCTTTAGAGTGCGGCAAGGAGCAGAAGTGGAAGGCTCACAGGTGGCTCCAACAGGGCTGGTGAAGTTCAAGTTCCTAAGTTGGGGCAGTGGATTCGTGGATGTTTATCTTCATAAACAAGACATTCATGCTACATTTTTTGTATTCATCAAATATTACATAATAAGCACTAGCCGGTTTGGCTCAGTGGATAGAGCATTGGCCTGCGGACTGAAGGGTCCCAGGTTCAATCCCGGTCAAGGGCACATGCCAGGGTTGCGGGCTTGATCCCCAGTAGGGGAGTGCAGGAGGCAGCAGATCAATGATTCTCTCTCATCATTGATGTTTCTATCTCTCTCTCCCTCTCCCTTCCTCTCTGAAATCAATAAACATATATTTTAAAAATATGTTACATAATACAAAATTTAAGCTTCTGTAGTTCCCAGGGTTGTTGTAAGAACCAAATGGGAGTGTGAGTAGAGTTGATTGGTCATTCAACAAGCACCCACCGTCTGACGGGCACCCTGTTAGACACCAGGGAAGACACAAGAATTGGGAACACGATCCAACTGGGAGGAGGTGGCGCAAGGTCAGAGTAGTGAAGGGCACCAGCTTTGGAGCTAGGGAGGCCTGGGTACGAATCCCGACTCTGCTACTTACTAGCTGTGTGACCTTGGGCGAGTTACCCAACCCCCCACCCTAACTCCCACCCCCCACCCCCGCTTCCTCAGTTTTCTCATGAGGCTGAGGTGAAGCTGCAAAGACAAGTGACTTGCCATGATATTGAGCACTTAGTATGAGCTCAGTGAATGTCCCTGCTGGTGCTCCATGCTGAGGAGGTAGTGGGGAGAGGAAGGTGCCACTCTGCCCAAGTGAGTATTACATGGGAAGAGAAGGGTTGGATGCTGAAGTTCGGATTGTAAACTGAAGGCTCCAAGGCAGTGGTTTGGCCCTTTAAACACAGTTCCTCATGTTGTGACACAATCATAAAATTATTTTCGTTGCTACTTCATAACTGTAATGTTGCTACTGTTATGAATCGTAATGAAAATATCTGATATGTAGGATGGTCTTAGGCGACCCCTGTGAAAGGGTCATTCGACTGCCAAAGGGGTCGCAACCCACAGGTTGAGAACCACTTTTTTAGAGCAAGACATGGATAGGATTGGTGTCTCAGAAAGATCCCCTGGCTAAAGTGACTGAAGCCAGGAAGGCTGTTTAAGAAGCTGTTAGCCCTAGCCTGTTTGGCTCAGTGGATAGAGCGTCCACCTGCACACTGAAGGGTCCCAGGTTCAATTCCAGCCAAGGGCACATACCTGGGTTGTGGGCTCAATCTCCAGTAGGGGGTGTGCAGGAGGCAGCCGATCAATGATTCTTTCTCATCATTGATGTTTCTATCTCTCCCTCTTCCTTCCTCTCTGAAATCAACAAAGAAATACATTTTCTAAAAAAGAAGAAGCTGTTAAAATAATCTAGGCAAAGGGTCCCAGGTTCAATTCCAGCCAAGGGCACATACCTGGGTTGTGGGCTCAATCTCCAGTAGGGGGTGTGCAGGAGGCAGCCGATCAATGATTCTTTCTCATCATTGATGTTTCTATCTCTCCCTCTTCCTTCCTCTCTGAAATCAACAAAGAAATACATTTTCTAAAAAAGAAGAAGCTGTTAAAATAATCTAGGCAACCTAGCTGGCCTAAAAAGAAGAAGCTGTTAAAATAATCTAGGCAAGCCCTAGCTGGTTTGGCTCAGTGGATAGAGTGTCGGCCTGGGCACTGAAGGGTCCCGGGTTCAATTCCGGTCAAGGACACATGCCCGGATTGCAGGCTGTATCCCCAGTGGGGGCTGTGTAGGAGGCAGCTGATCAATGATTCTCTCCCATCATTGATGTTTCTCTCTCTCTCTCTCTCTCTCTCTCTCCCTTCCTTTCTGAAATCAATAAAAATATATTTTAAGAAATATAATAACCTAGGTGAGAGATTATGCAGTCCTGAGCTAGGAATCTAGAGTCTGAGGGACAGGAGGACTGGAGAGAAGGGGACAGATTCTAGAGCAGGGGTGGGCAAACTTTTTGACTCGAGGGCCACAATGGGTTCTTAAACTGGACCGGAGGGCCGGAACAAAAGCATGGATGGAGTGTTTGTGTGAACTAATATAAATTCAAAGTAAACATCATTACATAAAAGGGTATGGTCTTTTTTTTTTCAATAGTTTTATTCATTTCAAACGGCCGGATCCGGCCCACGGGCCGTAGTTTGCCCACGGCTGTTCTAGATAAAATTGATTGGAGTGGGAGTCTGCATGTGGGGGCAAAGGAGCAGAAATCACCCAGGACAATATCCAGGTGTGATGCCCAGAGACAGGAAACCCAGAAGGAGACGCAGGTTGGAGAAGAGATCAAGATGATGGGTTCAGAGCTGGGCAAGCTGAGTTGGGGGGCTTGGGGTTAATAAGTGGGGGTGTCTGCACGGTGCTCCGTTTGCACATTGGGAGCTCAGGGCAAAGCTTAGCTGGGAGCTGGAAGCTGAGAGTGGGTGAGGTTGCCCAGGGGTTGTGGAGGGTGTGCAGCAGGCCACGACGCCTGTGATCCCAGGGGCAGGCGGAGGAGGGGCTGGGGTGGCTGAAAGGGAGCTGTTGGGGGGACTGGAGGGGTGGTGGAATATGAGGTCTCCCTGAAGCGGATGGAGAGGGGAGCTTGGAGCAGGAGGGTGTGGCCTGTCCCAGAGCCACATGTCACAGAGAGGCTGGGAAGAGCCGTCAGACCTGGCCTTCAGGGGTTGCCCGTGCTCTGGGCAGGGGCATTTTCCTGGTGTGTTGGGGACTGAACTTCGGTGAAGCTTGTCTCAATGTCCACAGAGTAATTTAGGCCCCTCCACTGTCCCCCGCGGACCCCTCCATTCTGCCTACCTCTTAGGTCTTACTTATTATCGTATTTGTCAATGTCTTTTCCTGGTTGGTCTGTAAACTCGAGGAGCAACCGGCAGGAATTGTGCTAAACTTGTTATATCATCTGAGCCTCGTGTAAGTCCCAAGAAATATTCATCCCCACTAAACAGGTGAGCAAGCTGAGGCCCTGGGGGTCAGGGACTTACTTGGCCGATATGGGGGATAGGTTCCATCTCTAGCTGCAGGCGGCAGTCAGGAAAAACAAACTCACATCGCTTGACCCTCCAACACCCGAACTTCATAGCCCTCAGCTTTAGCCTGCTGTACCAAGCCCCAGAGGCTGGTATGAGCTCAGGTCTGAGGCCCCAACCCGCAGATTCTGACTCAGCGGGTGTGAGCAGTGCCTCGGGACCTATTGTGTCAGCCAGCACCGCAGGTGATTCCCATGCAGGTGACGGAGGGCCGCCCGAGGCAGCTCTCACCCGGGGCTGCGCTGCGCTCTTGGTGGAGTCGCAGGACCCGGAGTGGTCCTGGCCCCCGAAGCGACTGGTTTCTGGCTATCAGTTAGGGCTCCGGCTGCAGCTGGGAGCGCCCGGGGCTGGGGAGCAGAGGGTGGTAATAAAGTAACAACAGGAAGCTCAGCTTTTATTAGCCCTGCGTACCCGCAGCTGCAGGTGAGTAATCTGATTTCTGCGGCGTCCTGTTTTCTCCGCGGCCTGGCGGTTCCTCGACACCCACTCA
>NW_006352194.1:3617304-3617765 GCF_000327345.1 Myotis davidii
GCCCCTCGTCCCCACCTAAGCTGCGCCCCCTGGCTCCCAGCTCGCTTCCCCTGATCAGATGACCTAGTGCCCATCTCCGGGCTCCGCCACTGATTCCCAAGCCTCAGTCGCCGCCTCTGTGGAATGGGAGCGTGTCAGGCTGGTGATGCGGGAAGAGACGTCAGGGAGAACCTGCGGAGAGAGGCAGGGCTCCTCGCTGCTTTGTGTCTCGGTTTGCGCGTTTGTGAGAGGGGAATGATGAGCTCTTCCTGGAACGCGTCCACAGTACGGCAGTGGCTTCACTGTGGTTACCGTTATGGTCGCTCTTGGGCCGCCCAGAAGCCCGCCTTCTCGCTCTTCTCGGGTTCTCAGCTTTTCCTGGGTTCTCCACTCCATCTGGGATAGGGGAGGTTGGGGAAGGCTTGGATCAGAACAGTCTGAGGGTCTGAGAGAGTCGGGGGCTTGCCCCCCCCCCCCCCCCC
>NW_006352194.1:3617784-3628663 GCF_000327345.1 Myotis davidii
GGGGTTTGTTCAGGGAGATTAATTGTCTCTAAGGTCCTTTCCGTTTTCCTTCTGTAAAACGGGGTTGATAACACGTCCTCTGACAATCCACCGAGACTGTAAAGACCACATGAGAAAAAAACCTGGAAACATCCTGAAATCTTCAAGTGCTGTCCGAATGCAAAGGACTGTGGTTACGATTTCTTTCAGGTGCCTCTTTGTCCTAAGGCAGTGGTTCTCAACCTTCTGGCCCTTTAAATACAGTTCCTCGTGTTGTGACCCAACCATAAAATTATTTTTGTTGCTACTTCATAACTGTAATGTTGCTACTGTTATGAATCGTCATGTAAATATCTGATATGCAGGATGGTCTTAGGCGACCCCTGTGAAAGGGTCATTCGACCGCCAAAGGGGTCGCGACCCACAGGTTGAGAACCTAAGGGATCTAGGATTCGTCAAGAACTGAAGTAGAATTAGCCGACGAGATTCAGAGGATCCTGTAGATAAGACCCAACACCATCCAGGGAGAAGCGAGAGAGAGGAGAATATTGTATGAGTTGGGAATCTTTGGTTGCAATGACAGAAACTCAATTCCTACTAGGTTGGAAACAAAAATTAAAAGGGAAGAGAGAAATTAAGAATGGAGTGGCTCCTTTATCTTGGTTTCAAGGGTGAGTCAACTTCAGGCATTGCTGGATCCAGGGTCCCCAGTATGGTCTTTGGGCAGACAGTATAGCTAATAAATTCAGCACTACTAAAGCAACATTCATGCATTCATTCATTGAACAATCTTTGAGCACCTGCTGTATACCAGTCCCCATGCCAGACACAACAGATGTGAAGACTAGAACACATGAGTTTGCAATGTGTGGGATACAGATAAGATGGCAGATAGTTACAATACAAGCAATACATGCCATGGGACTGGGCTGTGGGAGCCAACAGAAACTTGGTCTCTATGGAGGGAATAGGGCAACCCCCTGTGAAGGCAACATTTGAGGTGAGACAACTGATGCAGGCCCAGAAAGCTGACATTTTGTGCATGCTCACCGTGGTGCAGGTGCTGGGTGGGCTGCGCATTTCCCCATGTTGTCCCCATTACATGGATGAAGGAATGGGGGTCCAGAGAGGAGAGGGGGCCTCCTCAGAGTCACCACACTTGTAAGTGGGGGCACCAGGGCTGGCCCAGGGACCTGACGCCACTGGATGAGTTGACCAGGTGGAGAAGAGAGGAGAAACAGGGTGCAAGGCAGAGAGAAAAGGACAATGTGACCCAGCCCTCTGGGATGGGGAGGAGGAGCCAGGGTTTCCAGACTGGGAAAGCCTGTGAGAGGCTGCGACAGGAACAGCAGGATAAGGACAAGAGGGGAGCTATGACCTCCGGCAAGTCCTGCGCCCCCTGGAATCTCAGTGTCCTATCTGTTCTGTGGGAGAAGGAAGTCCGTTATCTCCATCCCATTTCACAGATGAGGAAGCAGAGATTAGATCCAGGCCCTCTGGCTCTGCTGGAGCAGATGAGATGTGAGAGTTCCCTGCAAACCCTCCTCGCTGTCTCTAGGGCGGTAGCCACGAAGAGCACCCCAAGAGAAGGGGAGCCTCCATGGAGCAGCCCTGGGAGGGTCCCAGAAGACACTCCTGTGCTCCTATACGAAAACCCAATATCCTAAGGACCTCAGAGACAATGACATCCATGCATTATCGGGACAATGCATGCAACTTGCAAATAGAGAAACTGAGCCCAGAAAAGGTGCGTGACTAGTTCAAGGTCACACTGCAAGCTGGCCGTAGACCTCCATCGGGAATGCGGCGGCCGGACACCTGGCCTGGGCGTGTTCTCCATTCCCAAATCCACTCCTCACCAATGACCTCTCACTGCACCTCCATGATAGCAGCCTTACCGGTCCGGACAGCTGGTATGGGCCAGGCACTTCGCCTCTCTTTTTCTCTGGTCCTCCACATCACCCGGGGAGGTGTTATCCGGAGCAGCCGTAAGGTCTGGCAACAGAGACACATCTACATACATAACCAATGGCTTATGGGTGGCACATTCATTGCAAAACATGTAAAATAATAAGCAATGCCTCCAGACTTGAGGGTCACCGTGTAAATGATACAATCCTATTGTACAGATGAGAAAACTGAGGCTCAGAGATGTGAAAAGTCTGCCTCAGGGACAACAACAAGGAAGCAACAGGGTGAGGATTAGCATCCAGGCACCTCTGACTCCAGAGCCAGGGTGTCTTGTCCCCACCCCAAGCTGCTGTCAGATAAGAGAGAAGAGGACCTGCCCAGGGAGGGGAGGGGTGATGGAAGAGGCACTGAGCCCTGGTGATGAGGCAGGTCCCAGTCAGTGTAGTGGTTAAACATTTAGCTGCTGCGGTCCAGGGTTGCCAGGGTTTGAATCCTGCTCTGTCACTTCTTAGCCCTGTGTCCTCAGGCAAGGCACTGCTCCTCTCTGAGCCTCAATGTTCTCATCTGTGAAATATGAATGGTGATAGTGTTATTGGGTTGTTGGGGGCCTTAAGTTAGAAGAGTGGGGCACATGGTAAGCTCAATGGAAGTGTGGCCTCTCACTGGCACCCTGTACGGCATTTTGCAGTGACTGCCTCTTGCCCGTCAGTTCTGCTTTTCTAACACTGTGGGTTCCGTAGCTGGCCACCTGGGCTCTGCCACTTGCTAGGAAGGTGACCTTGAGCTTAAAGAGAGAGTGAAGGTTAAGCCTTGGGTCCCTCATTGCATGGCGTGTAGCTCACTTTGTATTTATAATTTTATACTCCGTATTATTTTTCTTAAAGGGGTCTCCCAATATTGTATAAGCTTTACTGATGTTGTGCAAGACCTGGACTCACCCTTGTCTGAGCAATGCACTGGCCTCAGTTTTCTCATCTGTGGAAGAGGGGAGAGTGTTGTACTGATTAAATACATGCATTTGTGTAGAATGCTTTAAAAGTGCCTAGCATATGGTAAGTGCCCGATAAATGTTGGCTCCTTAAGTACATCTCCAGCTAGTATCGATGCTAAGTGTTGTAAATGTGCTACATGCCTTACATTCATCGTGTTATGTATTTATGTTTAATCTTCACAACCACCGGTCCCATTTTAAAGGTGAGAAAACAAAGGCTCAGAGAGGTGAGGTCACAGAGCTTGGAAGTCACATAGGTCTGACTCCAGAGCCCTGTCCCTAACCACTGCCTCCCACTTAAGCCCCTGGCAGCTGAACCTGGAGGACTCAGGCCCCAACTCAGGCAGGCACTGTCTGCCAGGCCCTGGTCACCTGAAGGTGGCTCATGAGGCCCCTGCCAAGGAAGAGCCCCCCTACCCCCAAGTCCAGCTGGGCCTGGGGACCTGCCACACCTAGAACCCTCATCCCTCTGCTCCCTAGCGCTTCCTCTTGAGCCCCTGTCATCAGACGCCCTGGCCCAGGTGGGGCAGGGGCCAACGGGTGACAATGACCGATTTAGAAAGTAAAGTTGCTTCTCAAACAAATAAGAAAGAAGAGGAAAGAAAGAAATGGCCTGCCCGCTTCCTGCCCCACTCTCTCTCCCAGCACCTGGGGCCCAGCTGCGAGGTTTTCACTGCTTGTTTGTTCATCCTGTCTCGAGGAGCCTCTTCTGAAAGCCCAGCCCCCGCCCCGTGGGCAGCAGGCGGATTGTGGAGCCAATGGAAATAAGCCCCCTTCGTGATTGTTGTATTGTGACTGTCTCAAGTATTGTTTTGGACAACAATACCAATAATCCTAACAATCTGCTGTTTCCTGTGGCTGGGAGAGAGGGAATTAGCAGCTTCAACTTGGCAGTGGCTGTCCTGGCTCTGCATCTCAGGTGTGAAGGCCTGGCCAGGTCTTTACTTCTCTCTGGACCTCAGTCTCCTTGTCAGTGAAATGGGGGGATGGTGATGGGGAGATGAGGTCAGCATGAGCAGCAGGTAAACACAGTGCAGCTCTCAGCCAGTGACTAGGAAAGTCGGGATCGTGCGGGAGTACAGTTGTAAGAGCCTTCATGGCTGTGGTTGGAAGGCTCAGAGGTAGAATAACCCTTAGCATGTCCTAGCGCTTTGTGTATAATAACTCATTTTATCCTCACCACAACCAAATGAAGTAGATGCCACTGCCATCCTGACTTTACAATGCGGAAGCTAAGACAGAAAAGTGACTTGCCCAAGGTGAACATGTCTGGTTGGCGCAGAGCCAGGGCGAACCTAGCCTGTCAGGGTCCAGAGGCGGTGCTCTTAGCTGCGTGCCCTGCTCCAGGGCAGGCCTGGCTGTGTGGGGGCCGATTTGCTGAGACACTTCTCAGCCTCAGTTCTTCGTTTATTTGTTTGTTATTTGTTTTGTTAATCCTCACCTGAGGATATTTTTCCATTGATCTTTTAGAGAGAGTGGAAGGGAGAGGGAGAGACAGAGAGAAACATCTATGTGAGAGAGACACATCGACTGGTTGCCTCCTGCATGCACCTCGACCAGGGCCAAGGAACCTGCAACCGGGGTATGTGCCCTTGACCGGAATCAAACCCAGGACCCTTCAGTCGATCCACTGAGCCAAACCAGCCAGAGCTCAGCCTGGGCTCTTGGTCTGCAAAGTGAGCAGCCCCGCGTGCCTGCCTATAGATGCTATAGAACCCTGCGGGAGAGCTGTGGTCACTTAGTGACGATGAGGAGAGAGACAGTGAATGGCTACAGCAGATGCTCAGGAAGCCACGCTGTCGCTGCTGTAATTATTATTAGTTTTAGAGTCACAGGCGAGCGCCAGCCTAGAGGATGCTGAGGGCCCTGCCCAGCTCCGAAAATCTAACTCGTGGTTGCAGCTGAGTAGTGACTCCGGGAGGCACCTGGTGAGAGGTGACTCCACCCATTGGGGCTAAAAAAATCCCTGAGGCGGCCACTGTGCACTCTGCCAGATACCTGCCCCATTTAATGGCAAACTCTCCCACTCTGCTCCCCTTCCCCCAGCCCCACCTCCTATGAGCTGTGTAATTCTGGAGAAATTACTTGACCTCTCTGAGATAGGAAAAGGATACCAATTTGCAGGGTTTTGTTGGATTAGAGGTAATGTAGATCAAGTGCTTAGCAAAGTGCCTGGCATGCAGCCTCAAAGAGGCGACCGGAACCTGAGTTTGGGGGCTGACCTATGTTCCAGTCCTGGCTATGCCATTTCCTGTTGTGTGATCATGGGCAAGTTGCTTATACTCTACGAAGCTGGAAAACCGATTAGCATGGCACCCAACACGCAGTAGTTGCTTCATGAATGATTGTAGTTGTCTGTGACCATTTCGTGCACTTTATCAGGATGGCTAGAGTCCCTCAAAGATCCTAGGGGGATGGTGTTTTCTCTAGTGATGATTTATGTCTCTGTTTGCCCCTTCAGAACTCCCCATCTGCCCTTCTGCATCCTGTTCTGTGCCCTGGTAGGTGACCTTTATGAGTGGGATCAATGGTCTCCTTGGCCCTTTGGCTTCTGGCTGGGCGGGGCAGGGGAGCAGGAGCACAGGGGGCAGGTGGAGAATGAGGCCTGGGTACTTATTTCCCTGCAGGGTTGTCACAGGTTGGCTGTGTCCTTCTCCCACAGCTACAGCTCCTGTAGGCAGCGCTATGCATGTAGCTCTGGGCCTGGGTCCAGGTGACCTCTCCCTCCCCACCCTCATGCTTTGCATGGTAACCGCTCCCCACGCCGGCTCCGGGACCCAGCACCGTCCCTCCCAGTTTCTCTAAATCCTGCCCATGTCTTTGCTAACAGTCCCTTGCTGAAACTCTCTTCACATCACTCAACTCGAGTGCACCATCTGTTTCCTGCCAGAGCCCCGACCATACTGTACTGTGTTGTCCTCATCCAGGCCCTCAGGTAGGTAGAATCATAGAAATCACACTGCTCCTACAGGCACGGATTTACCCATTCGAATACCTTTTGCTGAGTGTCTGCTGTGTGCCAGGGAGCGGGGAGCAGAGATGACCAAGAGAGAGTCCCTGACTTCGAGGAGCTCATGGGCTAGTTGGGGAGACAAACGCCTAAAGGGACCACTACAGTGCTCGTCAAAGCCATAGCAGAGGCGTGTGCAGAGCCTGTGGCAGGGCCGACAGCACCAGTCACACTCAGGAGAGGCTGGGAAGACTGCAGAGGAGGAGGACTGTGGGTCAGCATCCCAAAATATTATCAACATATAATACTATCAATGAAAATGGACATAAAAGTTCTTAAGATTTGCTATATATCTTTCTAAGTCTTCCGATTCTGGTGTATGTTTTGTACTTAAGGCCCATCTCAGTTCAGCCCGGCTGCATTTCAGGGCTCAGGAGCCACCTACGGTTAGGGGCTGAGCAAGCATCTTGTTCGATCCTCACACCAGCCCTGGGAGGCAACCGGTGCAGTTTCTCCCAATTTACAGATGAGGAGGCAGAGACCCTGAGGAGTTAAGTCGCTTGCCCGAGGCTGCAATGGCTCTCTGGTGGGGCAGGATTTGAACCTGCATCTCTGTAGCTCCAGGGCCTGTCTCTTCCTGCTGCCCTGCTCTGTCTCGGGCCGACCCTTCCTCCCCAGAGAGAAGCAGCTAACCAGGGCTGAAGAGTCAAAACTTCAGCTGAGGCCTTCTGACCCTCAATCCTGTAATGTTTCTGCCTCAGCTGAGTCTATGGGGCAGATTGGGGAAGGCTTACAACCCGCCAAAATGGGGCCTGACCCCCATCCAGATGGCGGGGGGGTGTGGTGGCAGAAGAGAACTGAGGCTGGCTGGCCGGTAAGGTGGGGCTTGTTAATGGTGGAAGACACGGTCCTGATGGCGAGGGGGAGGGTGGCAACTAGCCTAGGCACCCTGAGAAGCCAGCTGGGCATCTTTGCTGAGGCCATAGCCAGCAATTGCTTCCTAGCCCAAGCACTGCATTATCCCAAAATACGCCCCCCTCACCCAACCCGCCTAGTGGGGTTTGTAGAGGTCACACTGGTGCTTGGGGAATTAACATGGGATGACAAAGGTAAGACATTCTGGTGGGAGCTTACCCCCGGCTCTCATGCAGAGAGGGTCATAGGAGAGAGAATTCTCAGACCCACATCCATGCTTTGGAGGAGAAACCAGAGCCGTGGAATAATGGAAGCAAAGGGAGTGAGTTCCCTAGCCTGATGCCCAGGCATGTGTATGGTGACTCCAGGGAGGTTGTGTGAGGCTGAAAATAATGATCAGTAGCTGATTATTCCTGACCTATTTACTATTCATCAAGTATCCGCCCACTCACAGAGTCATCCATCCCACCGTCCATGGCATACCCATCTGTGTATCCATCTCTCCTTCTCTCCTTCTCTCCTCCTTCAGCCATGGACTCATTTTCTCCACGTCCTTTCGTCTACCCATTTGTGACCATCCACTAATCCGGGGCTGGATGCTCTACGTGCAACAGTGAGTAAGATTCAGATCTTCCCCCAAACCTGGAGGTCGATGGACACTTAGCCTCAGCAAGGGAGGTAAGAATGATGATGGAGGGTCCGTGGGAGGCGCCGTGGGAGCTCCAAGGAGCAGACGCCTGGCTGCGCCCTAGAGTGTCAGGGAAGGAAGGCTGCTCGAGGAAGGAACACCTGAGCTGGTTTTGAAAGAGGAACAGGGGCCTGTGAAGCCAGAAGGAGGAAGCCTGGCTGATGAGATGGGCAGTGATGCGGGCTGGGCAGCGCCACACGAGGACCAGCAACAGAAGCCGGTGGGAGGAAATGAAGGACTGGCCTCGAGCCAAGATTTCACCCCGGTTCTCAGGAGGGGCTTAAAAATGGTGACAACTCGGAAGTGTGCACCAGCCTTACCGGTCTTGCCTTCTCTCAGCACAGCACGGGGTCTGGGATGTCATGTCGGAGCTCGCAGACCTAGAGCATCTGAGTCAGTTCCCTTATTGTAAGTTGGGGAAACAGAAATCTAGAGAGGAGAGAGGACATGCCAAAGTCACAAGAGAGTTAGGGGGTCCCCAGCCCAGATCCCTGACCCCAATGCATTCTGGTCTTCTTTCCACTAGAGTCTAGGTCCCAACCCACCAAATCCCTCCCATCACACACACACATATACACACAGACACACACACACTCAACAACATTGTAGTCTAAGCACTTGCGACCCCTCAAAGCCTGGCCCAGTGCTGGGCCTGGAGGAGGGACCTTCTCTACTAGGCTTCTGCCCTGTCCCCGGAAATAATCAGATCAGTAGAACTCATCCATGCTCTCTCCATCATCCCTTTTAATTCCCAGGACAATCCCAGGGGACTGGGATCACTGCTTCTTCTGACAGATGGGGGAAAAGAGGCTCAGAGAAGGGAAGGACTTGCTCAGAGTCACACAGCTCTAATGCAGCAGAGCCAGCAGCCTGACTTCCCACCCTGTACCTGACCTGAGACACCAAGTGACACCTCACCTCACGTTGCCCGGAGAATTCTGGCCCCTGACGCACCCTGTGCCATTGAAGTCAGGAGCTGTGGACTCAGTGGGGACAGGAACCAAATCGGGGAGGGGGCTGGGAGATGGGGGAAGGACCCTGGGAAGGAAACCTCGGAGATTGTTTTCACCTGTAACCTGCCCTGCCCCACCCAGCGATGGAAAATGTGTGTCAGAGGAAGCTGCTGGCTGGGGACGGGCTGGGGGTGCGTGGGTGACAGCCTGCAGAGGGGGACCACGGGGGGCAGGATGTGCTGGGGTTGGGGGGCAAGGTCAAGGGTGCTGGGGCAGGGTTCAGGCTTTGCCTTTTCTCTCTGGTTCTCACTTTCTTTCTTCTGCTCTCAGAACTAGCGGTAAGACTTTCACTTCCAGAAGGACGGGCAGCCCGTCCTACGAAAGCTGTCCCCAGGCGCTGCCTCCCAGACCGCCTGGGCCCTGCCAATGCTCTGCTCAATCGTTCGTCCAGTGAGCACTTACTGAGCACCTGCTGTGTGCCCAGATGCAGGGGTGCTGGATGGCCTCCTCCCTACCCGGAGAGGAGACAGAGACGTGATGAGGCAGAAGGGAGAGCGGGAGGCACGGGTAGGAGACGGGAGGCTTCCCGCAGGACAGCGCGCCAAGCACCAGGGAGGTGACAGTAGCCGCTCTGCCCTGTGCGTACCACAGCTTTGGTCTTTCATGCCTTCCTCTTTTTCTAAAAAACTATTTTTTTATTGATTTTAGAGAGGAAGGGAGAAGGAGAGAGAGAGAGAGAGAAACATCAATGATGGGAGAGAATCATTGATCGGCTGCCTCCTGAATGCCCCACACTGTGCACCCAGCCAGCAAGCTGGGCATGTGCCCTGACCAAGAATCGAACCGTGAGCTCCTGGTTCATAGGTCGACACTTAACCACTGAGCCCCACCGGCCGGGTAGGCTTTCATTCACCCCTTTCCACTCTGAGAGGTAGCAACTGCTAATACTCCCACCTTCCAGGTGAGGAGGCTGAGGCACTGAGGTGAGACCTTGACTGCTGGATGCCAGGAAACGGCAGAGGCAGGACTGGAAACCAGGCGGCTGCTCTTAACCGCTCCACCGAGGAAAGGGAAGAGGGAACAGGTGTTGGGGGCAGGATGTGGAGTGAGCAACAGAGGAAAGGCCCGAAGACAGGGTGCGTTGGCGCTCAGAGGGGCGGGGAAGGTGCCGAGTGGGAGGCCGGGGAGCAGCCAGAGCCCAGGCAGGAAACCCTTCAAAGAATTGCCCTGGACACCAGGCAGCTCTGGATGAACTCTGAGCAAGGGAGTGACAGGGACATGTTGTCCTGGAAAGGTGGCCTCCTTTAAAGGGGCGATGAGCGGGGGCCTCAATGGACAAAAGTTAAACGTGATTTATTTCAGCGTTTTACTTTCCTAGGCCGACTGCATGCTCAAACCAGGTGGCTTAAGAGAGCAGAAATGTGTTCTGTCGCTTTCGGAGGGTAGGGGAATGAAGTCAAGGTGTCATCAGAGCCATGTGGCCGGAGACTATGGGTAGGACCCGCTCTTGCCTCCTCCCAGTGTCTGTCAACCCTTGGCGAGCCTTGTTTTCCAGCCGCATCACGCTAGCCTCCCGGTGATCTCGCTGTGGGTCTCTCTCTCTTCTTGTAAGGACTGCAGTCATGTCGGCTGAAGGTCCCATCCTACTCCAGTATGACCTCCTCTTAATTCCTTCTATTTGCAACCACCTCCAAAGAAGGCCACATTCTAAGTACTGGGGGTTAGGACTTCAACATATTTTTGGGGGGGACACAATTCAACCCATACCGTGTCATTAAAGTGTTTGTCATATAGATAAATCTGGAATCTGAAAAAAAAAATCCTATACCGTTTGAGATTCAGAAAATATGGCCTCAGCATATCTGTCCCCCACACTAACACTCTGCCCTAGTGAGTACGAAATAAATGTTTGAGAAACCCTTGTCTTGTGGTCCCTTAAGGCCCTCAGGCCTTTCCTTCACAAGTTAGAGAAACAGAATAAAAGTCCCCAGAGAACAAAGTCAAGCTGCCCTCTGTCCTGGATTGCTGGCAGGCAGCTGCTCCACTGACCTGGGCACATCCTCCCCTCCTGCCTGGGCACCAGCTTGGTGCCTAGCGCCGCATGAGAAGGAGAGAGGAGAGAGGCCTCAGCTCCCTTCCTCCCCGGAGTGAGCAGAACCCACTGCTCGCAGCCACCTCCCTTGCTTCCCCATCCAAACAGGCTCAGACTGCTCCATCCAGAAAAATGTCCCAGCCCTACGCCCGCCTCCTCCACCTGCTTCAGGCCTTTATCTTTACCACTGGGACTATTGCCCTCACCTCCAAACTGATCTGCCCGCCCCTGGCAGCTAATTGGGTCATCGTAAACATGAGGAGGACTTCTCTTCCTGCCATAAAACCTTCAATGGCTCCCTATCGCTCTCGGAATAAAGTCCAGATTCCTTAGCCTGCCTTTTCAGGCCTTGCACAAGCTGGCCTCCAGGTAGCTACCCAGATTTGTTCTTCACTATTTC
>NW_006352194.1:3628822-3633876 GCF_000327345.1 Myotis davidii
TGCATCTGTTCCCCGGCATATGCGGTTCCCTCCACACGGAATGCTCTCTCCACACCTCCATTTTCCAGCATCTGACTCAAAGGACAAATTCACTCTGATCACATAACCAAAGGGCCTGCTCCCTCCTCCCAGTAAACTTCCTTCTGACCGTATTCCGGTCTGCCTCCTGTACCTCCCTTCCCGTAGGGCCAGGTGCTGGCCCCAGGCCAGCAGCTGCCTGGCAGGGAGAACAGGCCAGAAAACTGCAAGATGGGAAACCTGGCCGGGTATATACTTTGCTGTGTGACCTTGTGCAAGTCGCCTTTCCTCTCTGGGCCTCAGTTTCCCTCTCTGTAGAGTGGGATACGAGGAAAGACATCCAAACAGGATGAAAGCTTGAGCCAAGTTTCTCCCTCCACTGAGGGTCTGGCCAGACCCTGGTCCAGTAAACAAGTGCTTCTAGGGTCCTTTATTTTGTGTTAATTTGCATATATTTGCATGTGTGCTAGAAGAGGCACTGACGACATTTCATTCATAGAAAGAATTGAGACTGCCATCTAATTGATATCCAGAAGATGGAAAAGACCCAGTGGCTCCTGGTTCCATTTACATCTCAGCAGACAGAGGCCTGTGGTAATTAGCCCTCCAACCCCCTCCTTTTAGAAATGAGTAACTGAGGCGCAGAGAGGGAAAGTGCCAAGCCCAAGGCCACCAGGAGGAACACCTGGGTGGAGCAACGGGCTTCCTCCCAGGCTCCCCACCATCTGCCAGGGGAATGCACTAGGCGCCTCACTTCTCTCTCCGTGCAGGGTGGGAGACGGGGCAAGGAGGGGGGCTTAGTTTTCTTATGAGGGCCTTCTCTGCACCCCAGAATAACAAAGCCTGCTGGCTCGGCAGCCTCCGCAACCACCACAGGAAACCAAAGTGTAGTCGAAAGGCAGATGGGAGTGGAAAATCCTCTCAGAGATGGTAGATCGTTGCTTTCACCTGTTCTAAAAATAACCGGGTTTATTAGAGATTGATAGATGGCAAAATAACCCACCAGTTATTCTACTGAGGCTGGGGAGGGGGGAGAGAGCGATTCTGTCTGCGCCCAAAGGCTGCTGGGAGATGGTGCTGAACATGGATGAGCTGGCAGGACCCAGCGAGCTCAGGAGTTGGCCAATGGCAAGGAAAGGGCTAAGAGACACCTGGCTGCTGCCTTCAAGAGGTTTTAGTCTTCAGAGGGGGGCAGACAGAAAGCAAAAGGCAACAAAGTCATAGCAAATTGGGATAAGGGCTCTGAGGGAGACAAGCAGGACTCAGGCACAGACATAGTGGGGTATGGGGCGGACCAGGCTGGGCAGGGAGGCCCCTGGAAAGAGGGACCAGCTAAACGGAGAGGAAGAAGGCCGCCCAGCAAAGAATGGGGGGCAGGGCCTCTCCTGGAGAGAGACCAGCACGTACAATAGCCAGAAGGTGAGAAGGAAGGAGCTTGATGGCTCAGGAAAGGCCAGTGCAGGGGAAAGAGGGAAGGGGTGAAGACTCGCAGGAGGCTGGAAGGGGCAGGGCTGGACCTGTGCTGGCTCTGAGGACCGCTTAGCCCTAGGGATGGGGTTCCAGGCCCAGGGGAAACCACAGAAGCCACGTCTGGAGCAGTGGAAGCATGGGGTGTGGCTGGTTTGCCTTTGAGGAAGCTCCCTCTCACCTGTCCTGTCGTGTGGGATAATGAAGGGGGTTGGGGTGGGGCCAAGCCACAGGGAGGCCAGTGAGGCCAGAACATCTATCCAGGTAGGAGTGCCCGTGGCCTCCACTAAGATGGGAAAGGGGAAAGGAGCGAACCGGATGGATTCCAATCTGTTTTGGAGATTAGCTTCATGGGAGTTGCAGATGGACTGGGTTGGGGCCGGGTGGACGGGAGGGAGGAGGAGGTCCCTGCAGGCGACACCCAGGTCTCTGGCCTGAGTGCCTGGAGGGTGGCAGTGCCATTTCCTCAGGTGGGGAGACCTGCAGGCGGGAGGGGCAGGTGTGGGGACCCAGTGTGGGGCAGGCCAGGTTTGCGGAGTCTGCAGATCTCCAAGAGAATTGCTCGGAGGCAGCGCCAGGGGCTCTAGCAA
The DNA here is from genome assembly GCF_000327345.1 of Myotis davidii. Taxonomy (NCBI): domain Eukaryota; kingdom Metazoa; phylum Chordata; class Mammalia; order Chiroptera; family Vespertilionidae; genus Myotis; species Myotis davidii. The sequence goes on from NW_006352194.1 coordinate 3,630,898, forward strand.
TCTCGGGACATGTGACGAAAGCAGACAGTTGGTCCTTCCATCATGAACCAAGTGTGAGCAGTGAGCTCCAGGGGACCAGGCACCACCTCGGCTTTGCACAGTAGCTTCCGCACCTCGGAAGGTGCCTTGCCCACAGTGGGTACTCAACAAGAAGCTAGATGAATGAAGCCGGACGACCTGCTGAATGAACTGGCTCATGGACGCAGTGGTGCTTAGTACTTAAGGAATTCTCTGCCTCCTCTCACCCCCGGGTCCAGTCAGTCAGTGATTCCTGCAGACTTCACTTTCTCGGCGTTTCTCAAACCAGTCTCCTACTCGATCCCTGCTACCACTGCCCCAACTCAGACCCTCAGCATTAACTATATTTATGGTGACCTTTACCCGAGAACCTACTATGTGCCAGGCACTGTGCTCAGCCCTTCATGAGTAGTAGTCTCATTTAACCTCCAAAGCTCCTCCCCCCTCACTACCCTCGGCACTTCTGCACCCGCCTCCCCTGTGACCTCCTCCCCTGTGACCTCCGTGCCTTCAGATACCACCCTTCCAGCCCATCCTCCGGATTGAGGAGAATCACAATCTCATGTCCCTCCTCCTTGAAGCCCGCTCATCGCAGCAGGATTGTGACCCAACACCTAACACCTCCTCTCCCACTGGGCCTCATCTGAATCTTCACCTGCACTTCCTTGGAGCAGCTGATGCTGTTTCTCATCTCCAGGCCTTTGCTTGTGCCATGCCCTCTGCCAGGGCTGCCCTCCCTGCCGCTGGTTCGTTCACACTTAGCACGTAATGCTCAGCTCTCCATAGTCTTCCCCGACTCCGATGCTTACTTGCTTAGAAGCCCTCAGGCCACTCCTCCCCACTCCTTGTGGACTTCATCAGCACCTATAATAATCACTTGTTAAAAATATGATAATTTCTCTTTTAACGTACAGGATTACCTCCCCCACCCCCAGCCCCACCTCTCATCAGGCCCAGTGGTTCCAAACCCAACTCAAAGGGCATGGAGGGCATGGAGGGCCTGCCGTGTCAGGGGTCATGCATCTCCCTCCCACAGCACGGAGGAGTCTGGGGACAGAGGCCAGCTTCCCGTCCATTCAGCCCTTAGGGTCTGACACCTCTTGGGGCAGGGACAGGAAACTCCTCCTTGTCCCAGAGCTGAAGGCCTCCCTCCCCCCTCTGCTCCCCACCCCAGACCACTCCCCGCCTTATCCCCCCTGGAGGGTCCCGGTAAAAGCATCCGCTTGTCAGTGTAAATCTGCTGGGTTCAGACCAGCAGCTGGAGATGGATGGGCAGGAAGCAGTAACAATGGATGAAAGACCCTCTGTGCCCAGGTGGGTGGGGGAGGGAGAGGCAGGAAACAGAAGCCTCCCTCCCAGGAGGCCAGGAGCGGCTGGCGGGAGGCCTGGGATGCCAGAACCTGCGGGGTTTATTTGGATTCCCCCAGGATCCAAGCCGGGAGCCCTTCACACGCACCAGCTCCGTGGGGTGCCAGGTCCGGGATGTGTGTGACAAGAATGTCAGTTTCATACTTGACATGACACTGTTCGTCCCCTGGGTGTGAGCTCAGGGCCAGCTACACGCGAGGGGCTTGCTTGTTGAAGGAAGAACTTAATCTGGCACTACTCATCACCAAACAAGTACGGTTTTATATCAATTTTCTTTTCTTTCTTTCTTTTTTTTAAATAAAAGGCACCACAATGATCCCTTTCCTCCTTCGGAGCTTTTGCACATCCTGTTCCTTTGGCCCAGCATGCCCTTCCCTCTGCTTTTTGCTAAGTCAGCACCTCCTCATTCCTCGCTAGCCTGACACCCTGCCCGCTTCCTTTGGGGCACTTTTTGTCATGAGAAATCTCTGACTTAACATGTATCCTTGTTTTTTTGTGGGTTTTTTTACATCCTGTCTCAACCACCAGCATGTAAGCTCCAAAAGTTTCTTGTCCATTGTTCTGTCCCCAGGGCCAGTGCTCAGAAGATGCTCCCGAAATAGTTGTTAAAGAGAGAGGAGATGGACAGACGGACTAGTCCCTGTAATAATGTCATTCATGCCAGATGCTCTGCAATCCGCTTCCTTGAAGAGAACAAAAGGGAATCTTGCTCTTGCGCTGAGGACTGAGGACGATAAAGCCTCAAGCAGTAAGGCCTCAAGCCGCGTGACCATACTGGGACAATGGCAAATCATCTTAGAGCGTTGCTTCCCCCGCAAATCTTGTTGAGGTTCATCAGAATCTGGGTGTGCACTGTGTCGGGGGTGGAACAGTGAACGCTGGGGCAGGCCGGGCTGCTTCCATCACACGATCCATTTCAAAGACGGGAAAACCAAGGCCCAGAAGTGCCAACGTCACATATGTGCCAATCCAGAGTTTTACCAGAAGAGAGCTCAATCGGGCCACAGATATGTTGAGCCCTGAGATTTGTTCATTCATTTAACAAGTATTTCTTGAGCACCTATTATGTGTCTGGCACGGTGCTAGGCATGGTGCTGGGAACTGGGTCTATGACAATGACTATAGACTCAGAGACTACAAGATCCAGCCCACCTGACACGAAGCTACTTCGGTGCCCTCGAAAGCAAGTGCCCACTTGACCAAGTGTGAGAGCTAGGCATGGGGTGAGGGAAGAAGAACTTGTCTTAGTAGAGGGAGGGAGAGTTGATCTGGGGCTGGACAAGGAAAATCAGAAATGGAGGAAAGCACTGACTATAACTAAGACACCAGCTTAGCTGGGAGTGGTAACCCTGCTTATGCGCCTACTGTTGCCGGCAGGAGTCAGATTGGAGCCCAGAAATTCAGTGCCTTCAAGTGGAATAATTTGTGCCATCTCAACAGTAAGGGACCCAGTCAACAGAGCAGGCCAAGGCCATCATTCACTCTGGAAGCTCATATTAGTCACCTTCTCGATGCCAGACCCTGTGCTGAGCCCTGGCGTGATCCAGGTGAAGGAGACCTAGTCCTGTCCCTGAAAGTGTGCCTTCCCGGGGG
>NW_006352194.1:3634795-3635076 GCF_000327345.1 Myotis davidii
GCTCTACAAGCCTACTGTAAAAAAGAAGAAACAATGATAATGAATTACCTAACCTTACAACTCAAAGAGTTAGAAAGAGAGCAGCGATCCCCGCCGCCTGAAGCCAGCACAGGTCAGCAAGGAAGGCCTGCAGTGCCTTCCCGACCCCCTGTGTCGACACCAGAGATACCAGGGACCACTCAGAACATCATGAGGCCAGACTGGTCTGAGTCAGCCTGTGACTGTGAGCAAGTGACTCCATGTCCCTGGACCCCAGTCGCCGCACCTGTAAGATGGGGACA
>NW_006352194.1:3635166-3645890 GCF_000327345.1 Myotis davidii
AGGCGCGTGAGAAACGGTGAGCGAGGCTGGCTTCTCCTTCGGCGGGAATGGTGTGCGCCTGCTGTCACAGCACCGCTGTTTCATCTCACAGGCTCCGGTCCTGGATGGAGGCAGGCAGCCACGTGACAGACGACAGACATGTGTGGAGCTCTGACCCTGTGCCAGGCCCAGTGCCCAGCACGGGGGAGCAGAGATGAACGCGAACCAGCCCCGACCCAGGAGCTGGTCCCCATGCCCGGAGGAGCAGGCGTGTGTATACTGGTACTTGTAACAGAAGTTCTTGGTACATTATAAAAGCTAGAGCAGTGATGGCGAACCTTTTGAGCTCGGCGTGTCAGCGTTTTGAAAAACCCTAACTTAACTCTGGTGCCGTGTCACATATAGAAAGTTTTTGATCTTTGCAACCATAGTAAAACAAAGACTTATATTTTTGATATTTATTTTATATATTTAAATGCCATTTAACGAAGAAAAATCAACCCAAGAAACGAGTTCCCGTGTCACCTCTGACACGCGTGTCATAGGGTCGCCGTCCCTGAGCTAGAGTCTGCGGCCCAGCTGACAGGCCGCTGAGTGGCCTCATTCACACCTCGCAGTGGTCCTTGACAAGGTGTACATTGTGATCCCCATATCACTGATGAGCAAACTGAGGCTCGGAGAGACAAATCCACCTGCCCAGGATCACATACACTCTGTCTCTGTCTGTCTGTCTCCAGAACCCAAGCTCTGTCCTCCCGAACACCTTGCACACAGCAAATCCTGTTCTCCAAAGTCCTGTGCAGATGGTGGCTCCTTCAGACCCTGAGCATTACTGAGTCCCGCTATGTGCCAAGCCCCGTCCTAGGTTTAATGGGAGTGGAGGTGAACAGGACAGGTCCCCGCCCCCACCTCTAGCCAGCAGCCAGGTTGATTTGTGACATGTTGGGGCTCAGGCTCCGTGTCTTCTTGGGGACCGCTGGTCCAGCCTCCTCTTTCCCCCATCAAAGTGCCCATAAGGCTGCTGGGAAACACTGAGGGAGGGAGGTTGTGACAGCTTCAGGCCCTCGGGGCCACCATGTGCGCTCAGCCTGCCTCTGACTCACCACCCACACCTGGCCCTGCCTCAGGCAGCCTCGTTGCTGGAAATAGACACGGGGCAGAGAGCAGGAGCCGGGGAGGGCAGGGAGGTGGCACCTGCACGCGTGGCTGCCGTTCCCACCCTCCCTGCCAGGAAGTAGAGAAACGTCATCCAACAAAGCCCACTCAGAATAGCCGGGTGTGGGGACACTCCCAGGAATTGAAGGCTCCCATCTGGGAGGTTGTCCGAGGAGCTGTGACGGTGACAGTAAAAGTAATGAGGATGCCTCCCTTCCCACAAGGCTCGGTGGTTACTGAGCACTTGCTGGGTGCCAGGCACCGGCCTGAGTCAGTGCTTTGCATGTCTTAATGATCTCCTTGAACTCTCGCAGCTCCCCGGGAGGCTGTAATGTGATTAAGCCTGTTTTACAGATGAGGAACTTGAGGCCCAGAGAAAACAGCTGTAACTTGCATAAGACCACAGAGCCCCTGTATTAGGCAACGCAGACCCACCTCAAGCTCCCCACCCAAACCCAGCTCAAATGGCTCATCATGCCAGGTCTTTTCCCATCTGCCCTGCCTGCATCACCTTCCCACTTTGCCAAGGTAAGGCCTGCCTTCTTACCTTTCTGAGCAGCGGAAATCAAACCATACACCTTCTCTGTCCCTCCCTGCCTGTCGCAACCTTGCTCAGCTTTCAGCCCAAGTCTATCACAGTGCCTTCCTGTCTAAAACTGATAGTGGCTCCCCATTGCCCTCAAGATAAAGTGCATTCAAGGCCCTTCGTCAGCCGGGCTCTGCCCACTTCTCCATCCTCATTGCTCACCAACCTTTGCTTGGCCAAGTCAGGATACCTCCCGGGCTCACTCCCCTGGAGGCCATAGTACCAGGATGAGGAGGCTGGTGCATGGGAAGGACCTAGGAGGGTCCGTGGTGCATGGCTGGTGTTCAGCAAACCCTCCCGCCCACCAGCAGCTCTGAACCAGGGACTGGGGCAGAGGTGGTGGTGAGGGAAGCTGGGGTCCAGGGCTCTCTGGTGGGCCAGCCCCAAGGCTGTCAATGCTAATGGAATTCACCTTTTTGAGAAATTCTGAAAGGCTTCAGGGAAGCAGTAGTTGGAACTGAAGTGGGGAAAAAAGGCAAAGGAACTGCTGATGAGAGTGTGAAACAGTACAGCCACTCTAGAAAAGAGTATAGTGATTCTGTTTTTAAAATTTAAATTCTTTATTGTTTAAAGTATTACATAAGTCTTCTATTCTCTCCATTGACCTCTTCCCGGCCGCCCCCACCCCCCAGCACATGCCCTCACCCCCTCTACTGTCTGAATCCATTGGTTATGCTCCGGTGCATGCATATAAGTCCTTTGGTTGATCTCTCACGTTCATTATATTCCACAAATGATGAGATCATGTGATACTATCCTTCTCCAACTGGCTTATTTCGCTTAGCATAATGCTTTCAAGATACACCCACGCTGTTGCAAATGGTAAAAGTTCCTTCTTTTTTTTACAACAGCGTAGTATTCCATTGTGTAGATGTACTGTAGTTTTCTAATCCACTCATCTGCTGATGGACACTTAGGCTGTTTCCACATCTTAGCTATTGTAAATTGTGCTGCTATGAACATAGGGGTGCATATACCCTTTCTGATTGGTGTTTCTGTTTTCTTGGGAAAGATTCCTAGAAGTGGGATCACTGGGTCAAAGAGTATAGTGATTCTTCAACAACTTAAAGTGCAGTTGCCGCCCGGCCAACGTGGTTCAGTGGTTGAGTGTCGACCTATGAACTAAGAGGTCACGGTTCGATTCTGGTCAGGGCACAGGCCTGGGTTTTGGGCTCAATCCCTAATGGGGGGCGTGCAGGAGACAGCCAATCAATGATTTTCTCTCATCATTGATGTTTCTATCTCCTTCTCTCTCTCTCTTCCTCTCTGAAATCAATAAAAAATATATTTTTAAAAGAAAGTGCAATTGCCATGTGATGCAGCAATCCCACTTCTGGGTATGTATGTATGTATAAGAACTGCAAGCAGGATCTCAAAGAGATTGCTGTACAGCGATGCTTATAGCAGCATTATTCACAATAATAAGCATGGAAGCAGCCCAAAGTGTCCCTGACAACTGAGTGGATAAACAAAAGGTGGCACATCACATAACGGAATGTTATCAGCCTCAAAAAGGAAGGAAATTCTGACACATGCTACAACATGGGTGAACCTAGAGGACATTATGCGAAGTGAAATAAGCTAGTCACAAAGCAGCAAATACTGTATGATTCCACTTATACGAGGCACCTAGAGTAGTCACACTCATGGAGAGAAAAAGTAGAAGGGTGGCTGCCAGGGGCTGGGGAGCAGACATGAGGAGTTAGTGTTGAATCTGTATAGAGCTTCAGTGTTACGGATTGAAAAGAGTTCTGGAGATGGGTGGTGGTGATGGTTGCACGTTACGAATGTATTTAATGCCACTGAACTATATTTAAAAATGGGTAAGATGGTAAATTTTATGTGTGTGTATTTTTACCACAAAAAAAAAATTGGGGGGGTGGGAGGTAAAGGAAAGCGACTTTTATAATAGGGTCATTTTTATCTTCACCACAATCTAGAAGGTATATGTACCCACTCTGTGGAAAGGAAAACTGAGGTCGGAGGCGAAGATTCACCAAGGCATGAGGGAGAAAGCTGGAAGGGGACTGGTCTGTCAGCCTGTGAAGCCCTTGCCTTGCCTGCACCCAGCACCCACGAGCCCCGAAGATGGGGAGCCTGGGCTTAGGGAAGGAGGGCCTAGAGTGGGTGTTGGGTGGGGGCCCGCGGCAGGACTGGTTCCAGAACTGGAGGCAAATGTGGGTGCGACGAGTGGAGGTGAACAGCTGGGGAGGCCATCTGTGACAATCAGTGAACTTGATCCTTCCTCCCCCTCCCCTCACTTCCCAGACAAGGAAACTGAGGACCTGTGCTGTCCCCGGGCCCCAGGCCTCCGTACTGCAGTGGGCTGGCGCATGGCTGAAGCAGGGCTGAGGGGAAAAAAGAAGAGGCAGGTTGAACAGCAGCTACCCCTCCCCCAGCCCTCCCCACCCCTCCCAGAACCATCCCCCACCCCCAGGTTGGGCCTGGTCACCTGACTTACAGGTGGGAGTGACTCAGGCTGGGGGCCTGCCCTGGTAGCCCTGGCCCCTGGGCCACAACAGCTCTGGGCTTCTCAGCTGTGATGTCAGGGCCCTTCCTTCCTCCCACATCTGCTTGAAAAGGTCGCCTATTTTAAACTCTTTCTCACCCCACCCTGTCCCTTCCCCCCCAAAGAGGATGAGTTTTTCTAACCTGTGTCAACAGCTCATTTCAATATCCCAACAGCTTTTCCTTCTGGTATCCATCACCAGCACCTCCACCACCAGAACCCCGAGCCCTAACAGACTTCCCTAGAGTGCGGGCACCCACCCTGGCCACTTCCAAATTCATGAATGATTCCTGAGCATCTGCTACATGCCAAGCACTGTCCTAGGCCCCCAAGGACAGACCCTGCCTTCCGGAAGATTGTTTAAAAAGTTCTTGACAGTATTACAGATACCCCTCTCCCCCCTCCCATTTATTCCCTTCCACCCAGCCTTGATTTTTTTTATAGTGAGGAAGAGAGGAAGGGAGAGAGTTAGTTAGAAACATCGATGAGAGAGAAACATCGATCAGCTGCCTCTTGCACATCTCCTACTGGGGATGTGCCCGCAACCCAGGTACATGCCCTTGACCGGAATCGAACCTGGGACCCTTCGGTCTGCAGGCTGACGCTCTATCCACTGAGCCAAACCGGTTTTGGCTATTTTGTTCTTCAGTTTATTTTTTTCCTTAGATTCCACAGAAGTGAGATCATGTGATATTTGTCTTTCTCGAACTGGCTTGTTTCACTTAGTGTAATAATCCCCAGGTCCATCCAAGCTGTCACAAAGGGTGAGTTCCTTCTTTTTTACAGCTGCATGGTATTCCACTGTATAAATGTACTACAGCTTTTTTATACACTAATCTACTGATGGGCACTTGGGCTATTTCCACCTCTTAACTATTGTAAATAATGCTACTATGAACAGAGGGGTACATGTCTTCCTTCTGACAGGTGTTTTGAGATTCTTAGGATATATTCCCAGATGTGGAATTGCTGGGTCAAAAGGCAGTTCCATTTTTAATTAAAAAAAAAAATTTATTGCTTTTTAGAGGGAGAAGAAGGGAGAGGGAGACAGAGAGAGAAACATCAATGTGAGAGCGGAACATCAATCTGCTGCCTTCTGCACCTCCCCCCCTTCTCCCAAATGGGATCAAGCCCAAAATCCAGGCATGTGCCCTGTCCAGGAATCGAACCAGCAACCCTTTGGTGCAGGCACAACACCCAACTGAGCCACACCAGCCAGAGGAAACTCCATACTGTTTTCCACAGTGGCTTGCACCGGTCTGCATTCCCACCAGCAGTTCCCTTTCTCCACATTCTCACCATCACTTGTTTGTTGATTTGTTGATGGTAGTCATTTTTGGCAGGTGTGAGGTGATGCCTCATTGTAGTTTTAATTTGCATCTCTCTGATGGTTAGTGATGTTGAGTTTTTTTCATTTGTCTATTGGTCGTCTGTCTGTCCTCTTTAGAGAAGTGTCTATTCAGTTCCTTTGCCCACTTTTAAATTGAATTGTTTGTTGAATGAGTTCTTTGTATATTTTGGAAATTAACCCCTTATCAGATGTCTCATTGGCAAATATGTTCTTCTATACAGTGGGTTCCCTTTTCATTTTATTGATTGTTTCTTTTGCTGTGCAGAGCTTTCTGGTTTGATGTAGACCCATTTGTTTATTTTTTCCTTCGTTTTTCCCCGCCCTATCAGTGTAAATAGTGCTACGTGAGATGTCTGAGATTTTACTGCCTGTTTTCTTCTAGGATTTTTATGGTTTTGCAACTTACATGTAATTCTTTTATCTGTTTTGAGTTTATTCTTGTCGATGGTGTCAGTTTGTGGTCTAATTTCATTTCTTTTTTTCTTTTTTTAATATATTTTTATTGATTTCAGAGAGGAAGGGAGAGGGAGAGAGAGACAGAAACATCAACGATGAGAGAGAATCATTGATAGGCTGTCTCCTGCATGCCCCACACTGGGGATCAAGCCTGCAACCCGGGCATGTGCCCTGACCAGGAATCAAACCGTTACCTCCTGGCTCATAGGTCGATGCTCAACCACTGAGCCATGCCAGTCAGGCAAATTTCATTTTCCTTTTCTTTATGTACCTGTCCAATTTCCCCAACACCACTATCAAAGAGACTATCTTTGCTCCATTGTATGGTCTTGCCTTCTTTGTCAAATATTAATTGACCATAATGGCATGGGTCGATTTCTGGGGTCTCTGTTTTCTTTGGAGCTTACGTTTTAATAAAGGCAGACAGATAATGAATAAACAAATCGATAAATACAGTAACAAGATCATTTCTTTTCTCTTTTTTTAAAAAAAATATATTTTATTGATTTTTTACAGAGAGGAAGGGAGAGGGATAGAGAGTTAGAAACATCGATGAGAGAGAAATATTGATCAGCTGCCTCCTGCACACCCCCTACTGGGGATGTGCCCGCAATCAAGGTACATGCCCTTGACCGGAATCGAACCTGGGACCCTTGAGTCCACAGGCCTACACTCTATCCACTGAGCCAAACCGGTTAGGGCACAAGATCATTTCTAATGGGACCAGCACTCTAGAGAAAATAAAACAGGGCAAGGCAATAGTGACTGAGTGGCTGCTTTAGCGTGAGCGGTCATGGAAGGCTTCTCGGAGGGGGTTACAAGGATTCGGGGAACAGCATTCCAAGAAGAAGGAACAGCAAGTGTCAAGGCCTTGAGATGGGAATGGCAAGGCCTGTTATAGCAGGGTTCTCAAGGTGGGTCTCCCAACCAACTGCATCATCTGTGAACTGGTTAGACACGTACATTTTCAGGACCCACCCCCCGAGACCTATCACACACTCTGGGGTGGGACCCAGCAGCTGCGTTTTGGGCCAGTCCTCCTAGTGATTCTGGGCACCTTAAATTGTGAGGCACCGTGTTACAGCTCAGGAGAAAGCCTGATGCCTGGAGAGTGGGGGTGGGGTTGCTGACCACTGAAGCTTAGCCTCATCTAGCCCCTCCCACTCATGGCCTCGCCCCCTCCTGGCCTCACCACCCTGGCCCACTGAAGGCAAAGCTGAATGCCCTTCCAAAACCCCTCACCAAATCACTAAGTGATTTCAACTTCTGGGTGACATCAAAACCTCTCAGCTGGGCCTATGAAGCCCTTCAAGATCTGCTCCCACCTTCCTCCAGCCTCATTCCTTTCCTTTCTCTCTCTCATATCTGACGCCCCTAAATACAGCTATTCCTCCACTCCCCCATATATACTGCACCCTTTGTCTAGAATACCTTTCTCCACTCTTCACCTGGCTAAATGTTCATCCATCCTTCAAAACATAACTCAGGACTCGCCTCCTTGGGGAAGCCCCCCCTGATTGCCTAACCATGGTGGGAGACACCTCCTCTACTTCCACACCAGCCAGCCCCCATGCTTCCCCATCACAGTGTTCGTCACAGAGGTTTGACATTATCTGGGAGGAGAAGGGTTGTTCTTATAGTTTTATATTCTGTTTTATTGAGATACCATCTATCTATATATAAAAGCCAAGCGACTGGAATGACTGAACGACCGGAACGACCAGTCACTATGACGGGCACTGCGATGGGCAACAGACCCAATAGCTCAACCTGGCATGGCCCCTCCCCCCAGCCGGCCTGGCCCCCCAGTCATGACCCCCCTGATTGGGGGTGGGACCAGTCAACCACCATCGGAGTGGGCCAGCCAGACCCCACCCATGTATGAATTCGTGCACCGGGCCTCTAGTTAACATATAACATTGTATTTAGGTTGTACATCATAATGATTTGACATATGTATATACTGCAAAGTGATTACCACAATAAGTTTAGTAAACATCCATCACCTTACATAGTTATAAATTTTTTTTTGTAATAAGAACTTTTAAGAACTATTCTCTTAGCAATTTTCAAATATATAATATAGTATTATTAACTATAGTCACCATGCTGTACATTACATTTCCAGTTTGTATCTTTGGACCACCTTCACCCAGTTTCCCCTACTTCCTTGGGAGGTTTTGTAAATCAATTCCCTTCTATTTAATTACACAAGTAATACAAGAACATTTAAAAATTTATAAAAGCTTTAAAACATACAGGTATAGCCCTAGATCGTTCGGCTCAGTGGATAGAGTGTCGGCCTGCAGACTGAAGGGTCCCAGGTTCGATTCTGGTCAAGGGCACATACTGGGGTCACATGTCCGGGATTGTGAGCTTGATTCCTAGTAGGGGTCATGCAGGAGGCAGCCAATCAATGATTCTCTCTCATCATTGATATTTCTATCTCTCCCTTTCCCTTCCTCTCTGAAATCAATAAAAATATTTTAAAAAAAGAAAAATCATACAGGTAAGAGTAAAAGACTTTCTTTTCATTGATTCTAATTTGGTGTCTATTCATTCATACCTTTTTTTGGTGCATTGCACACATACATATAGATCTACAGAAGTTTAAGATTTATTTTGTGTGTATTTTTTTCCAAACATAAATGGAATCATATAGGTAATTATTATTTCACAACTTCTTTTCTTGTATTGGAGATCATCTATGTCAGAACTGCTGTACTGTGTTCCAAAGTATGAATGTACTGTTATTTTGTAGTCATTCCCCAAATGTTTTAATCCTGTTTTTAATTTTCTCTATTTTCTGATGGTTTCACATCCTAGGGCCTTGGTAATCCTGGAGAAACTGCCCCTCCCAGGGCTAGCTAATTCCTAGGAATAGTAAACAACTTGCCGGAGGACACACCTTTCCCATTCAGAACCCATATCCCCAGCCACCTCCTTTATCTAACTCTCATACCCCAAGTCAGTATTCCCCCGGCCCTAAGTCACCCCAGCCAGGTACTGGAGCGCTTGAGACCACCCCTCTAGCCAGAGCCTGCTGACATTTTCAAACTATCCAACCCTAAACTTGTTTAAACTTGCCTACCCTACCCGGCCTGTTCTTGCCGAGGAAACCACATCCAGGCCACACTTCCCACCCCCGACCCCCACTCCCGGCTCCTTCTGCCTCCTGACCTGACCCTGGTGCTTGCCCAGTGGCCTCCTGCGGTGGGATATGGCCCCTCCTCTTGAGAACTATAAGCAATAAAACTTCTTTCAGTGTCATCGGCCTCACTGTGTTGTCACTCGGTCACCTCTATAAATTAAGTCCCAGACACCGTTAAAACACTGAATGATGGACATGTAGAGGTTTTCCATTTTTCTCTGTCACAGAAAAAGCGGCAATGATCAACTCTATATATGCTTCTTTGTACATATGTGGTGTGTGTGTGTGTGTGTGTGTTCCTGCAGGAGGTGGAATGCCGGGTGGTAATTACCTAATCGCTCACTGATCTCCTCCCCCGCCCCGCCCAGCCGCTGCTCCCCTTGCCTTATGGGTTTCACAGCTACTGGATCACAGAGCGAATGAGACACCCTCAGAGGTGGTCCCGGAATGGCTTGGTAAGCACCAAAGAGGCTCTGTGGTGTAAGACATCTTCCCTGTCATCAGTCCACCCTGTCCCCTGAATTGCCCCCCCTTTGAGTTTTAGCATCACCCGGTCCAGAGAGATGTCCCTGGGAAGTAGAACATGGCCTTGTCAGGGTCGTGCTGCATGGAAAGAACATGGATTTGGGGGTGAGAAGATCTGTCTGGATGACACGGGGCAAGTGACTTCACCTCTAAGTCTTGGCTTCCTTCCCTCCCAGAGCAACTGCCAGAATATATGTCATACGTACAATCTAATAGTGTGTGTACAGCCCTTCGCACACCCAGGTGCTCAGCACAAACACAAAGCCTGCTGTGTATCATCCACGTGCCCCTCCAGATCGGCCCTCCCCCCTCCCCCGGGGAAGCACCTGGGCTTCTCTGCTCTCTGGCTTCCACTTGGGTTTGTCCAGTGGAAACACTGGCAAAAGGCTGGTGTGTAAAGGAAGAGAGAGGGGACAGGTTTTTATTGCCCTGGCTCCCTCCTGCCCTCTGGGCTGGGTTGACTGAGTTTAGTTCTACCCAAGGCCACACCTTCCCCCTAGGGCTACAGCTCTCACCACTCCTGCCCCTCGCCCTTCAGGCTAAGGGTGGCCAGAGCTTCCTGCTATGGTGCCCCTCCATCCCTTTATCTTGCCAATCCCTTGAGAGATGAAGGCCCCTCATTAAACTCTCTCTCCAGTTGCCTCTTCCAATGAGCCATCTGGTTCCTGCAGGAACCTTGACTAAAGCAAGGAGCCAGCTTCCCTATTTTTATCAAGGTGCTCTTCTCTGTCCCTCACCCCACCCAGCTGCAGAAAGAAGGTCCCTGAAGGTCTTGGAGAAAGACCCCAGTTGAGACGAGAGGCCTGGGAGAGAGTGTCTGCAGGGCTGCCTGCCCAGCTGGGCCTCACGGGTAGCAGCCCTGGTGCCCGCATCTTCCTCTTGAACTTGGCAAGATCAGGGTCTTGTCTGCCCGACCCCCTCCCACCAGCCAGGTGTCCTGACTCACACCAGTGAACTCCTCCGTCCCAACTGAAACCCGCATCTTCATGGATCCTGGGAGAGATACAGGCTG
>NW_006352194.1:3645921-3652054 GCF_000327345.1 Myotis davidii
TAGTAGTAATAACAACAGTGACCAGATGTCAGCACCTCCTATGTGTCTAGGCACTCACTGTTTTAGAGCTTTTGTTCAATCCTTCAGCAAATATTTATTAAGGGTCTATGTGCCGGTACTATTCTAAGCTCTGGGCATGCAGCAATAAAGACCACAGACATGCCCCAACCGGTTTGGCTCAGTAGATAGAGCGTCGGCCTGCGGACTGAAGGGTCCCAGGTTCGATTCCGGTCAAGGGCATGTACCTTGGTTGCGGGCACATCCCCAATGGGGGGTGTGCAGGAGGCAGCTGATCGATGTTTCTCTCTCATCGATGCTTCTAGCTCTCTATCCCTCTCCCTTCCTCTCTGTAAAAAAAATCAATAAAATATATATATTTTTTAAAAAGACCACAGACAGCCCTGGTTAGTTGTTGAACAAGGATATTAAGGTCCAGAAACTTGCCAAGGGCACTCAGCTGGCAAGTGGCTGAGCCAAGATCCAAACCCAGGCTTCCCAGCATCCTCTTAGAAAACCACCGGAGGATCAGGTGGCAGCTTGGGAAGAGGCAAATCGAACTGTGATAGAGAGAGGACCTGAGAGGAGGATGCCTTGAGCATGGGGGGCTCAAGTGTGGGGTGGGGTGTGTGCAAGGCTCCCATCTGTATTCCAGATGCCTGCAGTGACTCAAATATAGGGTCAGGGCCCAGGGTGACACAGCCAGGGAAGGACGCTCTGTGCAACGATGCTCCTACTTGTTACTTGTTTGTAATTTCCTTCTTGACGTAAAATTTGTGAGTCATGGCCTCAGAGCTTGTCTGGGTTTCACAATCTACACAGATGATTGCAGACACCGTGCTGCCTCCTGCCAGCACATTTTAACAGCCATCCCCACTCCCTGTACCCAACCCCCAGCTGGGACATGGGGGATTTCTTCTGGGAGGTTGGTAGAAGCAAAGCAGGGAAAGGTAAGCACAAGACCCCATGAGCCACTCAAGGGCTAGTCGTGCCCAGGGTCTGGAGTGGCTGACCAGCTGGTCAGAGCTCCCGCTCCCCAAGCCAGGCAGACATCCATTTCGTTGAGCACCTACGAAACGGTGCAGATGGTGCATCAGGCAAAATTGGGCAATATTTACAACCCCAGACCTTGGATCCGCTGGATTCAAATTCCAATTCTACCACTTTCTGGCTGTGTGCCTTCAGAAAAGTCACTTCACCTCTCTGAGCCTCAGTTCCCTTATGTGTAATGAGGAAAACAATAATGTCTACCTGACAGGGTTGCTGGGACAGTTAAATGAAGCAATGCATCTAAATGCTTAGAAAAGAACATTGTGAGTGAGCAAAAAATGTTATTACCTCCGGGGAATGACACACGACGATGCGCACATCACATTTGTAGATTTATAACAGTAATTCAGTTGTAATACGGATGGAGACTCATACTCGTCGTAATCGATTTAATCCTCCACGTGTTTCTCTGCAGCATTAACACAGCACCCTCATTAGCATTAGTCTGCTAGGTACTCACCGCATTGAGGTCTCTGTTCAAATATCATCTCAGTTCAAATATCACCTCTTCAGAGGATCTTCTCCAACCGCCCAATCTAATCAGACATGTGCTCTGTCTCTCTATCACCTCCCTTTTTATTGTCATCAAAGAACTTACCATTCTCAGAAATTTTCCTATTGACTTGTTACCTGTTTATGATTAGCTTCTCCCATAAAAAATGTAAGCTTCCATGAGAGCAGAAACCTGACATCCTGGTCCCTCCTCAATTCTCTTTCTTGCTTTCTTTTTTAAAAAAATATTTTTATTGATTTCAGTGAGGAAAGGAGAGGGAGAGAGAGACAGAAACATCAGTGATGAGAGAGTGTCGTTGATTGGCTGACTCCTGCGCCCCCACACTGGGGATTGAGCCGGCAACCCAGCATGTGCCCTGAACAGGAATCGAACCTTGACATCCTGGTTCATAGGTCGATGCTCGACCACTGAGCCACACCGGCTGGGCTCTCCTCAATTCTCAAAGCCAAGTACTATGTCTGGCACATAGTAGGCGCTTAAAAAAAAAAAAAAAACTTGTTCAAAGAACAACTACACATTTGATGTCCCAGCAGCCCTCTTTAGGCACCAGCACCTCCTTTTACAGAGAGAGAGAGAGAGGTGACAGAAGCTCAGAGAGACAAGGGGACTGGATGTTGAGCCTCCAGCGTGTTTATTTTAGTCACTGATTTGGCTCTGCTTTGGATCTGAGCTGCGCCCCAGAGAGTGCCGGGACGGGCTGAGGCGGTGACTGTCAGATGTGGCCCTCAGAACTTCTGCCCTCACCGCACCCGGCAGCACATGGTGCAGAAACAGCATCTTGCCGTAGCAGACGGCCTGGCTCCTAATTCTATCACGGATGCATTGGGCTGCTTCTCCTGACTTTTAGCTTCAGTCTCTCATCTAGAAAATGACAGAGGTAGTGTAGATCAGAGGGTTTTGTTGTTGTTTTTGAAAAAAAAATTACGTTTTTATTGATTTTAGAGAGAGAAAAGAACATCGATTGGCTGCCTCCTACATGCACCCTGACCAGGGATTAAACCCACAATCTGGGTATGTGCCCTGACCGGGACTCAACCACCAGTGACCTTCCAGTGCACAGGGTGAGGCTCAACCAACTGAGCCACACTGGCCAGGGCTGTTCTTTGTTTTGATTTGTTTTTTAATATATACATTTTTGATATCAGAGAGGAAGGGAGAGGGAGAAAGAGACAGAAACATCAATGATGAGAGAGAATCATTGACTGGCTGCCTCCTGCATGCCCCCCACTGGGGATTGATCCCACAACCTGAGCATGTGCCCTTGGCTGGAATAGAACCTGGGACCCTTCAGTCCGCAGGCCAATGCTCTATCCACTAAGCCAAACCAGCTAGGGCTGTTTTCATTTTTTAACTGAGATACAATTCACATTCCACAAAAGGTCAAGGTTTTTAAAACTTTCTTTCAGTTGCAGAATCTTTTTTTGCTAAAATTAATTTTATATGAAGATCCAATCTGTAAACCTGATAAAAGGGACTGTTTGGAGGAGTGGAGGGGTGGCTTAAGAACCCCACCTGCTTAGTGTACCCCTTTCTTCCACCGTGCTCCCCCATCCACACCCTCAGAGGTCCCTGAGGCACTTCCACAGAATCCCAGGGCTTGGAGGAACCCAGTTTGAAAACCACTAGATGAGAGTCACTCTTTAGGGTCCCTCCCAAGGTGCAGGAGCCCTGGGGAATGGTGGGGGGCCCCTGCTCCCCCAACTTGCAGATGAGAGTTGTTCCTTGAGCAGCTGTCCAGCTGTGTCCCCAGGGTCATGAGAAAGAAGGCAAGGGCAGGCTCAGGGCGCAGGAAGTAGAGCCGGCCAGCTGGGAGGCAGTGACAGGCGCTGGTACCCTGGCCTCCTGGATGGGCTGGTGACATCACAACCCCAGGAAGCAGCTGCCTGAGAGGCCCTCGCTGTCCCTCAGTCCTTCTCTGGGAAAATCAGCCACCAGCTGCTGCAGTCCTCTTCTCACTCGCTGGCTGCTCTGGATTGTCCCCTCCTGAGTCATCTTTGGCAGCAGCAGCCACTTCCTCTCGTTAACAACCTACTAAGTGTCAGACTGCACCGTCCTTTACGGAACAGCCAGTAATTGCACGCATTCCCCTTTAGCATTTCATTCAAGCATCACGTCCACGTTACAGTACCATCCCCATTTTATAGGCAATGGGCCTGAGGCTCAGAGGAGCAAGGCCGATCGCAGTTCACCCAACTGGCAAACGCCACAGCCAGGACTGGCCCTGGTTCTGACGGACTCTGTCTGGGCCAGGGATGGGCAAACTTTTTGACTCGAGGGCCTCAATGGGTTCTTAAACTGGACCGGAGGGCCGGAACAAAAGCCTGGATGGAGTGTTTGTGTGAACTAATATAAATTCAAAGTAAACATCATTACATAAAAGGATACGGTCTTTTTTTTTTTTTTTTAGTTTTATTCATTTCAAACGGGCCGCATCCGGCCCGCGGGCCGTAGTTTGCCCACGGCTGGTCTAGGCTCTTTTTGAGAATTATCCCATTGTCAGATTCAAGCAAAAACAATGCCAGGTAGCGTTTTCTTCATACAGGGCAAGGTGGTTGTAAAATTCAAACCCAGGTTTCAAAAAAATCATGGTGATTCCTGGCCTGTTATCCAGACCAAGTCACAGGACGAATGGAAAAGGCTTAGTACTCTGCCTGGCACTCTCCGGACGCTAGCCATGACCATGACTCTCCCCATCTTCCAAAGAAAACTAAGGCTCAGAGGAGCAACGTTTTTCAATCAAGACCATAGAACAGGTGGGTGCCAAAGCCAGGTCTCTGACCCAAAGTCAAAGCTGTTTCTCTTTGAGCCCTGGATGTCTTTTCCTTAAAAAAAAATATTTTTTTAAAATTTATTTCAGAGAGGAAGGGAGAGGGGGAGAGAGATGCAAACATCAATGATGATAGAGAATCATCGATCGGCTACCTCCTGCACCTCCCTCTCCTCCCCCACCTCCCCGCACCAGGGACTGAGCCTGCAACCCAGGCATGTGCTCTGACTGGGAATCAAACCCTGACCTCCTGGTTCATGGGTCAATGCTCAACCACTGAGCCACACCAGCCAGGCAAGCCCTAAATTTCTTAGCCAGGATTATCCACCCTCCTGCTCAACCCCTGCCTCCTAGAGCTGCCGTAACAAACTTGAAATTTCTCTTCTCACAGTTCTGGAGGCCAACAGTCCAAAATCAAGGTGTCAGCAGGGCCGGTTCCCCCGGCGGCTCTGAGGGAGAGCCCGTCCCATGGCTGCCAGCAGTCCTTGGTGTTCCTTGGCTCGGAGCTTCAAGACTCCAATCTCTGCCTCTGTCTCCATTTGGCCTCTTCGCTCTATCTCTCAAATCTCACTTTCCTTTCTCTTATAAGGACACTAGTTCTTGGATGTAGGGCTCACCCTAAACGCAGGATGTTCTCATTTTGAGATCCTCAACTTAATTACATCTGTAAATACTCTATTTCTAAATAAGGTCACATGCACAGGTGCCAGAGTGGGAACTTGAGCCTATCTTTGTAGGGGGCATGATTCAACCCACTACATCACCAGTCCATTCAGCAAATCTTCATTGAGCATGAACAATGTGCCAGCCAGGGACATAGCGGGCACGTTACCTTAATGCTGTCCACACTCTAGTGGGAGAGGCGGACAGTGCAGGCAATGGTGGAGTGGTTTCAATAAAGTATATGAAGCCACAAAAGACAGCAACTAATATCTGGGATGAGATGAAGTAGGGAGTCTGATGGATATCCTATCAATCAATAGCTGTTTATTAAGCACCTACTATGTGCAAGGTACTTTAGGGAAACATATATTTGGAAAGAAGCAACACAGAGTAGAAGAATGAGCCTGAACTTTAGCTTTGGAGACAGAAAGACCTAAACTGCAGGCTTTACTCTGTCTGTGCCTCAGTTTCCTCACCTCTAAAATGGGAATACAAAGAGCATTTGCCTCAAAGAATTGTTCTCAGGTTTAAGGGAAACCATCCAAGCATCAGTCAGCAAATATGCATTGAACGTTTTCTATGTGCCAGGTACAGAATGTCCTGTAAGTGGCTAGCAAAATGCCTGGCATCAGGAAAGCACTTACTAGTAATGAATGTCAGTTCTTATCCTCTTTCCCCTAATTCACAAGTTAGGTAAAAGTTCAGGACAGAAATACAAGAGAGGTCACAAGGCAGGACAGGCTAAAAGCCAAGAAAAGCGCACGAGTTCCGTGCGTTAAGGAATTAGTGAGAACGCGGCCAGATAGGTGTGCCAATGCTTCCTGGGGGACACGGGCTTTGAACCTGGCCCTGGAGGACAGGGCAGGAGAAAGGGGAGACTCCAGGTAGGCTTCCGGGTGTGAACATAGGATTGGGCAACTGGTGACCTTCTGCAGGATTCTGGGGAGCAACCAACCGAAGCATCAGTGAAAGTTAGAAGTTTTCTGCATCTACGCCCTGCCTGGGTAGCTCAGTTGATTAGAGTGTCGCCCCATACACCAAGGTTTCGGGTTCGATCATGAGGCAGGGCACACACAGGAGCAACCAATGAATGCACAAATAAGTGGAACAACAAATCAATGTTTCTCTCTCTCTCTCTCTCT
>NW_006352194.1:3671011-3681121 GCF_000327345.1 Myotis davidii
TCCAACCTCTGCCTCTGTCTCCATTTGGCCTCTTCGCTCTATCTCTCAAATCTCACTTTCCTTTCTCTTATAAGGACACTAGTTCTTGGATGTAGGGCTCACCCTAAACGCAGGATGTTCTCATTTTGAGATCCTCAACTTAATTACATCTGTAAATACTCTATTTCTAAATAAGGTCACATGCACAGGTGCCAGAGTGGGAACTTGAGCCTATCTTTGTAGGGGGCATGATTCAACCCACTACATCACCAGTCCATTCAGCAAATCTTCATTGAGCATGAACAATGTGCCAGCCAGGGACATAGCGGGCACGTTACCTTAAAGCTGTCCACACTCTAGTGGGAGAGGCGGACAGTGCAGGCAATGGTGGAGTGGTTTCAATAAAGTATATGAAGCCACAAAAGACAGCAACTAATATCTGGGATGAGATGAAGTAGGGAGTCTGATGGATATCCTATCAATCAATAGCTGTTTATTAAGCACCTACTATGTGCAAGGTACTTTAGGGAAACATATATTTGGAAAGAAGCAACACAGAGTAGAAGAATGAGCCTGAACTTTAGCTTTGGAGACAGACAGACCTAAACTTCAGGCTTTACTCGTCTGTGCCTCAGTTTCCTCACTTCTGAAATGGGAATACAAAGAGCATGTGCCTCAAAGAATTGTTCTCAGGTTTAAGGGAAACCATCCAAGCATCAGTCAGCAAATATGCATTGAACGTTTTCTATGTGCCAGGTACAGAATGTCCTGTAAGTGGCTAGCAAAATGCCTGGCATCAGGAAAGCACTTACTAGTAATGAATGTCAGTTCTTATCCTCTTTCCCCTAATTCACAAGTTAGGTAAAAGTTCAGGACAGAAATACAAGAGAGGTCACAAGGCAGGACAGGCTAAAAGCCAAGAAAAGCGCACGAGTTCCGTGCGTTAAGGAATTAGTGAGAACGCGGCCAGATAGGTGTGCCAATGCTTCCTGGGGGACACGGGCTTTGAACCTGGCCCTGGAGGACAGGGCAGGAGAAAGGGGAGACTCCAGGTAGGCTTCCGGGTGTGAACATAGGATTGGGCAACTGGTGACCTTCTGCAGGATTCTGGGGAGCAACCAACCGAAGCATCAGTGAAAGTTAGAAAGGAAGTAATTCTGTAGAGTATTTGAGAAGAAAAAGGCTCCATAACACAAATAAGTAGTTTTCTACACTTGATATCAGTGAGTTCCCTGTTTATATGTTTAAATTCTAAGAAGTATGACAGTTCTCTCTCTCTCTCTCTCTCTCCTAGAAGGTATCTCTGTCTCTCTCACCCTGCTCCCCTCTCTCAAATCAATACATAAATTTTTAAAAAAGTTTCCTAAATCTAAAACAAAAAATCAAGGGTTAGCACAGATGAGAACATACTTAACCATATCACAAGTGTTTGCATTTCTTTAAATTTTGCTCCAAATTTGATATCACTTTTTATGCAGGACATTTCCTACAGGGAATTGTTTCATACGCTTTTACGATATTTAACTTGTCAGCTTTTCCTATTCAATTCCTATTCCAATTTCCTTGAAGGCAGGGGCTGTATCGTAACAACAGTACATCTCTGGTGCCTAGCCCAGTGCTTGGTATATAGTAAGTGCTCAATACGCACTGCATTGAATGAATAAATTACTTTGATGTTTCTGTTTGACACAAGAGCACGACACTTTGAATGGTGTGCTAAAATCCGTGTTTCCGGGCCTGGGGCAAGTATAATACTGCTATGCACAGTTCGCAAGCCAGGTAGGATTGATTAGTTGGAGACAGCTATGGGAATCACCAGGCCGGAATCTAGGAAGACAGAGCCTTGCTAAACAAACCTTACGAACTCGAGGTCTGTGTTGTAAACCCATTAGGCTCTGTTGCTTTAAACCCGGGTCAGCCAACCAAAGGTAGATGCAAACGACTTTCTTTAAACAAGCCGGCAGCTTGAGACTTGAAATGGAACAGAAAGAGAATTCACAGGACTCAACTCTGTCTTCTGGCTGGAGCCCTGGAGACCTGGGGATGCTGGCGAGGCCAGCTCTGTGTTGAGATAAGAAATGGCAGCTTCTTTAAGGTTTATTTGTTTTTGGAGCCACCAGATCCAGTGGGCGGTTCATGCCTTGAAATAGAAGCATCTCAGAAGGCCTGTGAATCATTGCTTAGCGCCGGCCTGCAAGGTTTCATATCCTGTTCTCAGAGTTACCTTGGGTGCTGTGTGTGTGTGTGTGTGCCCGCGCGCGCGTGTGTATTGTTTCCAGGGTGTTTGCTTAGGATTTGGTCTTGAAACTTTTACTTTCTTTTAATAGCCTTTTTCATAAGCTGGAAGAATGTTTCAAATGGCTTTTGCGAGAAAGTTCAAACCCTGGAATGACTAAGTCTCTGAAAGAATTTGGACTTTGTGAGGGGAATGTGCATTTGGTATGAGTCACCCAGTCACTGATTTCTGCAGTGAGAAGACTTTTTGGAAAGGTTTTCGGTCGACCCCCCTCATTTGGTCGACACGTGGGGAAACTGAGGCTGGGGGAGGAAAGGGGCTCCGCCAAGGCCACACAGCATGGGAGTGGGGGTGATGGGACCCGGATTCAGCTCTGACTCCTGGAGCCAGCTTTGGGGGTGTGGGAAGCTCTGAGGCACCCAGCCTACATTTAGCTGGGCCCACCTTCAAGATCAGAAAAGGAACAGAGAGAGAAAAAGGGTTCTGAAGTGTCAGAATTCGCCAAATACAGGCACAGAAGGATGGGGAAAGGAATGAATGGAGGCAGCTTATATGCGTTACCTCATTTAATTTCCCCCAGATCCTGTTAGAGCAGTGGCTCTCAACCAGGGTTAACTTGACCCTCCAGGGAACATTTGGCAGGGTCTGGAGACGCTTTTCTTGGTCACAGCTTAGGAGGGAGGGTTGCTACTGTCATTTCATGGGTAGAGGCCAGGGTGCTGCTAACCATCCTATGATGCTCAAGACGGTGCCCATAACACAGAATTTATCTGACCCTAAATGCCACAGTGCCGGGGCTGAGAAATCCTGCCGGATGGAGGGCATTCTTATAGACACCCCCATGTAACAGCCCGAGAAGGCTCAGGCTCCGAAGGTCTACCCACTGCCTAGCCATGAGGTCCCGGGCAAACTACTTAACCTCTCTGACCCTCAGTTTCCTCATCCATAAAATGGAGATAGCTACCACTGTCAATGGCTGTCATGAGGATTAAATAAGTTAATATTTGTAAAGCACTCAGAACAGGGCTTAGCACATATTAAGTATCACATGAGTGCTTTATACAAATAAATATAAACAAAACATCTTGCTCAGAATGCACAGAAAATAGGTAGAAGAATGGTCATGGGAGCCTGAGGACACTGAAGGGCACAGGGGCTGGAAGATGGGAGACCTGCGGGGGGTGCGGGGCCCTGAGACCAGGTGAGGCGTGTGGCTGTGATGAAACATCCTACAGCCCCTGGCCATGAGGTTACTTGCTCGGACAGTGCTACCTTAAATGCCGCTGCACCGTTTTATGTTAAAGTTGAACTGTTAAACGTGATTATCTTTGGCAAATGTGTCGCAGTAAGCCACTCTCCGTCATCAATCATTTCTCAGGCGCTGGCCAGGTAGCTCAGTTGGTTAGAGTGCCGTCCCCATCAGTCATGCCCACACCAGCCAGCACCACCTAAAACAGCCCGGACCAACCATGTGCCCTGCCCACCTGGCCGCTCCCTTCAGGACCTGCCCCTGATCCTTCCACCTGCGGATCTGATGGCCCTTTTCCCAGCCTGGGGCTTGTTCCTGCTTTTCTGTTTTGACCCTCTAATCCTGTCTTCAATCAGGGCTCAGATTCCTCCACTGGCTGCTGACACCTGCCACCTCGCTGAGCGATTGCCGATCGTTGATTGTTGATTGCCGGGCGCAGCCCCCAAGGCCTAACTGCTCAGCCCCCCTCTCTCAGGGAGCACTGGGCTCTGGGAAGGAGACCAGGGAGACGGGTGTTATGAGAACAGAGGGAGAAAAGCCAAAGCAGGAGTCACCCACGTCTTCGCTCTGCCTGGGACTACCTTCCCCGCCTATTTCTTATAACAGAAGGTGACATTTTGGGGGCATTTGAAGCTAAGTATCTTACATACAACAGTGCTCACCAGCTGTACTCCACTCCCCGCCCCAGATCTCACTGAACTAAAATCAAGGTGTCCGCAGGGCTGTGGCTTTTTCTGGAGGCTCCAGAAAAGAACCCATTTCCTTGTCTTCTCCACCTTCTAGGCTAGGCTGCCGACATTCCGTGGTTCCTGTCCCCCTTCTCCATTTTCAAAGTCAGCAACATGGCACGTCTATGGCCCTGTCTCCACAGTCACATCTCTGGCTCAGACTCTCTTCTGACTCCCTCTTCCCTTATGAGGGCCCTTGTGATTACATTGGACACAGCAAGATAATCCAGGATCAGCTCCCTACTCTAGGATCAGCCGATTAGCAACCTTAATCCCCCTTTGCCATGTAACCCAACAGTCACAGGTTCTAGGGATTAGGATGTACACATCTTTGGAGGGGCCCTTACTGTGCCCACCAAATGGACTGACCGAGTGTGAAAGGGGCCTGGACCATCCAGCTGGCTCCATCATGCATGAATCCAGGGTCAGTGGGCTGGATCTGTCAACATTGCAAAAGAAGCTGGGAAATCGCATTTTCAGGGGCAGTTTTCCCATTTTGAAATCACTGCGAAAAGCCCGCCCTCCACCTCCTGCCCCTTCGCCGCTGCCAATCCCCTCCTCTGGCAAAAAAAAAATTCACATGGACTAGATTTGGCCTGAGGCCACCCAGGTGTGACCTCTGGATCCACCTCCACCCCATCAGCCCTGGTGAGATGAGGAGATGTTCTGGGGCATTTACAGGCTCTGTGGGCCCTGGGGGGATGAGGAACACGCAAGGGCCTGGAGGTGGGAGGGCGTGTGGTCAGGAGCCGAATGGGGACTGGAGGGACTTCCTGGGGGAAAGTTGAGAGGGAGAAGGGACCCACCATTTCCCTGCGGGACCCAGCATCACCTGCAGGAAGCAGCGATGCATTCAAGGGGACAGGAAACCGGGCGGAGGCCAACCTGAAGAAGGCAAACCGCGCGAGGTAGGCTTTATGCCTGGTGGCCTCAGAACAAACCAAGCACACCCTTTCTCATTTCACCCCAAGTATCGGTTCTTCCCTTCCCCCGAAAAAACGAGCAATATTGGCTGGCTGTGGGGAGACGGGCAGACTGCGGGAGGTCTGCGTGGGGGTGGAAAGGAGGTTTTCACCTTACGCCTTTTCATGGTGTTTTTTTCTTTTTAAATTTTGAATCGTGCGAAGGAGTTACCTATTTAAAACATTAAATTGAAATCCTTACATTCATTTTTGAAATATTTTAAAATACAATAGTTCACATTCAAGGTAAAATCATGAATGCGGTTGTTATAGTGACTCTACTGCACTTCCATAAAGCGGTTATATGAGGCCTTATTGCAGGACGGTTTAGAAATGGTGAGATGTTAATAAATTTGGCCAATTACTATGGATCTGTTATCTTTTTTTAAAAGAGACTTTTTTTTATTGATGAGAGAGAGAAACATCAATTTGTTGTTTTTTATGTACTCATTGATTCTATTATGTGGCTGACAGAGGATCGAACCCGCAACCTTGGCATATCGGGATGATGCTCTAACCAACTGAGCGACCCAGCCAGAACCTGGATCTGTTATCTTAACTGATTTTCTTTTCCTTATCCTCACACACCGGATCTTGAATAAATCAGATTGATGTCTTCTTGAGTTCTATTCTATTCCATTCTTCATGGCAAAAGGTTAAGGTTCTAGAGTCAGTCCGCCTGCCCCTTCCTCACTGGGTGACATGGAGCAATTTACTTAACCCCTCTCAGCCTCACTTTTCACCTCTGTAAAATGGGGGTAATAATGATATCCACACCTCATGGACTGTCACAAAGACTCACAAGTTAATGCATGTAAAGCACTTGGAATGGCACAAAGTCAGTGTCCATACATGCTGACTCTTTTTTTTTTTTAATATATATTTTATTGATTTTTTACAGAGCGGAAGGGAGAGGGATAGAGAGTTAGAAACATCGATGAGAGAGAAACATCGATCAGCTGCCTCCTGCACACCCCCAACTGGAAATGTGCCTGCAACCAAGGTACATGCCCTTGGCCGGAATCGAACCCGGGACCCTTCAGTCCGCAGGCTGACGCTCTATCCACTGAGCCAAACCGGTTAGGGCCATGCTGACTCTTATTATCAACTATTTTTACAATTCCTGTTTAACTGTGTTTCTTTTGAGTGGGGGAATTATTACAGCTGTAACAACCTAAGACATGTAATGTAGGTGGCATAAAATGAAGTGAATTTCACCTCTGGTGCCCTGACTCCTCGCAACCACCCTTTGAGAGGGGATCATTGTCCCCATTTCCTAGATAAGGAAACTGAGGCTTGGAGAAGGTCCATGATTGTTCAAGCACCCTGAGTTTGGCGATAAGATAGGGGCCTGAACCAGGTTTTCAAGACTCTAAGTCCCATGACTTTCAAGTCTGTCCTATGGGGCGAGTAAAACAAACAGGGTTGGGTGGGAGAGTTGTTTTTTGGTTTGTTAGTTTGCTTCGGGGACAGTCCCTCCTCCTTCGTAGCCTCAGATCCAGTAGATTCCAAGGTGGGGGTCAGGTCAGGGCTCTGGTCATACTCTGCCCTCAGCTACGGAGCCAAGTTCCTTTTCCCTTGGGACGGAGACAGCGTTGGGGTGGGGGGGTGTCAGAGCACGGGGTTTGCTTAGGGTGACCCCGGCCAAGCTGCTGCCTGAGCTTTCTCACGAAGGAGGCTCTCCCAGTGTCCCAGGCCCTCTGCCACCTCCCCCTGACCCCCGGCATCTAAGAAGCAGTCGTTGCAGCTTGAAAACATGTCTGGCATCAATCTTGCAAGCTAAATGCCCCAGAAAGAGGGGGCACTGCCCAAGCAACCTCCAGGGAGTGGGCGAGCCCAGAGGCCAGGAGCCCAGCTCTGCAGGTTTGAAACCTGGCACCTCCATGTCCCAACCTCGGCCTTCACCTTTCTGAGGTTTCTGCAACTGTAAAGTGGGATAATAATAGTATCGAGCACGAAAGTTGTTGGGAGAATTCTCTTCCTTTTTTGAAAGAGCTTCATTGAGATATCATTTACATATCATAAACGCACCGGCTTTAAGTATACAACTCAATGGTTTTTTAGCATATTTACAGAGTTGTGCAACCATCACCACATTAATTTTAGAGTATTTTTATCACCACCCCTTTCCTCCAAAAAACCCTTTACCCATTAGCAGTCACTCCACTTCTTCTTTCCAGCTTTGGGAAACCACTAGTGTACTTGCTGTCTCTACACTTACCTTTTCTGGAAACTTCTCACAAATGGAATCTTACAATATGTGGTCCTTTGTTTCTTTCCCTTTTCACTTAGCATAATTTTTGAGGTCCATCCATGTGTTGCATATGTAAGTACTAGTATAGGCAATATACCACATTCTGTTTATCCATTCATTAGTGAAGGGTGCTTTAGACTGTTTCCGCCTTTTGGCTATAATGAACAATGCAGCCATGAACTTCTCTGTACATTCTTGTTGTTGTTGTTAATCCTCACCTGAGGATATTTTCCCATTGGTTTTTAGAGAGAGTGGAAGGGAGAGGAGAGACATAGAGAAACATCGATGTGGGAGAGAGACATCAATGGCTCCCTCCTGCACTCAACCCAACTAGGGCTGGGGAACCTGCAACCAAGGTTCGTGTCCTTGACCAGAATCAAACCCGGGACCCTTCAGTCCAAGGGCCGACGCTCTATCCACTGAGCCAACTGACTAGGGCTCTCTGTACATTCTTTAGGTAGACATTTGTTTTGTTTATTTTGGGAAGATACCTAGATGGATAATTACTAAATCATATGATCGATTTATGCTTAATTATTTGGGAAACTGCCAAACTGTTTTCCATTACCTTCAGCAATGCATGAGGGTTTGTGGAGGCATTTAAATGAGTTAATAACATAACTTAGTTTAGTGCCTGGTCTAAATCTTCAATAAATGATGGCCAGTACCCATAGTACTGCTGCCTCCTTTCCTGAAAAGAGAGATCTCAAAGAGACAGTCACTCTGAAGAATTAATGCCCACATTCTGTGTGCTCTTAGCCTGGTATTCAAGGCTCTCCACAAACCCTACCTCCAGCTACTTATCCAGTCTTGGCTAGCATCCACCCCACCCTCTAGCTTCTGCCAACCGAGCCGATGAACATCTTTGCTCACACCGTTCTCTGTCCTCTCCCTTCCTCCTGACTTTATGTGTTAAAATCCCACCTGGCCTTCAAGACCAAGCTCCGATGTCCTTTCCTAAGGTCTGTCTTGGCTTTCTAACTAGCTAGATCAGCACTGTCCAATTAGTGACCACTAGCCATATGTGGCTATTGAGCATTTGAAATGTGGCTAGTCTGAACCTCCGGAGGCAGATGTGCTGATGTATAAAATACACGCCAGCCCTGGCCGGTGTAGCTCAGTTGGTTGTTGTCCCATACACCAGAGGTTGCCAGTTCGATTCCCAGTCAGGGCACATACCCAGATTGTGGGTTTGATTCCAAATTGGGTTGCACGTGGGAGGCAATCAACCGATGTCTCTCTCTCCCTCCCTCCCTCCCTCTCACTTCCTCTCTCTCTATAAGCAATTAAAGTATTTTTTTTCAAATAAAAATAAAAAATACACTCCAAATTTTGATAGAAACATCCATGGGGAGGGAGAATCATTGATTGGCTGCCTCCTGCAAAGGTAATGGGAATCGTACCATGGCCTCTTGGTTCACAGGCTGTTCCTCACATTTTTATGTCTGTTATCTGACAGAATGCTCTCAGCACAATCCGGGAGGGTAGATACTATGAATATCTCCTTTTTACAGATAAGGAAACAGAGGGAAGCTGTGACCTCCTCAAGGTCACACAGCTGGACACCAGCAGACTCGGGATTCCAACACCAAGTCTTCCACGGGATTCTGCTGCACAGACTAGTCAAGCACAAGGCTTTGGGGGTCTCGCTGGGAGGTGTCTTTGGCTGGAATTGGAACAGCTCTGCATGGTAATGAATCATGCTAATCAGGAGCTCTGGCTGAATGCTTGTCTTTTATAAACACAAAAGGAGATGGCAGATTCATTAATAGAAGCAACACATTTGGAATAAATCGGATCTTGGGATCTGTGGGTGGAAGAAAAGGTGGAGGGCGACTCCTGATCTAAACAACTACCTCGTTTTACAGGTGGGGACACTGGTGCCGGAAGAGGAGGAAGGACGTGCCCAGGGTTGTCGGCCAGCGGCAAACGCTGGCTTCCAGGACCCCAGGCCGAGCTTCCCCACGTGCGCCTCGCTGTCTCGGCAGGGATGGCCCCAGTCCCCAGCCCCCAGCGCCCTGGAAGCCCTTTGTCTTGAGCCAGCCCCCTTCCTCCCTCAAGCCTGCGGGTCCCAAGGACTAGAGAGGAGGGGCCCGGGAGACCCAGCCCATTTCCCATCAGGGTCCCAAGGCCACCATCCGGTCCTGGGCCAGGAATTCCTTTCAGAGGCTGAATTCAACGGAGCCGAAAATAATGCTGAACCCTGGGAGGCCTCCAAGAGCCCCTGTTTCGACTCAACCCCGGCCTAGGGGGCCAGGCCTCCCCAAGTCTCCCTGGGGCTTTCTGGGCTCCCCGCAGACTTCCCCTGCCAGCTCCCATCTGCACTCACACGTGTGCAGAGCCAGGGATGTTTCAACAAACCGCCCACATCCCAGGTGCCCGCTTCCCAGCTCCCACCAGCGGGAGAGGGAGGTACAGAGACGCTAGATGCGGCCGCGGAGAACGGCAGCCGGAGGCTCGGGACACACAAAGAGGCCGGGAGTGTGTCCCAGACAAAGAGGGAAGATCAAGGATGGACGTTTAGATCAAGATAAAGGGACGGAGACAGACAGAGAGAACAGACTGAGAAAAAGGGGAGCAAGAGGGGGCTCGCGAACAGGAAAGTTAGGAGAAGCGAAATAGGAGAGGACAGAGAGAGTTTGAGAAAACTGACTGTGGGGAGAGCGAAGGAGAGAGAGACTGGGAACCAGCGCGCGAGGAGA
>NW_006352194.1:3681307-3692362 GCF_000327345.1 Myotis davidii
ATGCGGGCGGGGTCGTGTGGGGTGAGGGAGTGGGGGAAAAGGCCACCCGGGCGCACAAGCCCATTGTCCGCTCGGCCCTGTTCTGCACCTGGCCCGGAGCCTGGGGGAAGATGCGCGCTCACGGGAGCGGGTACCCAGGCTGCGCACTCAGAGGAGGTCATACACTCGGGCAGGGGGCCACGGCCCTTGGGGAGACACCCCACGCGTTTAACGAGGCTGCACCACTCAGGGAGAGACACACACCGGCCCCAGGGAGGGTTCCACACTCAGAGAGGGCGGAAGCGCGCACAGAAGAACCCCTTACTCGGAGACGCACACGCACATACACTGCTTGACACCCTCAGAGCCAAATGGAGTTCCCATATGAACTTATTTCTTCTTCCATCTCCGATTTCTCCTTAGCACAAGCCGCCCATTCTCCAGCGTTTGCTTCCTCTCTCCCTCCAGATGGTGTGGTCTGGCTGCAGAGCACAAGCTCTGGGCTTAGGCAGCCCTGCCTGCCTCTGCACACTGTGTGACCTTAGGCCAGTCACCTCACCGCTCTGTGTCCAGCGATAGGAGGGCTGAGGGAGATAATACCAGTAGGATGCCTGGCTCATTGTTGGCACTCAGCAAAAGTTATCCCTTACAAGCTTGCTGGTGCCTGGCCGCTGTGATGATTACATTTTAGGACAGCTTAGGCCAGCAGAGCTCACTGCAGGGTTCCAGCCAGGCTAGGGGTGGAGGAGCCCTTCCCTCTCTGGCAGGGTCAGCTGGGTCCCCAGGCCAGATCCCAACCCCCTACCTCCCTACCTACTATCCTCCAAGCCTTTGAATTGCTGCTGGGACCTAGGCCAACACAAGATAATATCTAGGAAGGGTAAACATTGCTTTTCAAGGCCTTTTTTTTTTTTTTTGCCTTCATCTTTTCTTGCCTTGGACTCCATCATCTTTCTAAAGCGTTTCCTGAAACCTGTTAGTGGGAGTCCAAATCCAAATGGCAGCATTTGTCTGCAGCAAAGAACATTATGCCTGAGAGTCACAATCAGCGTCATCCCGCACAACTTGTATTTGAGTTTTAAATCCCCCTCTAAGCGGTCTCCCCAAAGTGATTACTGTGGTGGAACTTAATGCAGTACATTTTCCAGGCACCCTGATACTGAGACCAGGGAGACAAGACTTCTAAGCAGGTGAGCTCTCTGCTCCTTAAGGTATTTGGGAGTGTTCAATGAAACCATGAATGTATGTGCTTTGGAAATAGCATGGCCACTTTCTATAGCAATATATTCTCGTTAAGTTAGAGTTAAACTCCCACGTAACCTACTGATGCTTTCCAGAGTCTAGAAATTCCAAACTTTTCCCTTAAAGAAAGGAGGCTGTCTGGTGTGTCCTCCTTAGCCTAGCAATGCTCGGGTGAGGGAACTAGTCCTTGTGTGTCTGGATACTGTGCAGTTTGGATGTCAGTCTTTATCCTTATGTGTGTCAATGTTTAAGCCACAGGCCTGGGTTCAAATATTGATCGTTGGAGTTTTTTTCCCTACTAGCTGTGTGGACAAATCTCTTTGAACTTCAGTATATATGAACTTCATAAGAATACCTACCCCTAAACATTCTAGAGAAGATAATACAAGATAGAATGTATAAAACACCGGCACAGGATGGGGTCTCAGAAAATAAACTCCCTTCTTACTTGCCTCTGGGTGGCCAACCCCCACCCCACCGCAATGCCAAGCTAGCTCCTGGACACTCCATGGTCACTGCCTACCAGCTGAAGCAAGGGGTTAGTTAACTTCAACTTTCTCTGAGTCTCTGCATAAAAAAACAACACACACACACAAAAAACAATGTTTGCCCTGGCCCTGGCCCTGGGCAAGTAGCTTAGCTGGTTAGAGGGTCATCCCAATATGCCAAGGTTCTGGGTTCGATCCTGATCAGGGCACATACAAGAATCAACCAATAAATTCATAAGTAAGAGGAATAACATCTGTTTTGATGTTTCTCTCGCTCTAAAAATCAATTTTTAAAACGATTATTAAAAAAAAAAGCACGGGCACAAAAGAGGACACTCTTTGAGACAGGCAGACCTAGTTGCAAACCTTAGATCTGCCACTTACTAGCTCTGAGACCATGGTCAAGCACATTAACCTCTTGGAAAGTCAGTCTCCTTGTCCATAAAATGGGTCAATGAAAGAAGATAATGTGAGAGAAGGCAAATAGAACTTGGCAAACAGTTAAGAGTCACTAAAGTATAACGATGATGATGGCACCAAGTACTTCTGAACTGTAGAGTAGCCCATCTTGGAGGCCCCTGAAATCCCCACCCCTATAAGGACTCATGCCTGAGCTCCAGATCCTCCCCACACTCTCCTCAGTATTGCCCAGATTCCTGAAAACTCGGGAGGAACCATTAAGCTCACCTGGCACCACCTATCCCACTCACCAGAGGACTACTTTACATCATAACATCAAAATGACAGTTCCCTTGTCCCTTTTGACCCTCCCAGCTGTGAGAAAGATGACTGTTATTCCTCTCCCCCCGTTTTACAGAGAGGACAACTGAGGAACAGTGAGGGAAGGCAATCCATGCAAGGATTTGAGCCTGGCCTGGCTTCTGAATTCCCTATGCTTTCTTGTGTAGCACTACTCTCAAGCAGTGCTTTGAGGTGTAGCATTGCTGGGGTGAGAAGGTATGGATATGTGTTCTATGTTTACAGCCAGGAAGTTTCCAGCAAACCTTTACAGGCACTTTGTGAGCAAACAGGTACATGTTGGGAAATGCAGAGTCTGGGGATGTTGAGACCACAGCAGACCACTCTAATGCTAATGAGAGTTAGAGGGCAGAGGGGACAGGGAGCCAGATGAGGAGGAGGTCTGGGCTTGGCCACAGGTGGGCAGCTGACATCCCAAGTAACCTTGGGCAAGTTTCTGATGTTTCCTTGATCCTCACTTTCAACATAAATGGGGGGAAAAAAGATAGGTAGATAGATAGAAGCTCAGTTTAGGTAAAAAGACATCTGCAACTCTCATCATCATTACCTTGGCTTTGAAATCACCAGCTCAGAGACCCCCCACCACTTTAAAAAATTTAAAAGACAAAACAGTATAACTTAATAGTTCTGCCAACGCTTCAAAAAAAAAAAAAATCAGAGAGCACAACACTGATTTTTTTTTTTTTCCCCTCTCTCTCTCCTTTTAAATTTTGGCAAAGGAAGATTCGGTTCCTGGAAATGCTTACAAAATAATTCCTGACACTGGGAGGAGATAGTTAAAAAAGGAAGAAGATGATGACTATGAAAAACTATATACATATATAGGTAAAGAAAGACGGTGGAAAGAAAGAGAATAAACAAAGAAAGAAAAGAAGGGGGGGGGGGACTTTAAAAGACACCAATTCAAGGAACGTTATCAAGTTCTCAGCATCTGCGATTCACAAGCCGCTCCCCGAACGGCGGCGCAGACTCCGCCCCTTTCTCGGGTGTCGGCCGCTGATTGGTGGGGGAGGCCGTCGCCGGCCGGTGACTGCCCGAGGAAAGGTTGCCTGGGACACGCATCCCTGTGTGAACGCATGACGTCCCACCCTGGCGCCAGGCTGTCTGGGGCTGAGTCTTAGATCAACACAGCTGTGGGACCGGGACCCACAGCTGGGCAAAGGAGCGGATTCCTCAACAAAAAATAGGATTGTGAGAAAAGTTCTGAAACAAAAACAGTGCAGACAAAAGCCTTAATGACATCCTTTCATAAAAATAAAAAATGCAAGAGGGGGGAAAAAGCTGGTAAAAGAAGCAGAACTGGGAACAGAAAGTTCAGAGACATTTGGAATAAGAGGCTGAGGCCCCGCCACCGCTAAACAAGTTGCAGAAGGCCTGAGCTGGCCCTCCAGTCTGCTGTTGGGAACAAGAAGTCTTTGGGGTTCAAACTGCATTCAGTATTCCAACCTTAACCTGCTCGTTCAGAATTAGAATGTTAGATTGAAAGGACCCTGAGAGGTCATTTGCGCCCCCCACCCCCAGTTTTACAAAAAGTGAGGCCCAGGAAAGAAGGAAATTCATCTAGGGCCACACTGCAAGCCATTGGCATGGCCAGGGCAGAATTCAGCTTGCTTACCCCATGCGTCCCTCTCTTGCCTTATGTCACACAGCCCAAAGGCATTTCAGTCTGAAAGCATCTTGGGAAATAATAAATGTGAAGGTGTTTTGCAAATGGCTTTACAAGCCTGAGGAGAACCTGTGAGGACCTGTGGACCGCGCACCTACCACACACCTGGCCCATACTGAGTCCCCAGGCACCAAGGAGACTAGCAGATCTGATGGAGAGAGCATGCCAAGTGCCTTTCCGAGAAGAGGCATTCAACAATTATTTGTTGAAAGGAATGAGGTTGGTCTAATTAGGTCAATTTTGTAAATTAGAAATTGAGGCACAGAGAAGTCACCTACCCAAAGTTCACATCATTAGTAAAAGCGAATGGGGATTTGAACA
Organism: Myotis davidii; assembly: GCF_000327345.1. Lineage (NCBI taxonomy): Eukaryota > Metazoa > Chordata > Mammalia > Chiroptera > Vespertilionidae > Myotis > Myotis davidii. Next base: position 3,685,763 of record NW_006352194.1, read on the forward strand.
TAAATCTGCCTGCCCCTGAAGACCATGATTTTTCCAGAACCTCCTGGGCTTTGCCATTTTGCCCAAACCACGGCAATCTGCATGATAGCAAAGAAAGGGGTTTTCTATTTGGTCATTCAGGAATTTCCATAGCCACCACTTTCCCTTTCTATGACCAATTAGCTGACATGGTCTTCACTTCACGTCTGTAAGTATATATAGACTGATTTGCCCATTCACTGGTTTATTTTCTTCCTTTTTCTTACATTAAAAAGGCTAACCTTGAAAATATTCATATCTTTCAAAGATCTTTCTTGGGGTACAAGCCCTGTGGTATGACAGCAAAGAACAAGACTTCAGGTCTGGCTCTGCCATTATCTGTGGTGTGACATTGGACATGCTTTATAGTCCTTCTCTGTACCCTTTATCACTCCACACCTGCCCGTCCCAAATCATAAAGCCTTAGACTTCTAGAGTTGGAAAGAATTTAAAGTAAATAGCACCATCTCCTCCTTTTATTCATAAGGCAAGTGAGGCCAGAGTAGCTGGATTTGTTCAAGATCACATGACAAATTTTTGGCAGGGCTGGGATATTGAACCTGAGGCTCCTGATTTCCAGTCCCCTGTCCTTTTTTACTATGACTCTTCTGAGACTCTCCTAGCTCTGAGCTTTCATTGTCCTGTTAATCAGTGCCACATACTATAGAACTCTTAATTGCTTCCTGTGTTAATCTTGTCTCCCCAAATTGTGACATTCTTGAGAGCAGGAGCCACTGCTTCCAACTGATTGATTGAGGAAGCAACCATTGGGGGATCCCACTTGGTCAGTGTCAAGATGGAAACCAGCATTTTAAGGCTGCAAATTCCCAAAAGTTTTGGGAAGTGATAAGAAGACGAGCAAAGAATACTGAATGGAATGTCCTGCTGCAATACAGAGCTTAACTTGCCTGTCCTCTGGTTCCTTTCCTGGGCTCTCAGATAGAGCTGGAGCTATTTTAGCAAGGCCTAGAATAATCAAGTCCAGGTGGCTTGCCTTTCCATAGCAGAGAGGGATAGACAATAGAGCTTATGGTATCACCAAACTATTGTTTTCTGCATTGCATAGAGGTGTTTAGAGAGTGGGGAGAAAGGAGGAAGCAAGAGTTAAGAGATTTGCTGACTCCATGGGGGGCTCCTAAAGGGTTATATAGAAATCATCCCTTTTGACACACACACACACACACACACACACACACACACACACCATTTAAAACCCTGTCCAAAATTCTAATCAAACTCACTTCCAGCACATAACTGGGCATATATGTGGCTCCTTATGGAGTGCAGGGGGCCAGAAGGTGGGAGCTCTTTTCCTTCCCCAGGCAAAAAAACATGGATTCAGTCTCTCCCCCCTCCCCTGTTGCTCAAATAGTGTTTTTTGCTCAAACCCCTTCTCCCTCCTCCTCCTGTAATCTCAGCGCCTAGCCCAAATCTGTTTTCTTCATTGTAACCTCAGCTTCACCGCAATTAATTTTTTTCCCCTCTGGTCACAAGATAATTCCTGACGCCAGTGAGTCTGGAGGTCAGACAACAGCAAATTGGGGAACAAGGCGGCACTAATTCCTTACAAGTTTCCCTTGAAAAATCTTTTGCTTTAAAAAAAAGAAAGAAAGAAAAGCTTCTTTGCTGTTCAGGGATTTATGACCTTGGAGGAACTGTGGGTTCGAAGTAGTGTTGGGGCTGTGGGTGGACTGGCAGGGGGCAGGGGAGCTCAAAGAATCTGGGGCGCTGCCAGGAAAAGGCAAATTCTTAAAGTTAATGGTTTTAAGTGATTTTTGAAATCCTTGCTGGCAAAGAGGCCCGCCTCTCCCCAGTATCAGCGCTTCCTCATTCTTTGAATCCAAGACTCCGCGGTATTCGGCGTCAGACCAGCCGAAGAAAGCCTGTTTGCAATTTAACCGCGCTGTGAACGCCCAGGGTCGGCGCAGGCGGGGCCTCGGCGGGCTGTTTTGCATAAAGGGGCGTGTCTTCCAGCCGGGCTCTATAAGTACCGGCCTCGGCGAGCGTGCACACATAGCAAGCTGCTGTAGGAATTTCTTTAGCTTTCTCGATCTTGGGCACTTCCAACCTCATTCCTCAACATGAAGGCGTTAAGACCTCCTTTGTTCTTTCTCAGGATTGCTGCAGCTATTCGGGGTCTTTTTTTATTCCAGATGAATTTTTGGAATGTTCGTTCTAGATTTTTGAAATATGCCATTGGTAATTTAATGGGGATTGCATTGAATTTATCCAACCTCATTCCTCAACATGAAGGCGTTAAGCCCGGTGCGCGGCTGCTACGAGGCGGTGTGCTGCCTGTCGGAACGCAGCCTCGCCATCGCGCGGGGCCGCGGCAGGGGCCCGGCAGCCGAGGAGCCGCTGAGTCTGCTGGACGACATGAACCACTGCTACTCGCGCCTGCGGGAACTGGTACCCGGAGTCCCGCGAGGCACCCAGCTTAGCCAGGTGGAAATCCTGCAGCGTGTCATCGACTACATCCTCGACCTGCAGGTGGTCCTGGCCGAGCCCGCCCCTGGACCCCCGGACGGCCCGCATCTTTCCATCCAGGTACGCGTGGGCGTGCGCGGGGAGCCAGGGATAGGGCTGAGCGCCAGGGCTGGGATGCTGCTGCACCCCTCGAACTCCCAAGTGCCATGCTGAATTCTTCTTACCTATTTTTCTTTTCTCTCAGACAGCGGACCTCTCGCCGGAACTTGTGATCTCCAATGACAAGAGGAGCTTTTGCCACTGACCTGGCCGTCCTGGCGCCTCCAGGTGAATATCCCCACCTTCTCGGGGGGTGTGGGGATGGGGACGCGGTGGTGATTGAACAGTAAATCTTGGAACTGGAAGGCCTTTTAAGGGATTATATACCCCCTCTGTTTAGAGAAACCAAGGCCAGAGAGGGGCAAGTAACTTGACCGTGGTCACATCAAATGAATGACGGAACCGATTTTCATCCCTGTGCGCGTTTCAACCTTAAACGCACGTTGCTATTGCCCTCTCCCAGTGGCCAGAGCGCCAAGAAAGGACGCGCAGGTCCGATGAAATAAAATAGCCGTTCAGTTAGTAGTTTAGAGTCGTAAACGGAGCCCTCCCAACTGGTGTCAATTCCAAGAGGGAGGGGTGATGCAAGCTCCGCCTGTGGTCCTTTGGCGCCAACTGGGTGGGGGTAGCGTGGGGCGCGGAGTTATCAGCTGGAGGTAGAGACCAAGTTTCCTCCCTGGCGCCGGCCAGTCTGCGGACGGCCCCCGCCTCGGCGCGCTCGGCGGAAACTGACGGCTCTCTGGTCTTTTTTCCTCCCCCACCCAGAACGCAGGTGCTGGCGCCCGTTCCGCCTGGGACCCCAGGACTCTGTGGCCGGAAGCCCAAGGGCATGGATGGACCCCAGCCTCTCCCTGCCCACTTCACTTCCCAAACCCCTGCCTCGAGGCTGGACCTGGTGCCCGGGAGCGAAGGACTGTGAACTTAGGTGGCCTGAAGAGCCAGAGCAAGCTCTGGGCACCGACTGGGCAACGTCACCCAGGCCCACCCCACCCCCAAGTTCTAAAGACTGTCAAAGATTGTGGAGGGGTGTGTGGTGGGGTGGACGGTGGCTGCTCCAAACTCTGCCAAGGCCAGCAGTAGAGCTGGCCTTCTGGTCTCGGAAAAAGGCTGTTGCCCCGATTATGAACTCTATAATAGAGTATATAGCTTTTGTACCTTTTTTGCAGGAAGGTGACTTTCTGTAACCATGCGATGTATGTTATTAAACTTTTTATAAAAGTTAACATTTTGCATAATAAACGGTTTTTAAACACTTGTGTGTATCATTTGATTCCATCAGTGTGAACACTCTCACAAGGCTGAATTTAGGGGAAATAAATATTCTTGGAGTCTGGGGAAAGCAAACATTTATTCTCTATTAAAGGAGATGGGAAAATGCCCAGCTAACAGTGGGGTGGAGGGAGGGGAGGTAGAGGGCTCAGAACGGGAGCCCTACATTCACTGAGGATTGATGCAGGGAATATCCGAGGCCTCTGGCTAAGGCCGAAGAGGGGCTCTGACCCAGCATTAGCTCACCCAGCAAGTTGGGTGCTCTGGATGGAAATCAGGTCTGCGGTCCCAGTTCTTAAGTCCCTTGGGGCTTTTGTGCTGCGCTAGCAGATGCCTGTCGCCTTCAATCCATTACTTACTCATGCCTTTCTAGCAGGGGATGTGGAAGAGGAGCCTCACCTGGTGCCCAAACAGGTGGTGGTTCATAGACCCACTTCAGAAATGAACAAACGGGTCACTGGGTCTGGTTTCACTTCCCTCCGCATGCGCTCTGGTTTGGCTTCCCCTTGGGCTTCCGAAATCGGGAAACATGGGAGAGGGGTGTCTCCCCTCAAATCCCCCAACATCCCGATCAAGACTTTGGGTGCTGGTTGGGAAATACTGGCACCAATCTCTCCTCTACCGTCAGGTAGTTGGAGACTTTGACCCTGAAGTGGGAATTGGATAAACAGGCCCTCCAGCCTCATCCCTTCTGGCATTTCCTTCCCAAACACCTGCATTGGGAGCCTTCTTGGTGAGCAAGCATCTTCATTCCTATTTCAGAAATGGAGAAACTGAGATTCAGTGGGTAAATGGGCCAGAGCCAGATTATCACACACAGCCCCTTGAGAAGCAGAGAAGGAATTTTAATCTTAACTACAGTGACTAACATTGTGACAGGAGCAGGGCCTGAGACTGGATATTCCCTGGGGCCAGGCCCCCAACCCATGCCCCTTTGCCCCCTACCTGGCAGCTCCCCAGGTGGGTTCCACCGGCATCTGGCCTCACTAGATTCCCGTTTATGATATGATCTCATCTGTGTGTTAGCTCCTGGCATGAATTAGTTCAATATTTCATAACAAACAGCTCACGTCATCACCACCCTTAACGCTTTAACCCTGGTGTGCTTTCAGGGGTGAACAGGGGCATGTGGGGGGGGGGGGCAGGCAACCAACCTGTCTTTGCCAGCTATCCTCCCAGCCACCCGGCGGTTCTCAACCTGTTTTCTGGTCTGCTCTGATGATCTGATGGAAGGTATGAACACTCTCTTCAGGACATAAACACATACAACTTTGCAGAGCAATAGCCGATCTCCAATCCCCTGGGAAGCCCTCAGTCTTTCATAAGAAGAACTCTTACATCAAGACAAGAGGTACAAGACCCAGGCTGGGTCTACCTTGGATCATTAGTTGGGTGCGCTGTACTGGCTCCGGAGACAGCCCCACCAGGGCGCAATGATTTGCTCTGCCTCATACTGGCTGTATAACTGAGCCTCAGTTTTCACATCTGTATAAACTTGCTGATCTTGAGGATACGATTCTGAGGCACCTGGCCCCACATTACACCATTAATTGCAGTAGAGCCAGGCACTGAACTCAGCATCCTGTACCTTTTTTGCCACAGTATGCTGCTTCCTGCTTGCTCAGAAGTTTGGGGCTGTGGAATGCTAGAAAGAGCAAGCCACTTCACCTCTCCAAGCCTCTCTGCTCCCTTGCCCAGCAGCTGGTGGTTCTTGTAATGCTGCCTCCCTGGACAGAAGATAATGGTGGGAAAGTTCTTTGAAATGCATCACACACCTACAAGGTATTATTAAGCTAATTCCAAGGAAATTGCCTGTTAGGACTGCTGAGACTGAGCTGTTCAGGTGGCTGAGACAAAAGCTGAAACCAGCACACCAATTCATTAGTCCTTAGAGAGTGAAAGCAATTTAGCCCTAAGGTCAGAAAACTCTCAGAAAAGAGCATTATGTCTTCTGTCATAATCACCTATCCAGTGCCTACCAAGTGCCAGACTCTATTCTATCTTAATTTTTTTCTAATGCTTATCACAATCCATAAAAGTCTCATCATTTCCACTTTCCAGAGAAAACGGACCCACAGAGGCTGAATAACTTGATCCAGGTCACACAGCAAGGATTTGTAAACCCATCTCCATCTCTAGCTTCAAAGCCATGTTCTCGCCTCTGCTCCAGGCCGGCTCTTTCCCCTCACCATCCCCTGGGCCTGGCACAGACTAGGTCTCCAGCGGGTGCTGGCTGAACAAAAGACCTAAGACCACCCTCGTCTCCTTTTCATTTGCAAAAGGATGATGATACAGCCTTTGCAGGTTTTTGGTTCATGTCAAAGATAACACGCCTAAAGCATCCACCAGGCTCTCTGAAATACAAAGTTCACTCTTAATTGCGTGTCTCAACGTGCATTATCGCATCAGCTCTCATATGCGGACATTTGGAAGAAATTTTTACTTTGTAAAAAAAAAACACACCAAAAAGAAACCCCCAAAAACACCCACACAAAACAAACAAAAGAGCAGACTTGGAACAGGCACAGTAACTTGCCCGCGTCCACACAGCTCTTAAGCCACAAGACAGGGGCTCGAATCCACACGGGACATGGTGGTGCCCATTGGAGAAGGCCATTCATAGAGCTCCTCCGAGCCGGGGGTGCGCTGGACAACCTCCAATGATCTGTCTCCCAGGCCTCACCACCTCTCACGGCCACCCCTCTTCTCCATGCCCCAGGCTGCACCCCAAAACCTCCTGTCGCTCTTCCCCTCTGAGATGCTGCTCGGGGTCCCCGCAGCCCGCCC
>NW_006352194.1:3692491-3703141 GCF_000327345.1 Myotis davidii
GTATTGCTTTGTAAGAAATAAGAGTCATCCTAATGGGTGTGAGGTGGTGTCTCATAATTCTGATTTACAATTCTCTAATGATTAGTGATGTTGAGCATCACTAATTTCACTCATGGCTTATTGGTCATTTGTATGTCCTCTTTGGAGAAATGTCTATTCAAGTCTTCTGCCTAGATTTTAAATGAATTTTGTATTTTTCGTGTTAAGTTGTATCAGTATCTTGTAAATTTTGGATATTAACCCTTATTAATGTACCGTGGCAAATATCTTTCAATCAGTAGGTTATCTTTGCACCTCCTGAGTGTGGCCGAGGCCCACGGGGGTCCTGCGGGAAGCCTCTGCTCCCCGTCCCGGCCTCCCTCCCTCCCCACCGCCTCGATCTCCTCTCTCGCTGAGGTCCTGTTTCACTCAGAGTTTAGGATTTAATTGCTATCTGATTATTTCTCCTGTTAAGAGTCAGTCAGTGGCTGGGCGTCGGGGGGGCGGGGGGGGTGTCAGTTTGTGACCAAAATCAGGGGTCAGTCTGAAAGAGTGAGGGGTCAGAGTGTGGCCAGAGTTGGGGTTCAGCCTGACTGAGGCGGGGTTCGGGGTAAGTGTGGGTAGAAGTTGGCAGCAGTCAGTCTGTGGCCGGCTTAATGGGGTGTGAGGGTTAGTCTGAGTAGCATCAGTGGCCAAGGTTAGTGAGTCAGTCTTGGGTAGGGTCAGTGGACCGTCTGGATCAGGGTAGTAAGTCACCCTGAGACCAAGATTTGGGGGTTTCCTTGGACAACTCAGATGAGGGGGGGGCGCTGGAGCACATCCCTCCATAGTCTCCCCTACATCACCCAAGGGCTGGTGGAACTGACCTGCCATCCGGGGACCCCCCCCTCCCCCTCAACACTCTCCTGCGCCTGCTTTGGGCCAGATTGTGGCCAAAGGGAGCCCAGACTGGCAGTAACACTGTCCATGGGAGGGGGACCTTGGGCTTTCCCGGACCCAAGCCTGGAGCCACCCATATTTAACAGTTAAGCTAGTGCCCTTCCTTTTCCCTTGTCATTTGCTCATGTAGCTAAAGTCTGCCCAGGATGGGAGGGCCCTTAGAGGTCATTAAGTGTGATCAGAGAGGGGAAGGAACCTAGTCAGGGACACACAGCAAGTCAGTAGTCAAGGGAGGACTAAAACCCACGCCTCCTGGCTTCCCAGGACACTCGGCCGTACTCTGCCTCCCCTGAGCAGGGGTTATTCCCCCTTAGAGATGGTAGAGCGAGGCCTCACCCAAAGCTCGCACAGAGGGACTGCAAGGGCTGGTGGACTGCACCCCTTCCCACCCCACCCACTAGGATCTGGAAATGTAGAGGCAGGGAATGGGGATTCCCTAAGGCATTGTCTCCTTGTCATTGCCACCCAGCCCCCTCCCTCCCCTTCTCATTAGGAGTAAATGAAACAAGGGTGGCCAAGCATGAGTTTGGGAGCCTGGGAGGGGAGAAAACACTTTTTAAGAACTGCTGGGGAAAAGCTTAGCTGGTTTCTTCTGGAAACATATGGAACTCGTTATCCTAAATCGAGGTGGTCGCTGGCCAGCTGGCAGCCGGTTGGTTTGGGGCTGAGTGTGTGTTGTGTGGCAATGAGGGTACCCAAGGCGCAGCAGACTCCCCCGATCACCCGCCCACTCGCTGACCCAGGTTCTTCCTAGACTTGGTTTTGTTTTCAGCCTGTGCCAGTTCTAGTCTTAAAAAAGGGGGAGGGGAGACGAGGGTGTTCAAGACACACTGGGATATGGGACCTATAAGTTATGCAAAGAGGAGATGAAGATTTGGGGACCATCAGGACAGATAACCACATGCCCCCAACCCCCCCACCCCACATACCCTGAGTCATACCAGGGGCCCTTGGCAGGTTTTGCTGTGGGTCCAAATGTGTGTAGGGCTGATCCCAGTTTCCATTGAGGATTCATCCAGACGGATCTCGGGGGGCCTAAATGTTGGACCTGTATTCTATCAATTGTATTTTCCGCTACAGATTTGACTCCCTATACAAATCTAGTGGCAAGAAAGTGTCTATTTGGTAATGGGGGTGCAGTGGGGGGGGGCTGCCTCCATTTCACCCCTATGAGGTCACAGATACGAAGGGACCACCAAAGGTCACCCTGGAGGAAGTGTCAGAGCCCAGGTCTCCAACACAGCTTGCACATGCAGAGCTGTTGCTGTTGGCTGCTCGTTTAACACTTGGTACAAACCGGTGGGTCCTACAGAGTTGGCTGCCCTCGCCTCTGCAGTCCTCCTGGTACTTTCTGTGAGTCTGAGAGGCAGAGAGATGCTGCTTGAACTTCTAGCTTTGTCCCGCATCAGCTATGCCACCACAGGTAAGTTATTTACTGTCAGAGCCTCACGTGATTTGCAGTGGGGATTAAATTAGAGGACATAGGTAAAGCACCTGGTACTTCGGAGGTGCTGGCTGTGTGACCCCAACTGTGGAGCTGGCTGGGCATCATTGTCCGATTCCTAACATAATTCCTTCCTTCGTGTTGGCATAACCCAGTCACAGCACCTCAGCATGGCCTGTGCCGCTGAGCCCTTTCAACCACACCAAGGACAGCCTGGTGCCTTGAGAAACAGCACAGGACTAAAGGGGGTGAGGGGCATGGCCTGCACTCCCAGGCTCTGTTATCGTAGCAAACTTCACCTCTCTGAGCCTCAGTCTCCACCCCCCACCCCCCCAATAATACTGCCTGGAACCTGTCACAGAGTGAGGAGTTAGTGAGGAACTGATGTCAGGCACCTAGAAGGCTGCCAGCATGTGGCCGGCACTCAGTAAGGCACAGCTAGTGAATAGTGTTGGTATTCCTATTTCACAGATGGAGAAACTGAGGACCAGAGCAAGGAAGTGACTCATGCAATGTCATGTGGAAAGATTCCCTCACAGACCTGGGGATTCAAAGCCAGGTCTCCGTGCTCCCATCAGGGCCCAGCTGCTACTTTCTCATTATTGGGGTTTGTAAGAACTTCATGGCAAGTGTGTTATCAGCTGGTGGAAGGAGAGAGCTTCAGACCTGTGAGCCTGCCCAGGCTCAGCCTGATGCAGAACCAGCTCCCTCATGAAAGCACCCCTATCTAGAAGAGAATCGGGGGTGGGAGTGGGGGGCCCAGAGGCCAGAGAGCCTGGAGACCAGAGATGGTGGCATCATGGGCAGCAGCTTTGTGATCAGACAGACCCTGTGCTCAGATCCTGCCTCTGCCGCTTCAGAGCTGTCTGAACAGCTCTCGGAGCCTCAGTGTTTCATCTGTAAAACTCCAAAGAGTAACTGTTTTATAGAGTTGTTGTAGGAAATAAGACAACAGAAGAGAGAGCCTGGTGCAGGTGAGCTGCTAGTAATCGGTAGCCCTTATAATTGTATCAAGAAGAAGTCGGGCGGGAGCCAGCAGCTGCTTCCTTGTCATTCTCAGCCCAAAGCTGTTTGTAAACTTTCAATCGGATAAACAGTGGATAACATAGATGTTCGAATATTGGCTATTGAAATGCCTGTGTGTGCCCAAATTCCTCTACTTAGTAGCTGTGTGACCTCGGACAAAGTTACATAACTTCTTTTGTCTTCAGTGTCTGCATCTATAAAATGGGGATAATAAAAGTCGCTGCCACGGACAGTTGTTGTGAGGACTGAATTAATGAACATATAAAGCTTTAGACTAGTGTTTGGCACACAGTTTGGCAAATGCCAGTTGCCGTTCATTCTCTTAGCATTTTGTGTTCTCAGACCTTCTGTAGCCATCTGTGCTTTAATATAAAATCATAACGTCTCTCTCTCTCTCTCAAGTAAAATTGACATCTCAGGCCCTACATGGTTTGGCTCAGTGGATAGAGCGTCGATCTGTGAACTGAAAGGTCCCAGGTTCGATTCCAGTCAAGGGCACATGCCCTGGTTGTGGGCTCGATCCCCAGTGAGGGGCTTGCAGGAGACAGCCAATCAATGATTCTCTCTCATCATTGATCTCTCTCTCTCTCTCTCTCTCTCTCTCTCTCTCTCTCTCTTCCTTTCTCTCTGAAATCAATAAAATATATTTTTTTAAAAATTGATATCTCAGGAAGATGTACAGGTTTTTATCACATGGCTCTGCGAGACCCGCACCCAGCCAACTTCTCACACAGTCACACGTGTGCCTGTGCATGCACATACGCACAGAGGCACACCCTTTGAAGGCCGTGCTACGCTATGCTGCTTCCCAAATGGGCTGAAACAAGTTCTCTTGCTTGGAGAACTGCCTGCACTCTTCCTCCCACTCAGCGTGCTCTGGAGGGCGGCAGGAAAGGCGCTCACCTCTCAGCAGGAGCACAGTCCTTGGCAAAACTGACGTGGGAGGAAGTCCTGGCTCCAGCTCCTCACCTGAGTGTCAGAGCCCGGGTCCCAGCCCTGACTCTATCCCCTCCTGACGGTGCCACCCTAGGCACAAAGTTTCACCTCTCTAAGCCCCGGCTTCTCATCTCAGAAAAGCAACTGACCATGTCTACCTTTCAGCATTTTTGTGAGCATTAGAGAAACACATAAAAGTGCAAGGCACAGCCCGGCTGGCGTGGCTCAGCGGTTGAGCATCGACCTATGAACTGGGAGATACAGTTCGATTCCCGATCCAGGGCAGATACCCGGGTTGTAGGCTCGACCCCCAGTGTGGGTGTGCAGGAGGCAGCCGATCAGCCGATGGATCATTCTCATCATTGATGTTCCTATCTCTCTTTCTCTCTCCTTTCCTCTCTTAAATCAATAAAAAGATATAGAAAAATAAGTGCCAGGCACATAGTCATTGCTCCATACCTGAGAGCTCTTAAAAGCCTGGCTGGTTCGGTAATTCTGTAAAAGCTATCTTTGCTCTATTCTTTAGTAAAACAGGGCTATGGTCCCTGTGCCTTACATAATCAATATGCGCTATTGCTTTATAACACATCTGTTACTCCAATAAAGGTGTTCTTTTTCTCCTGAAGTTATTTCATTTCACGTTTTACTCCTATTTTACAATGTCTGGGCAAGTCATGGGAGCCCACCCGGCCTCAGTTTCCTTATCTCTAAAATGGGAAAAATGCCTTCCTCACGAGGTTGTTTTGAGAATTCATGAGATGGTGCATGTAAAAGGGCTTTGTAAACTGTAAAGTTGAACAAGTGTCAGAGATGATGCTTTTGCACCCCCACTCCCCCTTCTCTCTCACTAGGCTGAATTCCTCAAAGACAGGAAGGAGCTTTATTAACCTTTGTATCCTCGGCATTGAATGTGTAGTCATAAGTTTAATAGCAATGGCGATATGGTGACAGTGATAAGAACTTTTATTTCTTGAACACTTAACTGTGTGGGGAGCGCTGACCTAAGTGCATTTCATGGAAAGGTGAGTGATAGACATTTAAAAATGTTTGGTTCCCTCTGCTGATTGTTTAAGGTGAAGCGGTTGTTTTACTTTCTCTTGGGCAAGTTCTGTCTTCCATACCGCAAGCAAATGATTTTTTGTTTTAATTTTTGGAGACAAATTGATTTTATTCTTGGGTCTTATACATTGTCTGGCCAGTCCAGAGGAATAACAATAAGAGCAGTCTTTCCTTTCTTTATTTTTACAATGGGGCTAATGATCAACTTGCCTCATGGAAATGTGTTGCATAAATGACAATAACTTTCCCTTACTCCTCTCCCATCTGCACACGCCCTTCCCTCGGAGAAGATGGTGGCAACAGGGCAAGATGATTAAACTGGGCGGCAGCAGAGCTGAGTCCCTTAACCATTCGTTTTTTTTTTGTTTTGTTTTGTTTTTAATATATTTTATTGATTTTTTACAGAGAGGAAGGGAGAGAGATAGAGAGTTAGAAACATCGACTAGCTGCTTCCTGCACATCTCCCACTGGGGATGTGCCCGCAACCCAGGTACATGCCCTTGACCGGAATCGAACCTGGGACCCTTCAGTCCGCAGGCCGACGCTCTATCCACTGAGCCAAACCGGTTTCGGCAACCATTCGTTTTTTGGGGGCACAAGGTGGCAGGTCTTTCAGGAGTAATTCCCCAGTTCAGAGGTCCTCCAAGTCCTGCTCCTTCAGAAAATCTCCCTTATCTGCCGTAGCCAAAGATTCAGCTCACCCAAATGCCACATGCCCACCCCCTGTGATTATGTGTTGCATATTCCAAGTAGATACAAGTCCTGGAAGGCAGGGTTATGTGTCAGTGGTTTGATTTCTATTTTTCCAAGCACTTCCTTTATATCATCTTATTTAATCTTGTATAAACCTTTCAAAGTCCTCAAGTCACAGATAGGGCAGCGGAGGCCCAGAGAATTGAAGGCCTCGTTAAGGCCACAGAGTGAGTGACAGGACCAGTCCTGTGATCCCAAGCCTGCCAGGAGCCTGCCTGAGCCTACGGACTCTCTGAGCATCTTGACACCAGGCTTTGTGCTTGGCGCTCACAGTAATTTTGTAAAGCAGGCGCTGTCCCCATTTTCCAGATGAGGAAACTGAGGCTTGGGAGGGTGAAATAACTTGCCCATGTCAGACAGCACGAAGGGACAGCACCATGATTTGATCAGGGCTGACCCCAAAATGTGCTTTTCAGTTACTACCCTGAGGCCCCTGCAGCTTTGCTGTTTTGGAGCCTCAGAAAGACGGGCCTCTCGGAGCCTCTGCGACTCTGCGACAGTAATGTTGCACCCCAATGCAAGAAGCGATGGCCAAGGCTGACCCCCACGCCCCCATCTCTCAGCCCCAGCAGCAGGGTCAGGGATTCACAGAACAGGACACATAGGCCCCTGCTGCAGCCGTGATCTGTATGGAGCGCCCCCCACCCTGCCGCCCCCCCAGCCAATCCCCAGAGCCCATTGTTTCTCCAGGAGACAATACAGATAAAGGACCCAGCCTAGTGGGCTGCCTACATCAATCTGTAACCATGGAAACCCATAGGGAGACAATTCCAAAGCCCTCCCTGTCACCCTCCACCCTGCAGCTGTGGCTCCAGGAACCCAGCCTCCAGCAGGAGGGGCATGGTGATAATTGCCACTCCTCTCCCCCCGCCCTCCCCCTACACCACCACCAAATAGGACACAGCTGGGCTCCCCTCGTCATACATCCTCCCCCCACATCCCCCAGTCCCAGAAATGTCGTTGGCAAAGGAGCCTTGGATGCGTTTAAGACCAATTTCCATTGCAAGAAGGTCAGTTCTAAGAGATTCAGCACTGGTTAGATATGTCCTTGGTCCCAGGGTTGGACACAGGGAAAAAGAGCTCAGCAGAATCCCTAACCATTGACCCGTCAACCAGGTCCCTGGGAAGGGCTTAGGTCCTCAGTGCGTGACTTCCCCCTGGTGGCCAGTTGCTGCAATTGTCAGCTGAGGCGCTGGAGAGGAACAAACATTACTTCTTCCTGGGTAGCTACTGTGCTCCAGATGCCCACACGTGTTAGATCTAATCATCACAACCGCCCTGTGAGGTGGTGTTCTCATGCTTAGACACGCCGAAGACGAGGCTTTCAGAGGATATCCTAAAGGAAGCATACAGAGCAGAGAGGGGAAGAGGGTGAACCCAGACTACCCTGGCTCAAATCCTGCTCCACCATCACCAGCCCTGTGACCTTAGGCTAATCACCTAAACGCCCTGAGCTTCAGTTTCTTCATCTCTAAAATGGGAGTGACAACAATACATACCTCATACGGATGCTATGAGGATCCTATGAGTTAAGATTTATAAGGCTTCAGATCTGGGGACCGGCACATAGTAAATAAACAAAATCCCAGACCCTGACACTCACGTTGTGTGCTTTCGGGCATCTCATTGAACTACACCTGGCCTCAGTCGCCTCAGCTGTAAAATGGGGCTAATTATGACTTTCCTCATAGGGTTATGGTGATCACTGATGTGGATTTGGGGTGCTGCCGACCTCGCTTTGCTACTATTAGCATTGTTTGTTTTGGATCTGCCTTTGCGGGGAGGAATGATTATGGGGGCAGGGGGATGGATGACGTTAGAAATTGAGAAGTCATGCTTCTCCACAGGCCAGGAGAAGGAGGTACCTGAGACCTTGGCCCCCCATGTCCCCCCAGGCAGAATCACAGAGAGACTCTGACGGTGTGGCCAGAGACTTCCCTGGGAAGAGATTGGGAGTGGCCTTTCAACTGTTCCAAAAACCGTTCACTGAGTTCACTTCAGTAATCAGTTGTTGAGCTTCTCCTCTGCAATTGGCACTGGGCTGCATATTGGGGTGTGAAGATAAAGAAGAAGAGGATCTTCTTCAATCTGGTGGAGAAGATAGGACAGAACAACAGTTGTCATGCTATTGGTGGGGAGCACTCCTGTCCCCACCTGCTGCTGAGCAGAGTGCATTTCTTGGGGTGCCGCTGGAATAAGGATTTCCAGGGGCCCCCACGGGGGGATGAGGTATTGTGGAAAGCTTTACGTCTGTGGAATTACACCCTGACTTTGCAGGGTCCCATTTCCCTTTGTCCCCGCACAGAGGACGTGTCGCTGTGACTTCAGTAGGGCTAGAATTAAAGCCATTGCCCAGAGCTTTCGTTCCATGCCCGCACAGTCCAATACAGCACCAGGCCAGCCGAATCTGTGTTCCCAGTTGCAGTCCACCAGTCCACTGCGTGTGAAGTCCCTATGGCCATGGGGCTACGGAGAACCGGGGTGAATGCAGGGAAGCAGGAGCCAAACCAAAGGAACCAGAGAGCCAAGAGAGAGGGAGAATTCCTTTGTCTAGTGCATTGGTCGGCAAACCGTGGCTCGCGAGCCACATGCAGCTCTTTGGCCCCTAGAGTGTGGCTCTTCCACAAAATACCATGTCCGGGCGCGCACATACAGTGCGACTGAAACTTCGTGGCCCATGTACAGAAGTCGGTTTTCGACCTGGGCGAGTCTATTTTGAAGAAGAGGCGTTAGAAGAAGTGGGGGTACGTTTGCTGAGGTCGACCCCTCAGATTGAGGACATTTTTAGCAAAGGCCAGCATAGGAGTACCCTAATTAAGTTAATAACAATGTACCTACCTATATAGTTTAAGTTTAAAAAATTTGGCTCTCAAAAGAAATTTCAATCGTTGTACTGTTGATATTTGGCTCTGTTGACTAATGAGTTTGCCGACCACTGAGCTAGGGGATTGTGTATTCCCAAACTTTCGAGGGTTTGCAGTGACCCTGTCCCCTCTGGCCAATGATCTGTGTTCCCAGGTTTGACTGACAGGCATCTTCCCTTTGTGATTCTGACTTTACTGCACAACCATCTATCTTCCCCCTTTGTCCAGTCCCTTCCCCCAGTAATCTGCAGGGAGTAGGCCGGTGGTTCCTGGGGAGTGTAAAGCTGCAGCTTCCTGGTAAAGCTGCCCAAATGGCGATGCCTATAATATCTGGCCTCCCTTTGGCTCATTTCCTATATAATAAAAGGCTAATATGCAAATTGTCCTCTCAACAGGGAGTTTGACCAGGAGGTGGAGCAAGCAGCCAACCACCTGTGGCCCCTCTCCACCCCAGCCTCAAACCCTCCCCCTGGCTGGCCCAGCCCTATGGGGCAGGCTGACAGGACCCCACCTGTGCACAAATTTGTGCACCAGGCCTCTGCTAGCAAATCACAACGGTATCAATTACAATGTGAAATGATGACAGACTGAAATTCCTAACAGGAAGTGGGGGACAAGGTCAGAGTCAGCTTCTGAGCCAGATTCCAACAATTGAATGTCTTACTATTTCAAATGAATTCTGAGTCTTGTTTTTTAATGCAATTAATCTGTATTATTTTTTTAAATATATATTTTTTATTGATTTCAGAGAGCAAGGGAGAGGGAGAGAGAGAAAAAACATCAATGATGAGAGAGAATCATTGATCGGCTCCCTCCTGTACCCCACACATTGGGGATGGAGACTGCAACCCGAGCATGTGCCCTTGACCAGGAGTCAAATCATGACCTCCTGGTTCACAGATCGACGCTCAAACACTGAGCCATGCTGGCCGGGCTGTATGTTTTTTTTTAATAAGAGAAAGATTTTTTTTTAAATATATTTTATTGATTTTTTACAGAGAGGAAGGGAGAGAGATAGAGAGTTAGAAACATCGATGAGAGAGAGACATCGATTAGCTGCCTCCTGCACATCTCCCACTGGGGATGTGCCCGCAACCCAGGTACATGCCCTTGACCGGAATCGAACCTGGGACCTTTCAGTCCGCAGGCCGACACTCTATCCACTGAGCCAAACCGGTCAGGGCTGAAGCCTTATTTTTTAATAAGCTTTTATTTAGAAAGTTACAGAGTTAGTTAGTAGAAATGAGCCCGCTGGGCTGCGTAGGCTCAGGAAACAAGTTACAGAAGCAAAAGAAGGGCCCTTGGAGCTTAGAGAGAAAGGCAAAGGTAATACCTCTGGTGGAGAAGAGAGGGAGGAAGGGGAAGTGCAGGCAAGCTCCTGAGAGGGAGATCGCTGGTCTGGAGTCTTGATTTTGTTGTCCCAGGTTTCAATTCTGTTAGTCTGAAGCAGTGGTAGGCAAACTGCGGCTCCCGAGCCACATGCGGCTCTTTGGCCTCTTGAGTGTGGCTCTTCCTAAGCCTTAGGAGTACCCTAATTAAGTTCATAACAATGTACCCACCTATATAGTTTAAGTTTAAAAAATTTGGCTCTCAAAAGAAATTTCAATCGTTGTACTGTTGATATTTGGCTCTGTTGACTAATGAGTTTGC
>NW_006352194.1:3703343-3705705 GCF_000327345.1 Myotis davidii
TCCCAACACCCCCCCACCTCTCTCCCCGCTACCCCCGTAAAGGGGGCTGCAGATCAGACGGGCTGGGGGTGTGGTGGCCAGGTCTCAGTGGGGAACTTGCCAGATCTTAGGCTAGAGAGTAACAAGGTCAGGTCTTCATTTTTAAGAGTTCCAGCAGGAAAAAGGAGGAATACGTTGGTAATCACCGGAATTATAGTGGCTTTCCCAAGCTCCTATGGGCAACTATTGGGACCTGAATCCGACTGCCTTTACCAGCTGTGCAATCCGACTCCACTGTGGGGCCACTACCGCAGGACCAACGTCTGTGAGAAACATCTCCAGAGTCTGGAAACCTCTGGAAAGAACCTGGCCAATCTGGTAGCCCTGGCCTTCTAGCAGGGTTGCATCTTTCTCATCCTCTTCCTTCTCCCCAAGCCCATAGGCAGTGGTTCTCAACCTTCCTGATGCTGCGACCCTTTCAGACAGTTCCTCGTGTTGTGGTGACCCCCAACCATAAAGTTATTTTCGTCGCTACTTCATAACTGTAATTTTGCTGCTGTTATGAATCGTAATGTAAATATCTGATATGCAGGATGTATTTTCATGGTTACAAATTGATGATAATTAAAGCATAGTGATTAATCACAAAAACAAATGTAATTATATATGTGTGTTTCCGATGGTCTTAGGTAACCCCTGTGAAAGGGTCGTTCGACTCCCAAAGGCTTTCGACCCACAGGTTGAGAACCGCTGCCATAGAGGGTTAATTAACTTGACTAGAAAACCTCACAGGCTTTTGGCAGATGCTGGCGCTCACCGCTAGATGGCAGCCTTAGCCCTGAAACCCCGGGGGCTTCCACCCAAAGGCTGGAGGGAAGGGAAAAGGAACTGACACAGGGAAGATGCGCGACCACCCTCTCGCGGGTGCATCGTTATCTCTATTTTTAGTTGAAAAAACTAAGCGTCCAAGAGGTGAAGCCACTTTCCAAAGTCTCAGAGATAAGCAGACACGGTAGAACTCTGCTTCTCTGACCTCAGTTTCCTTACCCTGAGATGAAACGGACCCACCTCTGGCAACACTAATCTCCTCTCCGTCTCTGTAGATTTGTCTAACCTGGACATTTCACGTCAGTGGAATCAGACAGTATGATTTTTGTGGCCTGTTGTGTCTGGTTTCGTTCACTTGGCATCATGTTTTCGAGGCTCATCCATGTGGAAGCATGTTTCAGCGCTTCATTCCTCTTTCATGACGGAATAATATTCCATCGTATGGGCACACAACATGTGTTTCTCCATTCATCAGTTGGTGGACATTTGGGTTGCTTCTGCTTTTTGGTTATTTTGGATAATGTTGCTGATCATTCATGTACACGTTTTTGTGTGAACGTGTGTTGTCAGTTCTCTTGGGTATGTACTGGTATCTAGGAGTAGGGTTCCTGGCTTGTCAAACTGTTTTCCGAAGCGGCCGCCCCAATTTTCATTCCCGCTAGCAAGGTAGGAAGGTTTCAGTTCCTCCACATCCTGGCCAAACGCTTGTTATTGTCAGTCTTTTTGGTTGTAGCTATCACAGTGGGCGTGAGTCTTATTGTGGTTTTTATTTTCATTTTCCTAATGACTGATGATGTTGAACATCTTTTTATGTGCTTATTTGGTCTCTGTGTCTCTTCTTTGGAGAATCGTCCATTCAAATTCTTTACCTTCTCAGTACATTTTGGTAATATGCTAAACACACACACACACACACACACACACACACACACACACATTCACATACCATCCCAGATTTACTTCAGCCATCACAAGAGCCCTATGAGGCAGCCATTTCTCAGGCGAAGGAATTGAGGCCCAGAGTAGTGCAATGCTATGCTCCCAAGCACACAGCTTAAGGAGTGTCAGGCCCAGAATTTTTATTTAACAAACATTCACGTCGTATTTACTATGTGTCAGTCCGGAGAACCCATGAACCTCACATTCCAATAAATTTCCGGTAAAAGTATTATTATCGCTAACAGAGCTACTCTGAAGTGGCCACTTGTTTCTTTTTTTAAAAAATAACCTTTTCTCTTCAGTTATCAAAGGAATGCATGCTTATTGTAGAATAGACAGAAAAACTATACAGAGAAGCAGAAAGAAGATGGAGCAAAGACACCCCTCCCTTCCTTCCCCCCAGCAGGTCCAGGGGTCCCCAAAGTGTGGACGGAGTCGGTGAAGAGGAATGACACGGAGACAGCGTTCAGTTGATCAGCAGCCTTGCCAGGATATCTAGCCACAATCTCCAGCCAAGTACTGTGTCCATGTTCTCTTGCTAGGTTCTCCAGCCAGGTTCTCCAGGTTCTCCAGCCAGGTTCTGTAGCCATGCTCTCACACTAGGTTCTCCAGCCCG
>NW_006352194.1:3705850-3711611 GCF_000327345.1 Myotis davidii
AGAGGTGACCTTGGTTAAAACACATAGTGCCAAGAAGGTGAGCAAATATATTAAGAACAGTATGCCATATATGCCAGGTACCTTGAAACAGCAAGGATGGACCGGTTCCCGGCACCTTCCCACAGCTCCAATATGGCTTCTCTCTGATTTTGGATCCGTGTGAACAGGTGATACACCGGGGAGCCCCAAACAGGAGATCTGTGCCTTCGGGAAGCTAATATTCAGCTTTCTGTATTTTGTTTGTTTGTCTGTTAATCCTCACTGGAGTATATTTTTTTCCATTGATTTTAGAGAGAGTGGAAGGGAGGGGGGTAGAGAGGAAAGAGAGAAACATCGATGTGAGAGAGCCACATGTGCCCCACCAGGGTGGGGAACCTGCAACCCAGGTACAAGTCCTTGTCAAAAATCAACCCTCAAAACCTTGGGTTTGAGGGCCGGTGTTCTAACCACTTAGCACACTGCCAGGGCAGCATTTTGCATTTGATCTGTAGGACTTTGAGGGAACCTGAGGTGTTTTTCAGGAGAAGATACACCAGAGATGAGGACGGTTGCTATGGGGGCTTTGCCAGGGCGTTGGGCCTGACTGGGACAGGGCTTCTTCCTTCACCATCTGTGCAACCTCAGGCAAGTCACTTAATATCCCCCAAGCCTTGTTTTTTCTTCTGGAAAATGGGACTATGCATCCCTAACTTATCTAGTTGTGGGCTGTCCATGCCCAACAATGTCTGCAGCACTGGAACCCGATTCATTGGCAGGACTTACCCTCCTTTACATGGGTATTTTATTTAAGATGCCTCAGTGCCTTGGGAGACAGATCTGAGTTCTGATCCTGGTTTCATCTTTAATCAGCCCTCAGTCAAGTCCTTTTACTAGTACATTTTTGAACCTCATTTCCTCATCTGTCCAAATTGTCCCTATATTATAGGGTAGTTGGGAGGTTTCACCATAATAATGCATGCAAAGTACCTGTCTGAGTGCTTTACACTGAGAAAGTGCTTGGGAAATATTAGCTACTAGAGGCCTGGTGCACGAATTGGTGCACCAGTGGGGTCCTTCGACCTGGCCTGCGGGATCGGGCTGAAACCGGCTCTCTGACATCCCCGAGGGGTCCTGGATTGTGAGAGGGTACAGGCCAGGCCGAGGGTATCCCACCAGTGCACGATCAGGGCCGGGAAGGGACACAGGAGGTTGGCCAGTCGGGGGAGGGACCACGGGAGGGCTCCAGGGTGTGTCGGGCGGCCTTGCTCAGTCCAGATCAGCAGGACTCCAGCAGCAAGCAACCTACCAGTCAGAGCGTCTGCCCCCTGGTGGTCAGTGCACATCATAGCAAGTGGTTGAGCGGCCTTAGCATATCATTAGCATATTACGCTTTGATTGGTTGAATGGATGACCAATGACTGGACACTTAACATATCAGGCTTTTATTATATAGGATTACCACCATCCTCACATTGGTCTGGCAAATAATGCCCCTGCCAAGAGGATGATCATGCTAATTAACTCTACAAAATCATGAAGCCATGTCAGCAAAGCCTGGAAACTAAGAAAGTGTGGAGCATGTCAACATTAAGAAACGTCCAAACCTGTAGAGAATTTTTATGAGTTTATTTGAGCCAAATTCACAGCATCTGCTGGGGAGCCAGATCTCAAATGCTCTGGAGAATAAGAGTTTTGCAGCTTCTTCTGTGCATGTGAACGTCTGTGGAGGTGAGAGAAAGCATCAGGGGGTTTGGACTTAGATTATAGGATGGTTAGCAAGATTCTGGCCATGTCAGCAAAGCCTGGGAACTAAGAAAGTGTGGAGCATGTCAACATGAAGTAACGTCCAAACCTGTAGAGAATTTTTATGAGTTTATTTGAGCCAAATTCACAGCATCTGCTGGGGAGCCAGATCTCAAATGCTCTGGAGAATAAGAGTTTTGCAGCTTCTTCTGTGCATGTGAACGTCTGTGGAGGTGAGAGAAAGCATCAGGGGGTTTGGACTTAGATTATAGGATGGTTAGCAAGATTCTGTGCTCTCTTCAGGGTTAATACCCCCTTCCAGGAGTATTACATCTGGTTGAGATTAAAAGTGTGTTTACCTAGATGCCCAACAACAATGGACAGGACTTGCTTAAAACCTTTCACTAAAGAAGTCACAAGTTTGGGGCATGACTACCCACCATGACCTGCCCAGTTAGAAATTTATGATCAGATCACCCTGTGAGGTTACTCTCCATTGAACCCCCTTTTTTTCATCCACAGGTATGAATGGAAAACTGCAAGTATTTTATTTTTTAAATATTTCTTTTACTTATTTTTTAATATATTTTTATTGATTTCAGAGAGGAAGGGAGAGGGACAGAAACAGAAAGTTCAAAGATGACAGAGAACCACGGATTGGTTGCCTCCTGCATGCCCCCTACTGGGGATCAAGACTGTAACCTGGGCATGTGCCCAGACCAGGAATCGAACTGAGATCTCCTGGTTACTCGGTTTAAGCTAAACAACTGAGCAATGCCAGCCAGGCTCTTTTCTTTCCTTTTCCCAGGCAGTGAAACTCTAAAGCCAGCCCCAGCGGGCCGAAACTCACCCGCAGAGAGCTGGCTCTCTGCCCCCCTGCTGGCTCTCTTCTTTGGTCTCAGCCCCACCCTGCCACCCCCATTTCCTTTCCCCGGCCCTGGGGCTCTGCCTCTTCCCCAAACCTGCTCTGCTACAATTTCTTCCAGGTTCCCACATCTGTAAAATGGGAATAAAAAGAGTGCCTGTCTCAGAGGGGTGTTGTAAGGATCAGGGGAGATGCCCAAGAGCTTGAAGCCTGGCACACAGTAGGTTCTCATAACTATTAACCGCCACCAATTGATATTTTTTCTGTCTTTAAGATTTTACCACCACCATTTACACAGTGTCTCTGAAGTCCTGTGAATTAGGCCGAGAGTGAGAGCCTTATCCACATTTGATGGGTGAGAAGTGAAGAAGCACTTCGTCCAGGGTCACTCAGCCAGAAAGAGTGGGACTTGACTCGGGGCCTCCTGGCCATTCTTTGCTGGGAAGTGAATCATAAAGTCAATATTTATTACTCACCTTCTGCATGCAAAATCAGGCCCTGGATACTAAGGGGCATTCAGGGAGCGTTCCCACCTATCCTTTGAGGTTGCAAGGGCAAGAGACTGGTAAAGGGGAGGCAGTCAAGGAAGGCTTCCTGGAGGAGTTGAGGTGTAAGCTGGGCCTTGAAGGACCAGCAGAATATGTAGACTGGAGTAAAGGGGTCTGTGTACTGGGGGATGGCAGAGATGTAAACACAGCAGCCACTCCTTCGAGGTTCCTTATGAACCAGGCTCTATGCTGAGAGCTTTCCATGCATCGCTTCGTGAAATCTCCCCAGAATCCGACAAAGTGGTTGATACAGGGAATGAGAAAAGCTCCGCTCAGGGAGTTTACAAACTTGTCTAGGGTCACACAGCGAGTAACGCGATAGGGCCTGGGTTGAAACCCAAGGCTGTCCACTGCCAAGTTTGGTCTCTTAATCATCACACATTATTGCCACCTCGGCCTCACTATCTGAGGATGAGGACTAGGTATTCAGCAGGGGACGGACTCTGAAGGCCTGTAACATGCCAGGCTCAGACATGCAAAAGCCACACGGCACCAGGCGGGGTCGGCAGCCCTGGAATTCAGCAGCAGCTTCTAGCAGCACTGCCATTCGACAGCCAAGGTCACTTCTCTGAGCCTCCGCATCTCTCAACTGGAGAGAAGAGGAACATAAATGTATTATCAACGGTGAAGGTTTTGAATGAGGAAGGGAGGCTCTTGTGACAAAAGGTTTGTTTAGGAAGAAACCTGGAGATATTCAAATATTTACTGATTGTTGGGCTCTGGGAAGACAACTGTGAACAAGACAGCTCTGCACGCTGGACCCCCACCCACCCCCACCCATGCCTACAAGGGGCAGGGCACAGCTTGGGAGAGTTGGGGAGGAACCTTTTACTGGAACAAACAAGGGCTCAGGAGCTGGCCTGTCCCGGATTAGACTGCTAGACTCAAATCAGCAAATCTCTCCAAGTTACCCCGCCTCTCAGACTGTGTCTCCATCTTCACCAGGAAGATCCTCATTCCTCTTCCCAGGATTGCTGGGTTAAATAAAATAAAACAATACAGCCCTGGCCGGTGTGTTCAGTGGTTAGAGCACCAGCCTGCACATCAAGGGCCGTGGGTTCGATTCCAGTCAGGGGCACATACCAGGGTTGCAGGGTGCAGGAGGCAACCCCTAGGCAATCAGTCCACGTGTCTCTCTCCCCATCCCTCCCTCGCTCCCTTCCACTCTCCCTGAAAAGCAATGGAAAAAATACCCTTAGGTGAGGATTAACCAAAAAATAAATTAATAACAACAATAATAACAACAACAACAAATACATGCAATTATCTAGCAGGCGCTCAATGGATGTCACTATCCCCCTATTAAGAGGTATAACTGTTAAGCTCCGTCCCTCTCCTGCCAAGAAAGAGAACAGATTCCTGGCTTGCATTTTAGTGCGGAAAAGGATAGGCATGCATCCATGCTAGCTGAGCAGCCATGCCACCTAACAAACAGTCCGCCAGCCTGGGTCCTGTGCTGCCGCCTGGGCTCAGGGCAAGACTGTTCCCGCCCCACCCCCAGGGACCCGGGCGCGCCCCCGAGCGCTCCACACCCGCGGCCGCTCCTTCTTTCCCCCAGGACCGCCCTCCTGGTCTGCGCAGCGGGTGTGGCTGTCCCTTTAAGCAGCAAAACTCCTGCTGCAATCGCCGACCGGGGACCGGTCCTTTCCGGAGGGTGGAGCCTATATTTGTTGCAGCGACCAACGGAAGCGCGGCATTTTCCGCGGGAGATCCGAATTTCGCGGCACGCAGTTTGGCGCTAAAAAAAAAAGAAGAAAAAAAAAGTGGCGGAGAACCCAAAGCCGCAGGGCGATCAGGGGGTTTGGGTGCTGCCCTGTCATGCTGATCCCGGTGCTGGGGCCGGGAGGCCTCTCAGCTCCGCTGATCCCGGTGCTGGGAGGCCTCACGGCTCTGCTGATCCCGGTGCTGGGAGGCATATTACCCTTTTACTATATAGACTGCACTTGTCCAAGTCACCAGTGCCCTCCACATTGCCAAATTCCAAAGTCAATTAATTCTGCCTTGAGCCCCACCGAACTGTGGCCGTCTGGCCTCGGCAGCCCCCAGCTCTGCCCGGTCACCACCACCTACTACACCTCGCTGTACCCGCAGACTGTGGCCCCCGCTACGGTGCCCGGCACCTGCCTGGACGCCACCCCCCACGGACCTGAAGGCCAAGCTGTGCGATGCGTGCCGGCTGGCCGGCTGCCGGTAATTCTGGGGACCCCGTGCACCTCTTTCCGCTGTGCTTTCCGGGTGTGGGAGAGGAGGGAGGGGCGCCGGGGACCCAGTGTGAGTGGAGCTGGTTGAGTCTGGGGAGGGAGAAGGGAGCGTTCAGATTCCAGAACCACCCAGGATCCCCCCCCGACCCCCCTCAGAAGAGCCCTTCATTTTCAGGCGAGGGGATGAAATAACCTCATCCACCGGAATGGAGTGGAATGAGCACGACTGGGAGTGTGGAGACCCAACCCACTATCCCGGGTGCGCCCTGTGACCTTGGGGAAGTCCAGGGAGCCAGCTGTGCGTCATTCATTCATTCTTCTTCATTCATTGTTGGGCCCAGAAACCAGTACTGGGCACCTGCTGTGCTGGCACAGAGCTAGGCCTGCGGATGCTGTAGGGACTTTAAAGTGTGTGTGTGTGTGGG
>NW_006352194.1:3713268-3718328 GCF_000327345.1 Myotis davidii
GGGTCTCTCAGGTCCAGTATGGCTTGGTGAGAATCCAAATTTCCCATCCAGCCAACTCCTTCCCAATTATCTACCCTGGGTGCTCCCCCAGGCCCAGTTTTCCCTCCCAGACAGCCAGTAGCAGGTGCAAGTTGGGGGCAGCTCCCTGTTCAGATTGACTGTTCCCTCCTCAAGCCCCCAAGCCCGCTGCCAGGGAGGGCCCAAAGTGAGGTGGCATGAGGCACAGGATGTGTTTTGTGGGAGTGGAATTCCTGGATGGAGTCCATGAGAATCTAAACAACCATCCGGTGAGGGTGGAGTGGGAAAAGCCCCAGGGGAATGCGAGGGGGGTGGGGGGACTTGGAGAGCCTGGTTTCTGGTTTTAACGGCCACTAATTCACTGTGTGTCCTTGGACAAGTCCTAGCCCCAGCCTGGGCTTCAGTTTCATTTTCTGGAAAGTGTGTGTGTGCTAACTCATCTCAGGCCACTTCCAGCTCCAGGTCCTGTGTTTTGGAAGCAGGCCCCAGGGAGGGGGTGTTGTGGGTTGGCTTAGTTGTGAGTGGTAAATACCGTCAGGTACAGGGGTCAGGCCATGCCCTAGAGCAGCGGTTCTCAACCTGTGGGTCGCGACCCCTTTGGCGGTCGAACGACCCTTTCACAGGGGTCACCTAAGACCAGGGGTCCTCAAACTACGGCCCACGGGCCACATGCAAATACAAATATTGTATTTGTTCCCGTTTTGTTTTTTGATATCTTATATCAAAATAAGATATGTGCAGTGTGCATAGGAATTTGTTCATAGTTTTTTTTTAAACTGTAGTCCGGCCCTCCAGCGGTCTGAGGGACAGTGAACTGGCCCCCTGTTTAAAAAGTTTGAGGACCCTTGCCTAAGACCATCCTGCATATCAGATATTTACATTACAATTCATAACAGTAGCAACATTACAGTTATGAAGTAGCAACAAAAATAATTTTATGGTTGGGTCACAACATGAGGAACTGTAGTTAAAGGGCCAGAAGGTTGAGAACCACTGCCTTAGGGGCACCCGGTCAGACCTGTGCCCGTCAACAGGCACAGAACCCTCGCCATTGCTGGATGCAGGCAGGGCCCCAATTCTCTGCTACTGGAATCATGTTTTGCCCGTTTTCAAGGACTTCATCTTCCCAGAGTCCCTTCCTGCCTGCTATGTCCAACGAGGAGGAAGGGGAACTATGTTCATTTTACAGGCCAAGCAGCCAAGGATAACTAGGGCTGAGTGTCTATCTTGTGTTTAGCATCTTACAGCCTAACCCAGATTTGAACCCTGTGAAGTAGATGGCATTAGCAGCTCCCTGTCACAGGGGCAAATTGAGGCTCCTGTCCAAGGCCATTCGGGGATGTGTGTGACCCACGGGCAGGGGATCCTTCCCCTTCTCGGAAGACTGCTTTCCCCAGGGAGGGGCTTAGTGGCTGGCCCAGTCTCCTCTGGCCAGCTGCGTACAGGCACCCAGGCGGAGTTTCAGTAACAGCTGCGGTTTTGAACTGCTTCCCTCCCAAAGGAGCCTGAGTGCATCTGTTGGTACCTCCCTCGCAGAGGGGCTCAGTGATCACAGCCAGAATGGCTCTCTTTCACTGGCAGCCTGTTGTGTGCCAGGCACTGCTCGTCACTCTTCACATTCGTTATCTTGGTCAAGATGCCCGGGATGAGGAAACTGAGCGGAGACGCGAAGTCACCTGTCCAAGTGGCAAGCCAAGAGGTGGGAGAGTCTCCTTGCATCAGACCACCCTAAAGGCTTACCAGGCCCAGCACCCCCTCTCCTGTCAGTCCTCGGATGCCTAGTGCCCACAGCCCTGTGGGCAGGCCTGGGCCCCCTGCTTACTCATTTTACCAGGGTGTGACCTGGAGCAGCTCCAAACCCAACCCTGGGTGTGGCCGCTTGCTTTGTGGCCAGGCTGCAAAGTGCAGGGTGAGCAGGATTTGTCAGTGAGCTGCTGTTTAAAGGGAACCTCGGGCACTGGCCAGAGATGGCAGCCACGTTCAGTGGAGAAGGAAGGCCAGAGCCCAGGACTCTGCGCTCTAGTGCTTTTGTCGGTGGCGTCCCTACTCCAGCCAAGCACACTGCATCATCGCCTTCCATCCCCGAGGGCACCTGTGAAGAGGGTGGGGTTCCGCACTGTTCTCCTTTCCCTTTAATCTCTCGACATTTTCCAAATTTCCTCTGAGAACCATGAAAGAAAAGGAACATTTTAACCAACAACCCTACAAGACGGGCCGGAGGAGGAAATAAATGTCGGCCCAGAGAGGCGAGGCAGCGAGTCCCACGCTGGGATCTGGAAGTCAGGCTCTCAAGCAAGGCCTCAAACTTGCTCCTACCCCCAGCGTCTAACTTGGGGCCTGGGGCTGAGGAGACGCCTGGCTCTCCCTGTGTGACCTTGGGCAGGCCGCTTCTCCTCCGCCCTCCTCGCCTTGCTGGTTGTGTCTAGCGGGCTCTGGCCTGAGAAAGGAGCCTGGTCCTCTGCCTTGGGATTGGCTGGGTGGCCTCTAACCTTAACCAGGCCTTTAAGAAACAGCCAAAGGGCTGCCCACGAGGGTCCAGGCTAGAGCCAGGCTGGCCGCCGGGCATGGTTCCAGACTTTTGCTCTTGGCACGTCCCTGTCTTTTCAGCCTACCTCTGAACTTTCCCCCTTCTGCTGCTCCTGGCGCCGTAGTGATAGCACCTCTCCTGCGTGAGCAAAGCGCTTTGCTGCGCTGTCTCACGGAATCCTGAGCAGAGGGTGAGCAGCTTAGCTCCATTTTACAGGTGGGACTCAAGCAGTCAACTGACTAGGCCAGCTAAGAAGTGGGTGGGAGGGCTACATGGGGACCCAGGGGCACCTGAGTCCAAGGCTTGTGCTCAGCCTCTCCTTGGTCCTCGTCCTGGGCTCGTCCTCTGCCACGTGTGTGCTGCAGGCTCAGGCCCGCCCATGGCTGACCTTGCCCTGGACACTGCATAAAGGTGACATGTCCTCGGGTGAGGGACACTTTGCTGCTTAGGGACTCAGAGTGCAGGATAAGGGTGAGAGACGGGAGAGGACTTGTGTGTGTAAAAGTGATGGGGGCAGGAGGGTATAGGCAGGCCTTGGCCCAAATTCCAGCAGATTCTGAGGGAATGTGTGTGGGATGGAGCGGAGGCAGCCTGGTGCATGGCTTTGGAATCAGACAGACCTGGGTTCAAGCTCTGGCTCTGCCCTTTGGCTGTGTGACCGTGGGCACATGGCGAACCTCTCTGAGTCTCCACTTATCTTCCAAGAGAGATTGCCAATACTGATGTCGCAGGACTGGTGAGCACGTGATAGGCCGGCAAGGTACTCTGTTCAAGGTCCTCCCTCCTTCCCATTTGCAGGTAGTGGGGTTCTTCCTGGTATGCTCTGGGACTCAGCAGGGCTGGCCCCTGTCCGGTAGGGGAGGTGGTCGGGGTGGGGGAGATTCTGGCTTGCCCTACCTCTGCCTCAGGGAGAACTCAGCCTGACTTCCCTTTTCCCTGCCCTTGGCATTCCTTTGGAGGAATGGATGAAGGATTCTGGGATCAATAACTTTTATCTGGATTGGCAAAAGCCCTTGGAGCTCACCAAGTCTCAGTTACTTCAGCCATAAGATGAGGATTAGTGGTGTTGGGAAGATTGAGTGAAGTGAGGAATGCGGGGGCACTAGAGGCAAGATGGGGCCAGAGAAGGTCACCTTCCCTAGAATCGAGGATGTCACTAGCTGGGAGGTTAGAAAAGGAATATTCCAGAGAGACTTCAAGAGGAGTGAGCAGGGAGGCATTTGGATTATGTCCAGGTCTGGGTAGGTGTGGAGGAGAGAAACCGAGGAGCAATGCTCCTCAAACCAATCCAAGAAGACTTCCTGGAGCAGGTGGGGGCGGGAGAGGGGGGGCACCCCTGAGGGGAGCTTAGAGCTAGAACTGTCATCGCCTCCCACACCTGTCAGCCCAGCTGTGCTCAGCAGCGGTTAGAAGTCTCCACCCTGCCGAGCATGACCCCGCCACCAAAGGTTAAAATAGGCCTCTCTGCTCCAACCAGGGTAAGGGTGACTGGGGGCGGGGAGGGAGAAAACAGCTCAGCGACCTCCAGAAGTGTGTGTAGAGAGGCTGAGATTGGGTTTTGGAGAAGGCACTGCGTTTCCCAAACATCCACTGTGGGCTGAGCACGCTTTCTGCCCCGTTTTACAAAGGAGGAGACAGCTCCTAGGTGTGGAGCATTTATCCACGTCACACGGCTCCCCTGTGAAGGAGCTGGGAGGTGCAAGCCCAGGTCTCTGACCCCCGTGTCCCAGTGCCCCAGTGCCCTAGCCCTGCCCCTGGCCAACCCTAACCGGGAGAGAGGCCCCTTCCGGGCCAGTTCAGCTTCTGGGCCTAATGGGGCCGGGTGGCAATGGGGTGTAGAGGAGCAGATGGGTCTGTGGTTTGATTTCCCCAGCAGGTGTTTCCCAAGCTTGGCAGGAACAGGGAGGGGGAGCAGGGGACCTCAGCTGCTTGTCCTTAAGACACAGGGGAAGGATTCATTGTCTGCCCCTCTCCACAAAGAAAGAATGGCAAATGGAGTCTATTCAGGAGGCCCTGGGCCCTTGAGCTGGAACCCAAACACGGGGTGGGGGATGTTTGCACTGCTTCCCAATGCGGGCACCTCCCTGAGGTGTGGCACTGATCCAGGAAGTCCCCTGGGCCTGGGTGGGTGCCCAGCCCCACCCTGATAAGGGCCAGCTGTGGGGCTGTGATGGGCACCCACTGTGGCTGCACCAGCTGCTTCTGCAGAGAGGGGGGAGGGAGTGCTCTCCCCAGTCTGATGTGGTTTAGGCCCCACCCACTCCTTCCTGCATCATCCTCTGTGCGTGGGGGAAGGGGCAGATGTGGAAGTGACCTTGTGGCCTGTTATTAAGGAACTCTGAGCTCTTGGCTTTGGTAGGGTCTCAAGTGCCTTGGGCCTCGGAGGATGGGAGTGTCGTGTGCCTCTCAGAAAATAGGATGTCCTTCCCGTGAAAGGTCACTTTTAAGGTCATTGATATTTCCTTACCAAGTACAGTGTTGTTTCAGCATGATTGGTGGTAAACTGAGGCAGGAG
>NW_006352194.1:3718364-3731681 GCF_000327345.1 Myotis davidii
GCAGGAGTGGCTGCTGCTGGCCTCAGTGCTTTGGCCCCAGGTTGGGAAAAGACTGAGGAGGAATGATTCTCAAACTCTGTCTCTCCCTCCCATCTCTCTCCAAGGCCAAAAGGAAGCTGGACCTGGAGGGCATCGGGAGGCCGGCGGTCCTGGAATTCCAGACTCCCAAGGGGAAGCTCATTAGAGTGGATGGCCTCCCCAGCCCTAAAAGTAAGTTTGCTGATGGGGCATCTGGGGGCAGACTCAGGAGACAGGGGTGGGGTGGGGTGGGCAGGGGCAGAGGGCAGCCGCCCTGCCCAAATCATCAGGAGGAATATTTGTCGCACACTTCCTGGTGTATACAACGGTTCCCGGTGTGTTCTCTCGCTGGGTCCTGCCAGGTAGGTAGGATCACCCCTCTTTTACTGATCAAACAACTTGAGACCCAGAGCTAGAGTGTCTTGCCCAAGGTCACACTGCTGGTAAGTGGAGCCCGGACGACCACCTGGTCTTGTCCTGCTTCTCTCACACTATACACTGCTCTCGGGTTCCAAACATGACGACCAGCGATTTGTTTGGGAACTTACCATTTTTGTTTGTATTTAATTCAGTCTGACTTTTTCTAAAAGAGAGAATCCAGCCCAGGGAGGAGCAGGGTCTTCCTCCCACCTGCAGACAGAGAGCTAACTAAGGGGGGCAAAGGGGAGTGAAGCTCGGATTCACCCAACCCGGGCCACCTCAGGCTGAGATCCAGAGGAGAGGTTTCCCGCCTCGATATTTGCAGTCAGTGCTCTGGTGAGAGTGGGAGTTTTCGCACCTGTGGTAGAGAGAACACTAATTTGGGGGACAGAAACCTAATGAAGAAGGGATGTGACTGGGTGGGAAGCATGAGGGTCAGGAATTTGGGGGTCCTGGCAGGGCTGTGCCCTGACCTGACCGGCCACTCCTCTTCTGTGAACCTTATGGTTGGCTCACCTGTGAAAGGAGGTACAGCTAGAGCAGGAATAGTAACAAGGTTTCCTTCCCAATTGATTGGTAGACGTGCCCAGAGCTCTTTCTCAAAGGATCCTACGTGCACCGGTTGAAAAAGCAGCCTGTGTGCCAAACACTTGTCCTCTATGTGTTAAGGGATTCTAAAGTCTCCTTCTAGAGCAGCGGTTCTCAACCTGTGGGCCACGACCCCTTGGGGGTCGAACGACCCTTTCACCGGGGTTGCCTAAGACCATCGGAAAACACATATATAATTACAATTGTTTTTGTGATTAATCACTAGCTTTAATTATGTTCAATCTGTAACAATGAAAATACATCCTGCATATCAGATATTTACATGATGATTCATAACAGTAGCAAAATTACAGTGATGAAGTAGCAACGAAAATAATTTTATGGTTGGGGGTCACCACAACATGAGGAACTGTATTAAAAGGTCGCAGCATTAGGAAGGTCGAGAACCACTGTTCTAGAGGAATCTGAGACTCTCTAAAACTCCGTTTCCTGGACTAGTTTTGACATCCACTTGCTATATGACTTGCAAGTCATTTTATTGCAAAAGTTCTCTTGTGGTTTAAGATGTTGCAGCTGAGATGTGGTGTCTTGTGACATCAGCTTCATTAAGAAAGGGACCTTTTCATGAACCTGCCCCATTCGATATTGTAGGACTGATTCCTCTCAGATAACCACTGGGCTGCACACGGAAAGAAAAGGCAAGCCTCTAAGAATGTTCTCAAGTCCGAACTGGTCATTCCTCCCTACCCTAATTCCAAATTCCTGACATAACTGGCGGGATAGAGTAATGGTTAAGAAGGAAGACTTGGAGCCAGGCTGCCTGGATTTATATCCCAGCTTTGCCACTTTCTAGCCGAGTGAGCTGAGCAAGTGACTTAACCTGTTTGTGCCTCAGTATTCTCATCTGTAAAATGGGGATGATTATACACCAAATTACACTTGGTTATACACTTGGTTTCTAGCCTTGACACTGCCCTTAACTGTGAGACCGTGAGCAAATCCCTTTCCCTCCGGAGGTATCAGGCTCCAGTTTGGACAATGGTAGTGAATCACCCCCTGCCTCACAGTGGAAAGTGGGTACTCATGTGAAGGGTGGTACTGAATGGGTCCAGGTCACTGGAGGAGGCGCCCCAGGCAGGCCCTCCCTGAGCAATGACCGGGCCCC
This sequence comes from Myotis davidii, assembly GCF_000327345.1. Taxonomy (NCBI): domain Eukaryota; kingdom Metazoa; phylum Chordata; class Mammalia; order Chiroptera; family Vespertilionidae; genus Myotis; species Myotis davidii. The sequence goes on from NW_006352194.1 coordinate 3,720,517, forward strand.
TTTCCTCCTTAGCACCCAAGTCCCCCGGGGAGAAGACTCGGTACGACACATCACTGGGGCTGCTCACCAAGAAGTTCATTTACCTCCTGAGTGAGTCCAAGGATGGGGTCCTGGACTTGAACTGGGCTGCTGAGGTGCTGGATGTGCAGAAGCGGCGCATCTATGACATCACCAACGTGCTGGAGGGCATCCAGCTGATTCGCAAGAAGGCCAAGAACAACATCCAGTGGGTGTGAGTGCCTGGGCTGGGGCTGGTGGCACCAATGACTGCACGTGCTGGGGGTCGAGCCAGGAGCAATATCCAGTGGGTGTGAATGTCAGGGGTGGGGCTGAGAGCAGCATCCAATGGGCACAAGCGGCAGGGGTGGACCAAGAGCAATATCCAATAGGCTTATACGTTGTGGGCGGAGCCAGTGTATCTGAGAGCAGAGTGGAAGAACAGGTGTATATGCTGGAGCAATATTAGGAGTGCTGGCAGGCATAGGGTGGAGAATGCTTTCTAGGATGTGTAAAGGCCTTGGAGGACTGCATTCTCTTGAGTCAGGGATCCCAAGATTTCCCTCTTCTAGTTTAGGAAAGTCCCCAGGGACCTGAGAGTTAATAACCCAGACTCCTTCCAGCTCAGAGATATGAGAACTCCAGGCTCCTCTCCTCACTGCTACAAGGTCTTGAAGAGCAGACCTGCAGCCCCTGGCATGAACCCTAAGAGAACCCAGGCAGGGGGGTGAGGACTGAGGTCATTCTAGCTCCCTGCCATATGAGAGAGGCTGGGGCGAGGGTGGACAGAGTTGAAAGCCCTCCACAAGTGAGGTAATGCCCTGACTTGTTACTTTTCCCTAGCCCAACCCTCAAACATCACGGTTCAATTCCTAGCAGCCGCCTGGGAGCTAGACAGCGCTGCTGGTTTGCACAACCCAGGAGCACCCTTTGTAGACCATGAGAATGGCCTCATCCTGAGGCTCTACACCATCCGCACATCTGCAGCTCTGCGCAGCAGTACTCAGGTTGGGGTCCCTGGTTGTGCAATAAGACTGACACTGGGGGGCTGCTCTGTTCCCAGAGGCAGGGGAGCACTTGAAGACCCCACCCGGCCTGGGAAGCAGCAGCAGCTGGGACAGGAGCTGAAGGAGCTGATGAGTATGGAGCAGGCCTTGGACCAGCTCATCCAGAGCTGCTCTCTGAACTTCAAGCACCTGACTGAGGACAAGGCCAACAAGAAATATCCTCTTTGGTTGGGAGAAGGTTGTCAGGGGGCCGGGCCTGTTGCAAGCTCTTATGTCTATCCAGAGTTGATACAATACCTCCCTTGGGGTCTGGCATATCTGCTTTTTCCTTTCTGGGTGGCTTTTCTTCTTGACTCTGTTGAAGTTATTTACTCATAGTACAAGTAAGACAAGTACATTTCTTTAAATCTGCAAAAAGGAGGAAAGAAATAACAGCCACCATAACATTTGTTCTTTAAGCATACACAGATTGTGTATTATTTAAATACTAGAGGCCCGGTGCATGAAATTCATGCACTTGGGGGGGGGTGTCCCTCAGCCTGGCCTGCACGCTTTCTCAGTCCGGGAGCCCTTGGGGGATGGAGAGCGGGCCTAAGCCATCAGTCAGACATCCTTAGCACTACCATGGAGGCGGGAGAGTCTCCTGCCACTGCCGTAGCGCTCGCCAGCCATGAGCCCGGCTTCTGGCTGAGTGGCGCTCCCCCTGTGGGAGCACTGATCACCAGGGAGCAGCTCCTGCACTGAGCATCTGCCCCTGATGGTCAGTGCACAACATAGCAACTGGACGTTCCGATGTTCGGTCGATTTGCATATTAGCCTTTTATTATATAGGATAGTGTGTGACTGCTGTGCATAACACTTTATATCCTGCTTTTTTCCCCTTAGTATACTACCATAGACAGTTTTTATCAATTACAAATCCCTCCTAACTATGTGGTAGATCCACATGAAATTGTTGATATTGAACCATTTTTTATCTACAAAAACAGCAATCTCATGTGGTTTAACCTCATATTTAAAATAGTTTGTTTGAGAATATCCTACTCAGATTACACTCTGGTTTGTTGATAAGGCCTAAAATCGACATTTAGATCTATTCTAGATTTCTGCTCCTATGAAGCAACAAAATGATGAATGCCTTTGCATATAGAACATTGTCCTATTTTTTTAAAACTTATTTCCCTGGGTCAGATTCCTAGATTTGAAATGATGAGGTCACAGAGTATGGACTTTGCTAAGGCCTTTCATACATTCTCCCCAAATAGTTTCACCATCTAATTGGTTTTTGGATATGGCTTTGTATTTTCGGACAGATGCTAGGCATTGTGAAAATTTTAAATAAATAAGAACATCTCCTTACTGAAAACCAGCAAGTGCAATAAAGACAGGATTATAAAGGGGGAAAAAATACATATCTTCCTGCGCTCTCTAGTTTGAGAGATGAAGCCTGTTATATAAAACCTGATAAAAGGCAGCATTTAAAAAAAATGATTTATATCCTCATTTGCTTCCTAAAGGGATCCAAGGTAACTTATGATATTAAAAGAACAGGTTACAGTTTGGGGTTACTTCTTGGGGTTATATAAGGAGTGAGAAAAAAATGTTCAGAGGTTTAGGAGAAGTGGATCGGATCCCTGCCTGGTGGGCTGGGGTGTGAATTTTGACTTCCTTAACTCTCCTGCCCCCTACACTGGCCTATGTGACTTACCAGGACATCCGTGCTATCGGCACCTTTAAGGAACAGACAGTGATCGCTGTCAAGGCCCCTCCGCAGACAAGACTGGAAGTGCCCGACAGGAATGAGGTGAGAGGGGAAGTATTTGGTGGCGAGCAGGGTGAGGAGGGTGCCGGGAAGCTCTGCAGTCTCTGTCCCAGGCACTGCTCAGCCCCAAGCTACCCCAGTCCGTGCTGGTACCCACGGCAGGATTGGTGGTCTCTGAACTGGGGCAGAAATGACAGAAGCTGGAAAGGGCAACAGATTCTGACCTGAGAAAAACCTGTTTCTGGTTTCTCTCTGCATCCCACCAGCCCCTGTGGTTCTGCACACATGCACGTGTGCCCACACACAGCAGCATTAGTACTCACAGTAATCCTTTCATGCCAACCATGCTGTCCTGGATTAAAAGACCCTGGATTAAAGACCAAAATCATTATTTTTTTAAATTGATTTTAGAGAGAGAGGAAGGGAGAGAGAAACATCAATGAGAGAGAGAGAAATAATGATCTGCTGCCTCCTGCATGCTCCCATGTGCCCTGACTGAAATTGAACCAGTGACCTCTCAGTGCACCGATGATGCTCAACCAACTGAGCCAGGGGCAGGGACCAAAATTCTTGACACTCCCCAGGACGCCCTCTCTGCTCTGACTCTGCCAACCTCCTCTCCCATGCTGCTCCTCTTCTCTGTCTTTGCTTCAGCCACCCACCTGCCTGCAGTTTCCCCACCACACTAAGTTCGTCCCCAGTGCAGGACCTTCACACATGCTGTTCCCTCCAGCTGAGATGCTCTTCCCTCTCTCTGCCTGGTTTACTGCTATTGATACCTACACGTCTCAACTGGAGCATCATCTCCACCAGGAAGCCTTCCCTGATCACCCCCAGACTTCATAACCAATATCTTGGTGTTTACATGACTATGTTCTGCTTCGTCCATTAGAGTATAAACTCCACAAAAGTACATTCCTCTCATGTGGGTTATTTCTGAGCTATATAAGGAGTGAGAAACGTCCAACTCATAGCCTGATAAAGGCTCAAGAAGTAATTTGTTTAATGGAAGAACTTTAAGATAAATAAGGCCCTGCCCACCATCTCAGTGGAGCTCAGAACCTAGAGAGGACAAGACCCAAGCAAGCAGGGATGCTGTGATTTATAGATGGAAGATGTGCTTTGAGGGCCAGGAGAAAGGAGAGTTGGAGGATGCACCCATAGGTGGTGACAGTTAAACTGAGTCCTAAAGAATGAATAGGATTTTTTGTTAAACATTAATATTTTAAGAAAAACTATTTTAAATATGTTACATGCAATAAACATTAATATTTCAAGAAAAAAATATTTTAAAAGGATTTTGTTTTTAAACTGTCTTATTTACTTACTTATATGTAGTTGTATACAAATATTGTGTTAGATTCAGGTGTACAATATAATGACTCCACAGTGGTATACCTTACAATGTGATCACCACACTAGGTTTATTAATCACCTGTCGAACTTATCTCAGTGTTATCGAGCAGGATGTTTGCCGGGTGGAGTAGGGGAAGGAGGGTGCTGCAGGAATGGCGGGTGTGTAGTCAGCTGTGGCTTAGGCTGCCGGCGTGTGGTGGACAAGAGGCAGGGGTGGGAAAGCCAGGTATCAGGACTCATGGTTTACGGGGAACAGAAAGAGAATTCCAATTGGCTTCCGTGCGAGGGGAGAGGGGAGGTCAGTGACGGATCCAGGGGGAGTGTGGATTGCAGGCAAGGCTGGACCCAGGGGCTCACATTATGACTCCAAGTTCACTTCATGCTCCTCCTCTCACTGTGCCATTCTCTGCTGACTCAGTTCCCAGGTGGGCTCTCCCCTTGCAGCAGAGATCGTGTTCATAATACCAGCTCAGCAAGCCCATGCGAAGGGAGCTTCCATTTCCAGGTCCTGGGCCTGATGCTGGGTGGACTGAGCTGAGTCACGTGCCATCCTGCACAGTCACTGTCACTTTCTCATCCTGCACCCCAGGCTCGCCCATTGGAGCTGGGGCAGGGTGCTGCCTCCCGCTCCCTCCTGACGCGAGTGGAGGGAGAGTGATTTCCCAGAAAAAATCCAGGCTTTCTCCCTAAGGGAAGAGGCCTGGGGGCCAGGCAGGCAGAAGCAGCAGATGTTGACCACAGGCCTCAGGGCCCAGCTCAGGAGATGAGCTTGCTCACATGTGTCCATCCGTATATGCTGACCCATGAGTAAGTGCGCAGCTGCCCAGAGCCATGACCTGGCTTCTCTTCCTCCTCCAGGAAAACCTGCAGATATATCTGAAGAGCACGCAGGGGCCCATCGAAGTCTACTTGTGCCCGGAGGAGATGCAGGAACCAGACAGCCCTGCCAAAGAGCCTGTCTCCTCCACGCCCACCCTCAGCCCCACTCCTGACTCGGCCCAGCCCTGTAGCAGCACCAACCCTGGGATCCTGGAACCCACGGCATCCCCAGGTAGGGCCCCCTGTCCAGAGGAACAGAAGGTGGGGAGTGCAGCTGGCCTCGGTTTCCTCTTCCACATCAACATTTGTTGGGTATCGACCTGCCACCCAGCGGCCGGGGTGTAGTCCTCCCGCACACGTGTGTGCATGCACTCTACACTCTAAAGCAGTGATGGCGAGCCTCTGACACGCGAACTCATTTTCTTTGGTTGATTTTTCTTTGTCTAATGGCATTTAAATATCAAAAATATAAGTCTTTGTTTTACTATGGTTGCAAAGATCAAAAAATTTCTATATGTGACATGGCACCAGAGTTAAGTTAGGGTTTTTCAAAATGCTGACACGCCGAGCTCAAAAGGTTCGCCATCGCTGCTCTAAAGCATTCACTGCTCATTAGCTGGCTGAGCCCTGCTTCAGGGCAGAGGGGCTTGGGTTTGAATCCCAGCTCCTCCACTTACCCAGCCATGTGACCTTGGACAAGTTATTTGACCTCTCTCTGCCTCAATCTCCTCATCTGTAAGTTGGGCTTAGTAATTAATAGTATCTACTTCATAGGTCATTGTGAAAATTAAATGAGTTAATAAATCTAAAGCACTTAGAGCTATGCCTAGCAATAAAAGATGGCTGTTATTATCATTGTTACTGCCACTGCCACTAGTACTGCTGCTTCTGTGACAGCTACTAACAGCAAAGCCCCGGCACTCAATGAGCCCACAGTAAGTGGAAACTATAGGTTTTATAAGGAAAGCTCAACATGTTATTGGGCGAGAATATCTAAGGTTCATTGAACCACGGCTGTATCAGATACACCCATTCTTACATTATCCTTGCAGCAGTTCTTGAGGTAGGTTTTATTATTCCCAGTTTAGAGATAATAAGCTGAGGCAGAGAGGAGACGTGACTTGCCCCAGGCCTCCCAGCGGGGAGACAACAGAGCTGTGTCTTTGAACCTTAGCCTCCACATTCCTAGGCCAGTGCTGTCTCCACACGGCACAGAACAGATCAGGGCAGGGGATCACGGCTCAGCCCTGGCTGGGATGTGGACAGGACAGCGAACAGCTGCCTACACGTGGCAGGAAGTAGTAGGAGGCAGCTGCCAGGGAGGAAAGAGGTAGGAGAGGCCCCTGCGGGCTTCCCAGGGAGGATGGGAGTCCGGAAGGAGTAGAAATGGGAACCGGTGAAGGCCCCGCCACTAGAAGGGTTTGTTAGAGAGTTATAGGGGGGGAAAGAAAGTGACTGACAGAGACCGTAAGTGCCCTGCAAAGCCTAACATACTACCAGCCCTTTACAGAAGCTTGCTGACCCTGATCTAACACAACCCTTCATTTTACATACAAAACTGAAGCCCAGAGAGGGCCGGTGACTTCCCTAAGGTCACACAGCACGTTGGTGGTAGAACTTGGGCAATAACCCAGACTCCCAGCTCTACTCTAGTGATCTCTCCTGAGTCCTGGCCTGGCCCGGGGACCAGGGCTTCTCCCTGCACCAGCCATCTGTCCCTCCGGGCACCTCCCAGTGCCTATCTCCAACTCCAGACCTGTGCCCCACCCTGTGCTCCCTCCTGCCTCGTCTGCCTTCTCACTCCACTGTCAACAAGTGCACAGCTGTCCAAAGTTAAAACTACTTTCACTTCATTGTCCCCTGAGACCTTGGGCAGAGGTGGGGGACCATCTGACATAAGCAAGGGCAAGGTTTTCAGCTCAGTTGTACAGATTAACAGCCTGAGGCCCAAAAGGAGCCGTGGGTGGTGGGGACCGCCCAGAAGCCAGCTCTGGGCCAGGGCCAGGGCCGTGACTGTCCCTCTCCACATTTCCACGTGGCCTCTCAGTGTTCTCCCTGCTGAGGGAGCAGGAGGAGCTTCCTGGACGGTGTACACCTGTGGAGTGTGTGTGCCAGGAGCGGGGATAGTGCGGGGGGAGGAGGGCAGGTGCTGGAGCTGGTGCCGGGAAGGGAGGGTGTCCCTGGGCCACGAGGCGTGGGGCAGGGTGGGAGAGAAGAGAAGCCTACACAGTCATCCGGAGAACCGGAGGGCTGTTCTTGTGCTCTGAGGTCTGACCAGAGGCTCCTGGGCCCGGGGGCCAGTCCTAACCCTGTCTGTTTGTCTCCAGTGCCATCGCTGACTTCCCAGCAGGCCCTGCTGCCGCCACCGTCCCTGGTCCCTCTGGAGGCCACGGACAGCATGCTGGAGCTGCCGCAGCCCCTTCTGCAGCAGACCGAGGACCAGTTCCTGACCGACAGCTCCCCTCTCATCAGCTTCTCTCCGCCCTTGGACCAAGATGACTACCTGTGGGGCCTGGATGGGGGTGAGGGCATCAGCGACCTCTTCGACTCCTATGACTTTGGGGACCTGCTGATTAACTGAGTGACCCTGCCTGCCCCCAGCTGCTCCGCCACTGTCTCTACCTCCTCACGGGCAGACTGACAGGCCCTCTGCCTGCAGGGGGACCTTGGACACAGATGCCACCCTTAGGGCACGGGGTCTCCTCTCCTTCCTGCCCCCGCGTCCTGCCAGCCGAAGCTGCCGGGGGGTTTGTGGAGGGTACGGGTGAGGATCGTATCAGGGGTGGGGTCCTGTCCTTCCTAGTGGAAGCTGGGCCTGGGAAGGCCTGTTCAGTCTTCTGACCTCTGACCTCTAATGTGAAGGGGCCACAGATGAGGTGACCAGGTCCAGGGAAAGGCCCTGCCACTGCCTTCTGGGGGATAATTCGGACCCTCAGTGTATCGCAGAGCACTTACTGCCTTTGTATTTATTTCAGGTTGAGTTTTGTTTGCGTGTCTTCCCTGGGTTTTAGCAGGGACAGCGTTCTGGTTCCAGTAAGACCTCCGACAGGCCAGCACGGTCTGCTGTGCCCGGCACCTGGGCTCCCAGGGACGCAGGCCAGCTCCCTGGCCGCCCCGCCGCGTGGGGGCGGGGCCCCTGAGCGCCTGTCCAGGCTTCTGGACATCACTGCACTTCGGCTCCTCATTCTAGATGGTTCCAGGGAGCCGTCCCAGCATGGGTGGCACTGGAGCTCCCGAGGAGACCGGAATAGCCAGCTCAGGAGCCTCCCTCCCTGTGGAATCCCTATTTCCCTGCCTGAGAATGTAAAAGTGATCCTCGAGGGAGACGGCAGGGTGCTCCTGAGGAAGAGGGACAGGGTGTGGGGCAGCGCGGTGGCTGCTGCAGGCCCCTCCTCCGTTTTGGCCTCTCGCTGGGACTGTGTTACATGGAGGACCGGGAGGCAGAGGCCGCACGTGGAGGAGAAGCGTGAGATGAAGACAGGGAACCGCCAGCACACACTCCTCTAGCTGCAGGCGTCCCTCTCCCTTCCCTGGAAGGATTTTGGTTTTTGTTGTTGTTTTTTCTTTGTTGAAGGGGTGATTCTTTAAGGACCCCTCTGCCCCTCAGCTCTCACACAAACCCCCAGGGGACAGAGGTGACCAGGGCTGGATGGCATGTTGGCTCCTTTTGTCACAGGAATGCAGAAGGGGTGGGGGTGGGGGGTCTTCGTTGCAACCAGACTTAGCAGCTGATGGGGGAGAGGGCTTGTGTTACCTCTTCAGACCTGGGGTTCTGAGGTCTTTATCCCTCACCCTGTCCCCCCACCCGACCTGGGCTGAACCGAGGGAGGCTGTGCCTTCTGGAGGGAGGCAGCAGGGGCCGTGGTCTGAGGCCTATACCCCCCACCCTCAGGGAGCTAGGTTTACTTAGGGTCTCAGATGGGTAGCACTTTTTTTTATGTTTGTAGCATTAAGTTGGTTTAAAATATGAATTTGGCTTCCAGGGATGGCTCCTGACCTGGCCGACGGGCATCTGAAGTTTGGGAGGTGGGCTTCTCTGGGGCTGGGGTCCCAGGTGAGCTGATGCCCAGCTGGGGACAGTTGTGCCTCGTCATTTGCAGGTCAGAGGTGCCCGGTTCTAGAATTTTGTAGGATTTACAGAAATGCTTTTGGCCTCCCGCCTCCACAGGTCCGCAGGGCTCTCGCCAGAAGCCTGTTTTGAAGCCCAGCGAGGCAGGGCCACTTTGGCCCGTGCGGGAGAAGGGCGCGCTGCACGGGATCTGGTTTGGGGCATGTGGGGCTGGCGGTGGCGTTGCTGTTCTGCGTTCTTTGCTGGGCTGCTGTCCAGCCACTCACCATCTCTGAGGGCAGGGATGTTGGACTTCCCTGCCTTGGGCTCTATCTAGACCTTCCTCCTGGAATTAAACCAGAGAAAAGGAAGGAGAGGTCTGGAGGACCCACCGGGAATGAGTTTAAGGGTGAGGTCTGGCCGGAACTCAGGCTCATTCTCCAGATGCCCAGCCATAGGGTTGGACAGAGGGGCTGCCCCTTGGGTGCATGGCCTGTATTCTGGCAGCTGCCCTGCCCTCTCCTATGTTGTCCCTGCCTGGCCCACCAAGGCTGATCCTCAGGCTCTGGGTAGGATACAAGCTCGAGCCTCTTTCTTACTAGAGACACTTGGAAACCTCCCAAGTTCACTCAAGTGCTTTTAGGACACATTTTGAGGAGTATTTCCTTGAGATGCCAGGTAAACTTTAAAACGAGGACAGAAGGAAAACCAGGTTCTTTCTTTTCTTTTTTTTAATATATTTTATTGATTTTTTACAGAGAGGAAGGGAGAGGGATAGAGAGCTAGAAACATCGATGAGAGAGAAACATCGATCAGCCGTCTCCTGCACACTCCCCACTGGGGATGTGCCCTCAACCACGGTACATGCCCTTGACCGGAATCGAACCTGGGACCCTTGAGTCCGTTGACCGGAATCGACCCTGGGACCCTTGAGTCCGCAGGCCGATGCTCTATCCACTGAGCCAAACCAGTTAGGGCAAAAACCAGGCTATTTCTAAGGTACGTTATTTCTGCCAGGAAGTTCCCCAGCCCCTAAGTCACCTGTGTCCTCGGGGCATCAAGGGCTCAGGGCTCCAGGGAACCCCGTCGTCTTAGGTTGTTGAGTAGAGTCAGCGACTCTTAAGAGATTTCTTCAGACAGGGACATGCTCCCGTGCCCCTTCTCGCTGGAAGTGTTAGCTAGACCAAAGTGGTTTCCCTTCTCACTGCAGTGCTGTCTGCCCCCCGCGGCTGCGGGGAGGAAGGGGGCTGGTGAAGCTCTAACGCTGGTCCTGGGATGGTTTGGGCTTTATTTCCTCCCCAGGCGTTCTCAGCATCAGTTCTGCACAGGGTTTAGAGTTTTTAGTGAGAGTTTGGATGTCCCCGCGTCCGAGCAGCGTGTGGCTTAGTGCATTTGAAGTGAAAGCCTTTTGGGGTTGTTTGCAAGTAGCTTTCTGGTTCTCGTCATTATGTCCCGAGGTCCCCGCCTCCTTGTGGGACCCTGTTCTCCCAGGGGGGCCCTCAGTCACCAGAAGCCCGGCCAGCCCGGGTGCGGGAAGAAGCCTTGGATGCGCCACATGCATCTCGAGGGTGAGCACACCCGAGGGGCCTGTTCTCGTGGTGGGACCCTACGGGCCGCTTCCCTCCGGCCTGGTTTCGCCCTGGGCCCCACTTTGAGGAGGACCGTGTAAACCTCTGTGAATTGTGATCATCGAGCATTAAACAGCAACTCCGGGCATCTTGGCTCTGTTGTGCTTTCTGAAGGTCGTTACCCATGTGGGTCGGGTCCCCCCAAGTCAGGCACGGGGGCTGTTCTGATCAAGCCTCCTGTTTCCACACGGGCTTATTCCCATGCCTGAAACCTCACCGTTAAGACCCTGAAAAGGTGGCAGCACCCAGATCTAAAAAGCGAGCGCCTGCCTGGCTCCGCCTCCACCACCTCTCGCCTGGGCCATTTCAATAGCGTCCTTAATATCCTCTCTGCTACCCACCCCCTGTCGCATCCTCCCTAGCAGTGTTTTTGTTTTGTTTTTTGTTAATCCTCACCCGAGGACATTTGTTCCATTGCTTTTTAGACAGAGTGGAAGGGAAGGGGAGAGAGAAACATCGATGTGAGAGAGACACACTGATTGGGTGCCTCCTGCACACACCCCTGTTGGGGTCAGGGATTGAGCCTACAGCCGAGGTCTGTGCCCTTG
>NW_006352194.1:3731739-3732029 GCF_000327345.1 Myotis davidii
TGCATGCCCCCTGGGGATCGAGCCCACAACCCAGGCATGTGCCCTTGGCTGGAATCCGGGGACCCTTCAGTCCACAGGCCGTCGTTCTATTCACTGAGCCGGACCGGCCAGGGCTAGCAGTGGTTTTTAAAAAGTGGTCCTCGCCGAAACCGGTTTGGCTCAGTGGATGGAGCATCGGCCTGCGGACTGAAGGGTCCCAGGTTCGATTCCGGTCAAGGGCATGTGCCTGGGTCGCGGGCGCATCCCCAGTGGGAGATGTGCAGGAGGCGGCTGATCGATGTTTCTGACTC
>NW_006352194.1:3750533-3750892 GCF_000327345.1 Myotis davidii
CAACCACGGTACATGCCCTTGACCGGAATCGAACCTGGGACCCTTGAGTCCGCAGGCCGATGCTCTATCCACTGAGCCAAACCAGTTAGGGCAAAAACCAGGCTATTTCTAAGGTACGTTATTTCTGCCAGGAAGTTCCCCAGCCCCTAAGTCACCTGTGTCCCGGGGCATGAAGGGCTCAGGGCTCCAGGGAACCCCGTTGTATTACATTGTTGAGTAGAGTCAGCGACTCTAAGAGATTTCTTCAGACAGGGACATGCTCCCGTGCCCCTTCTCGCTGGAAGTGTTAGCTAGACCAAAGTGGTTTCCCTTCTCACTGCAGTGCTGTCTGCCCCCCGCGGCTGCGGGGGGGAAGGGGG
>NW_006352194.1:3750964-3758337 GCF_000327345.1 Myotis davidii
TTCCCTCACCCAGCAGCCAAGAAATAAATAAATAGTGGCCTATTACATCTGACTTGCATCAGTTAGTGGATATAATTATTAACAGACCCAAACTTGGCTTCTCTCCCTTAAGAAACATATCCAAACAACTTCCTCAAGGAAAAATTACCAAATCAAAAATTTTCCTTTCTTATAACAGTATCTTCAATGTGCAAGCTTTTTTGTAAAATAAGATATAAGCACTGTTAAACTTATTGATTTTTTCCTATATTTTTAGCCATCATTTTTGAGCCTCACTGTCAGCATATTTTAACAGCTACCTGATTACTACTTCTTATTACCAAGAGGCCCCACATCTAGTATGTACACTAAGGGGTACACACTAGATGGCACCACCCCCTGTCGCATCCTCCCTAGCAGTGTTTTTGTTTTGTTTTTTGTTAATCCTCACCCGAGGACATTTGTTCCATTGCTTTTTAGACAGAGTGGAAGGGAAGGGGAGAGAGAAACATCGATGTGAGAGAGACACACTGATTGGGTGCCTCCTGCACACACCCCTGTTGGGGTCAGGGATTGAGCCTACAGCCGAGGTCTGTGCCCTTGACCAGAATCAACCCCAGGATCCTTCAGTCCGCGGGCCGATGCTCAATCCACTGAGCCAAACCCGCTAGGGCTAGCAGTGGTTTTCACTTTATTTTTATTATTATTATTTTTAAACCTAAAAAAAATACAGTTCCATTGATTTCAGAGAGGAAGGAGAGACAGAAACATCAACAATGATAGAGAATCACCGATTGGCTGCCTCCTGCATGCCCCCGACTGGGGATCGAGCCCACAACCCAGGCATGTGCCCTTGGCTGGAATCCGGGGACCCTTCAGTCCACAGGCTGTCGTTCTATTCACTGAGCCGGACCGGCCAGGGCTAGCAGTGGTTTTGAAAGCGTGGTCCTCAGACCAGCGTTACCTGGGAGCTTATGAGAAATGCATGTTCTCAGGCCCCATTCGAGACCCTCTGAAGAAGAAACTCGGGGCAGGACCCAGAACCCCATCTTAAACTTAAACAGCCCCCTGGGTGATTCTGATGCAGCCGAAGTTAGAGGACCACGCCCTCTGGTACCCCAGAGAGATCTTTCTAGAACACAGTTCTAGCTACACCGCTCCCCCACTGAATGGTGGCTCCTCTCTGCCCTGAGGACGAAACCTTCCCCTTTGCTTGGCACAAGGGCCCATGTACAACCTTACCACTGGCTGACCCTACCTTCCCAGCCCCACTGCCACTCCTTCCCCCCACCGGGCCACACCGAGCGTCTTTATTAGCACCTGGGAACAACCTGGCTCCTCTCTTCTGGACCTTTGCACCTGCTGGCACTCCGCTTGGCGTGTGCTTCTCTCCATTTCAGCTGAACAGGCTCTTGGTTATTCTTCAAGGCCCAATTGAAGAATCTCTTGTAGTTTTCCTTGACACTCCCATGTAAACTTAAATACTTGGTATATGGGAGGTTGCTTATGCTAAGCACTGGGGAGATAGAAGGGAATAAGGTTAGTCCTCATCCTCAGGGTGATCACAGTACACAGACAAAAATGTAATTACAAATGTGGCAGTTGCCGTAATAAACATGACAGGAGTTGAGGGGTCATCAGGGAAGGCTTCCTGGAGGAGGTGATGTCCAAACTATGTCTTCACGGATACACGGAGTAGCCTGGGGTTGGGCATATGGGGGCTCAGAATCCTCCCAAGCAGAGCAATCAGTAACTTCTGTCCTGTGGTCCGGGAGACAAAGGTGAGTATCACAGAGCACTGCTCGCTGCCCCAACACTGCCAATGTGGAGCTTTTGCCCTAGAAAAGCCCCCTGAGTCCAAGAGGTTGGCACAGATCCTAAGGGCAGTGGGATGGGGGGACAAGGTCTGGGGGTCCTGTTTGACCATAGGGGTTGACTAATGAGAAGGGTCTGGAACTTGACACCAAGAAGTCAGTTTACATGGAAGGCATGAAGACGACCCCTTCCAGGTAAGCAAAGCAAGGTCTAATTGGGGACATTAGCATAGACAAGGGAACATTAAAATATGCCATTTATGAAGCCTTTTGGGTGGTGAGGCCCGGCACTGTGCTAAGCCCTTTACGCATGATCTCATTTAATGTTCACTTAATGAAGTCAGTGTCGTTGCCACTTTACAGGTGAGGAAACGCTATTTTAAATATGTTCCCAGGTAGCCCTCACACTTTGCTGGTGGGAATGTAAAATGGTATAGCTATTTTGGAAAACAGTTTGGCAGTTCCTCAAAAAGATAAACAAAACTCTCACAGGACCCAGTCATTCCATTCCTAGGTGTCTACTCAAGAGAAATGAGAACATGTCCATGCAAAGACAGGACTTGCACATGAGTGTTCATAGCAGCATTATTCATAATAGCCCCGAACTGGAAAGAGCTAAGTATCCATCAACTGGAGAACAGAGATAAATGCTGGATCCATGCAGTGGAGCACTGTTCAGCCATGAAAGGATACGCTATGGATGCTCAAAAGCAAGATGCTAAGTGAAAGAAGCCAGTCCCCAAAGATAACATCCATTCCATCTGTATGAAGTCCAGAATAGGCAAATCTATATATAGACAAAAAAAAACAACAACAACAATAAATTAGTGGTTGCCTGAGATTAGAGGTAGCAGTGAGATTGACTATAAATGGGCATGAGGGTTCTGCATAGAGATACAAAAATTTTTCAAAAAACAAAAACACTAGCAAACCAAATCCAGCCACATAAATAAAAATAATTAGACACTAGGGCATTTATCCCAGGAATGTAAAGTTGGTTTAAAATCTGAAAATTAGTTAATGCAAAGATCCCTATCAATAGAATAAAGGATGAGCCACATGGTCATCTCAATAGATGCAGAAAAAAATATTTAACAAAATTCAACACTCCTTTGTGATAAAACAAAACAACAACAACCCTCAACATGATAAAGAGCATCTATGAAAAACCCACAGCTAGCATCATACTTAATTGTGAGATCCCAGATACTCCCCTCCCAGAAACCAGACAAAGATGTCTACTTCCTCCATTCTGTTCAACATTGTGCTGGAGGTTCTAGCCAGGGTGACTAGGCAAGAAAATGAAATAAAAGGCACCAGGTGAGAAGGAATGAAAACTAGCTCTATTTGCAGATAACATGATTCCATATATAGAAAATCCTAAGGAATCCATTAAAATATATAAAACTAATAAATGAGCTCAGTAAGGTTGTAGAATACAAGCTTCACATACAAAAGGCAGTTGTATTTCTATACTCTAGCAATAAATAATAAAAATAAAGTTAAGATTTAATTTATAATCCTGTATAATAAAAGGGTAATAGGCAAATTGAACAACCAGTTGCTATGATGTGTACTGACCACTAGGGGGCAGACGCTCAATGCAGGAGCTGCCCCCGGTGGTCAGTGTGCTCCCACAAGGGGAGCACTGCTCAGCCACAAGCCAGGCTGAAGGCTGGCGAGCACAACGGCCCACCTCTGCGGCAGTGCTAAGGATCCTGTGGGAAGTGGGCCTGAGCCATCAGTCAAACATCCCCCGAGGGTTCTGGAACTGCGAAAGGGCCCAGGCAGGACTGAGGGATGCCCCCCCTCCCCAGTGTGCACTGGGCCTCTAGTAGGATAAATGATAAAATACTTAGAAATAAATTTAACAAGTGCAAAACTTGCATTCTGAAAACTACAGTACATTGTTGAAAGAAATTAAAGAATACCTAGCCTGGCCTGTGTGACTCAGTGGTTGAGCATCCACCCAGGAACCAAGAGCTCACCAGTTCGATTCCTAGTCAGGGCACATGCCCAGGTTGCCCACTTGATCTCCAGTAAGGGTGTGCAGGAGGTAGCCGATCAATGATATTTCTCTCTCATCGATGTTTCTATGTATCTCTCTTCGCTCTCTAAAAAGCAATAAAAATATTAAAATAAATAAAGGATAGCTAAATACATAAAATGACATCCCATCTTCATGGATTGAAAGACTTAATAATATTAAGATGCCAATACTCCCCAAATTGATTTACAAATTTAATGCAGTCTCCATCAAAATTTTACTGGCTTCTTTGCAGAAAATTGACAAGCTGGTTCTAAAATTCATATGGAAAGCTAAGAACCCAGAATAGCCAAAATAATCTCAAAAAAGAAAAAAAACGTTGGAGGACTCAACACATCCGGATTTCAAAGCTTATTGCAAAGCTACAGCAGTCAAGACAAAAAGAAAGACAGACATAGATCAAGGGATTAGAACTGAGTGTCCAGAAATAAGCCCTTACATTTACAGTCAATTTTTTTTTTTTACAAAGTGCCAAGACAATTCAAAGACAAATATTTTCAATAAATGATCTGGAACAATTGGATATACATATGCAAAAGAATGAAGTTGGACCCCTAACGCAACACAAAATGTGACTCAAAATGGATCAAAGACCTAAATATAAGTACTAAAACTATAAAACTCTTAGAAAAAACCATAGGCATAAATGTTCATGGCCTTGGATTAGGCAATGGTTTCTTAGCCATGACACCAGGATATTGAAAGCCGGACCTGTCTCCAAAGCTTATCTTCACTAAGCTCGAGAAAAGACTTTAGACCACTTATCATATCCTCCACTTGAGATTGCCTGTGTGTGTGTGTGTGTGTGTGTGTGTGTGTGTGTGTTCTGTGTTGCTTCCAAGAGATCACTGATCACTAGGCAGGTTATTTTTCCCAGCGTGGAGACCACTGCCCTCTGGTGGCCACTTTGACAAAGGCCGAAATTGGAGGAAAAATTACCCTTCATTGAGACTGTTGAGGATCATTAAGGACCAGGTTTAATTTCTTTAATCTGCCCCAAACCTTATTGAATAGATATTAGTGTTCTCAGTGAGGCCCAGAGAGGTGAAGTTACTTTCCTAAGATCACACAGCTGGAAGTGGCGGACAGGACCATGAATAGGTTGAGGCAATAGGGTGAGGCCAGAGAGGCGCCTCACCTGTCTTATCCTAGTCCCAGCCCTGGTGATGGGACAGGACTGGAATTGGGCCAAACTCCAAGACTCCTGGTCTTCACCACCAGGTGGCCCAGCCTCCTAATCGGCATTAAGTGGATTCCATTCTGACCTTGGACATGGCCTTTGTGTGTACAATGCTAGATGCTGGGGAAACAAAGACACAGCCCTTTACCCATGAAAAGAATGACTTACGTCATGAAACTGAGTTGTGAGAGGACACCTTGCTCCAGGAGCAGCAAAGGAAGCGTTGTGTGTGTGTGTGTGTGTTTGCTGTCCTACGGGAACAGATCTTAGGGAAGTCTGGAGGCAGTGGCCCAGCCACAGGGCGTCTTCTTCCCCAGGCAGTGCATCCCCTGAGGCAAGCCAGCCGGCACCAGGCAAGCTCCTTGGAGGGGCTGGGAAACATTGTTGGATAAATGACCATGAACTCAGGATAGAGCTGATCTGTCCGTTGTGATGATACACATGACTGTTATTGTACTGTGTGGTCACGAGGCATAGAAGGAAAATGCTCACCAGTGTGAAGGTAATTAGCAATCCTTTCACCCAGACACACGGTTTGGCTATTTTAGCTCTTCTCATTTTGCCAGCATTTTTACATCACGGTCCAAGTCGGTAGTTTTCCCTAAAACCAGTTCACAGGTTTTTGTGTTGTTTTTTTAAAATATATTTTTATTGATTTCAGAGAGGAAGGGAGAGGGAGAGAGAGATAGAAACATCAATGATGAGAATCATTAATTGGCTGCCTCCTGCACACCGCCCCCACTGGGGATTGAGCCTGCAACCCGGGCATGTGCCCTTGACCAGGAATCGAACCGTGACCTCCTAGTTCATAGGTTGACACCCAACCACTGAGCCACGCAGGCCAGGCACAATTCATAGGTTTTTACTGAGCACCCAGTAAAGTGTCCAAACAGAGGGAGAAGGAAATCCTAGTGGTGGAGCACTGTGTCATTTATTCAGCACTGTCAAGGTGCACAGTGCTATCCTGAGCCAGTCACTCCTTACATCAGCCTAATGTGGGGGAGCAGGAGGAATCCTTTTAGGGACGAGAAAGCAGCTCAGAGAGGGCAAGGATATATCCGAAGCCTGCAATGAGAGGCAGAGCCGGGAGAGCCCTAGGCTGGCCTCATGCCAACACCCCAACTTCTGTGCCTGTGGTCCTCAAAGTGTGTTCCCTGACCAGCAGCATCAGGATCACCTCGGCATTTGTTAGAAATGCAGATTACCAGGTCCCCCTGCAGATCTGAATCTGAAATTCTGGATGTTAGATCCAGCAGCCTGGGTTTTAACAAGCCCTCCAGGTGATTCTATGCAATTCTCAAGGGTGAGAACCATCCTCTATAATAAAAGGCTAATAGCAAATTGTCCCCACAGGCAGAAGTTGGACCTACCGGGAGTTAGATATGCGCTGACCACCAGGGGGCAGCGGGGAACATGGTGGGTGTAGGTGATGTGGCACTGGCAGTGGGCATCAGTGGAGGCACTGCCGGCCCTGATGGGCCCCAACAAGAGCAGGAGCAGGTGAGCGGGCGGTGCCAGGCAAAGGCGGGTGCAAGCGGGGCCCCCGATCGCCCTGCTGGTCCACAGATGGCAATCAGCGGCAGCAGCGGGAGGTGGGGCTGGTGAGCAGGCAGCATCAGGCCAAGGCGGGTGCAACCGTCAGCCTACCGATCGGCCCTGATTGCTGGCCAGGCCTAGGGACCCTACCCGTGCAGGAATTTCGTGCACTGGGCCTCTAGTCGACCTATCATAGTCCCTGTGCTTCAATTGCCACAGTCAGATGGGGACCAACTCAAACCAGGGCATACACAAATAAGTCAGTCAAGACACTCTGTAATAGTGCCAGAGTGGGAGAATCATTCTGAGGGCTCTGAAAAGGTTTCAACCGGGCCTCTAGTAGACCTATAACAGTCCCTGTGCTTCAATTGCTACAGTCAGATGGGGACCAACTCAAACCAGAACATACTCAAATAAGTCCAGTCAAGACACTCTGTAATAGTGCCAGAGTGCGAGAATCATTCTGAGGGCTCTGAAAAGGTTTCATGGAAGAGATAAGATCTGAACTTGGCCATGATGAATGGAAGGACTTTAAAGATCGTAAGTGGAAGAAAAAGCCTTTTAGGTAGAGCAGAGGCAAGGAGGCCAGAAAGTGCCTGCTCATTAAAGGCCTCACCTCTCAGGCTGATCGGTCTGGCCTTATCCTGGAGGCAATGGGGAGCCATGGTAGGTTTTTGAGGATGGGTGTGCTCATAGCTCAGAGCCCAAGTATGTCACTGCCCAACAGTGCTTTCTTTATTTCTTCTTTCTCTCTCTCTCTTTCTTTCTTTTTAAAAATATATTTTTATTGATTTCAGAGAGCAAGGGATAGAGAGAG
>NW_006352194.1:3758589-3762953 GCF_000327345.1 Myotis davidii
GCCGCTCCAAGGCCAGGGCGGCTGCCTTGGACCCTGGGTTTTGCCCACTCGTCTTGGGGGGCCTCAGCGCGGCCTGGGAGAGAAGGCGGCCGCCTCGCTGGTTGTCAACTTTGAGATGCTCAGCGCCCTCACGCATCTTCTCCGCCAACTCGGGGAAGAGGTGGCCCACGCCCTGGAGAGCCACGTCCTCAGGGCGAAATAGAAGCCCAGAGAGGTAGGTGCGGGAGGCCCGCAGGGGCAGGCTGGCCAGGCGGTTGGCCGCAGTCTCCACCTCGGTGGAGTAATTCTGACGGATTTGGGAGCTCACGGTTGTTCGGCAATAAGGAGTTAAGGTAGAAGGAAACCGGTGTGTTCGCTGGTCCGAGGGTGGTCCCTGTGTCTGTTCCGTCAAACACTGTTGAAGCAAGAGACAGATCTGGGACCGCATAGGGAATGGCCCAACAGCGTTTTCTTACGCCCCTGCCGTAGGCAGAATAGTGTCCTAATCCCCAGAGCCTGTGAATGTGTTATGTCATGTGACAAGAGAGGGAACGGCCCAACAGTGTTTTCTTACCCCCTGTCGTAGGCAGAATAGTGTCCTAATCCTCAGAGCCTGTGAATGTGTTATGTCATGTGACAAGGGAAATTAGGATTGCATATGCAATTAAGGCTGCCAATCAG
Organism: Myotis davidii; assembly: GCF_000327345.1. NCBI lineage: Eukaryota > Metazoa > Chordata > Mammalia > Chiroptera > Vespertilionidae > Myotis > Myotis davidii. Next base: position 3,759,250 of record NW_006352194.1, read on the forward strand.
CTGATCCTGAGATGGGGAGATCCTAGATTTCCAGATGTGCCCAGGGGAATCACAGGGGTCCTTCCTTATGAGTGAAGGAGGAAGAAGAGGCCGTGCCAGAGTCAGGGAGAGACTTCAAGATGCTATACTGCTACCTTTGGAGATGGAGGAAGGGGCCAAGGGCCAGGAAGGCACACAGCTATTAGAAGCGTGAAAGGCAAGGAAATGGATTCTTTGCTTTAAAGGAACACAACCCCACCAACACCTTGAATTTAGCCCAGTAAGACCCATGTCAGACTTCCGAACTCAGAGCTGTAAGACAGACCTCCAGAAAACTGTAAGGAGTTTTTTTCTTTCTTTCTTTCTTTAATCAAAGACAAATAATGACGCCAGTCACCATTTTCTGAGCGCTTTAATCCTCACAATAGCCCCATAAGACAGGCATTATTATCTCCATTTTCCGCATGGGGAAACTGAGGCTTTCCCAAGCTAATCAGGAGCACAGCCAGCACTGAGAGCCAGACCGGGCTCCAGAGCTTGTCTCCACTCGCCTCGAGAAAAGGCTTGAGACCACCCACCACATCCTCCCCTGGAGGGCGCCTGGAGGGGCTTCAGCCAGAGGCGCTGGAGATCTTTCCTGGCTGGAGCGGGGGCAGAGGGTTAGAGGACCCTGGAGATCCCTCCCCCCCCCACCCCCCCCAGGGAGTCAGTGAAGACGAACTTGAACTTTTCCGTGTTCCTCCCTGGCTTGGGGCTGCTTTCACAGACCAAGACAAACAGAAGCCCAGACGGTGGGCGCCGGTTCACAGCCAGATTGCCTGTGTTGTCTCCTAATTCCATCCATCACTTGCCAGTACTCTTGGGCAAGTTCCTTATGGCTCCCTGTCTTAGATTCCTATTCTGTAAAATGGGGATAATAATAGTACCGACCTTAGAGAGGATTCATGAGTTAGTGTATGTAATGGGCTTAGAAGAGTACCGACATAAACTAACTCTGATAACGGTTATTGTTATTATTATTTCAAGTTGTGGAATTTTGCGGGTGTGATTAATTTAAAGATTTTTGAGATGGGGATTACCCTGGATTATCCAGGTGGATCCTAACTGTACTAACAAATGTGCTTAGAAGACCGAGGCCGAGGGCGATTTGACCACAGAAAAGAAGGCAGTGTGATGCCTTTGCAAGCCCAAGATGCCCTTGCAGATAGAGGAAGTCGGCCACGGCCAAAGAATGCAAGGTATGCAGTTCTAGAAGCTGGAAAAGGTTAAGGAAACGGATGCTCCCCTAGAACCTCTGCAGGGAGTGTGGCCTGCTGATAACCTTGATTTCAGTCCTGTAAAATGTTTTCAGACTTCTGGCCTCTAGAATCGTAAGAGAATAAATGGGTGTTGTTTTAAGCCACCACATTTGCAGTAATTTGTTAAAGCAGCAATAGGAAACTAGCACAGAAAACATCAACGTTAACGGTGAAAAGGAATCTGGCGGTGTTGGATGAAGCCTGGGTAGAGTGAGAAGAGCCAGGGGTCCAGCAGAGGGCTCCCAAAGGCTCCGGCATTTAAGATACACACAGAGGAAGCACATTCAGAAAAGGTCTCTGAGAAGGAGCCGTCAGAGAGGAGGGAGGACCACCAAGGAAAATTACTGTCCCAGCCCTTGTCCATTTGGCTCAGTGGATAGAGCATGGGCCTGCGAACTAAAGGCTCTCGGGTTCTGCCCTGACCGGTTTGGCTCAGTGGATAGAGCACCGGCCTGAGGACTGAAGGGTCCCGGGTTCGATTCCGGTCAAGGGCATGTACCTTGGTTTCGGGCACAATAGGCGGTGTGCAGGAGGCAGCTGATCCATGTTTCTCTCTCATCGATTGTTTCTAACTCTCCCTCTCCCTTCCTCTCTGTAAAAAATCAATAAATTTTTTTTTTTTTAAAAAAAGGGTCTCAGGTTCAATTCCAGTCAAGGGCACGTATCTCGCCACCAATCCATGGGAGAGAGAGACACATGTTTCTCTCTGTCTCTCCTCTCCCACTCTCTCTAAAAATCGATGGGAAAATATCCTCGGTCAAGGGAACGTGTATTTCAAGAAGAAGGAGTGGCTAACAGTGCCAGATGCTCCCAGAAACCAAGCAAGAGAATTAAGTGCTTCTTGTGTTTTAAGAGAAGGAGAGCCTAGCACTGGCCGGTTTGGCTCCATGGATAGAGCGTCGCCTGCAATCTGAAGGGTCCCGGGTTCGATTCCGGTCAGGGGCGTGTGCCTTGGTTGCGGGTGCGTCCCCAGTTGGGGGTGTGCGGAGGGCAGCTGATTGATGTTTCTCTCTCATCAATGTTTCTGGCTCTCTGTCTCTCTCTCCCTTCCTCTCTGTAGAAAATCAATAAAATATTTTTTAAAAAAGAGAAGGAGATCCTAGTTGACCTCCTGCTAGTACTTGGGGTTGAAAACAGGCTGGAGCGATTAAAAGGTGCCTGAGGGGTGAAGCAGAGTTGTACTTCACAGCACATTTGTCCTGTCTCCACCAGATTGTACATATTTTTTTTTCAACTTTTAATTTTCTTACCTAAGTAGTATATGTCCCTTATAGAAAAGTTAAATACACAAATTAACCAAAAGAAAAAAAAATTTACTCAAAATGTCCTCGGTGGTAATATTTTAGTGGATAGCTTTCCAAGTTTTCTTTTTCTACGCAAACTATAAAATTCTCTCGATCTACTTATAGGACAACATACCATTAGGCCATTTTAAGAGGAAGAGATTCCGTCTTAGAGAAGCAAGCAATTTCCTCAGCTGCACACAGTTGGTCAGTAGCAGCACAGGATTGGAACTTAGATCTATCAGACTCCACAGCCGGCTGGCTGGCTCAGTGAGCATCGACCTATGAACCAGGAGGTTACGGTTCAATTCCTGGTCAGGACACATGCCGGCGTTGCCGGCTCGATCTCCAGTAGGGGACGTGCAGGAGGCAGCCTATCAATGATTCTCTTTCATCACTGATGTTTCTATCTCCCTCTCCCCTCCCTTCCTCTCTGAAATTAATTAAAAAATATTTCCTAAAAAAATAGATCAGACTCCAAAGCCAATGTTCTTGACCTCGGTGCTTCCCTGATATTTACCTGAAGGCGCCTTTTCCAGAAGGCTGAGCGTCCAGAATGAAATCAAAGTAGATCTGTATTCCGAACCCTATCGTTATCCACGGAAAGATATAGGTGGTCCCCAAGAGGAAGAAGTTGGGGGGTGGGGGGGAGGAGTGGCAGTCTTTAGCCTGGTAGGGCTGGTGAGCGGGGTCAAGGGGTAGACAGGCACCGGACTAAGGCCAGGAGGAAAGAAGGCGCGGGTGAGCAGGCCAGGTAAAAAGGAGAGGGTTACTGAGCACCGATCGGGTTCACGCACGTGTTAGATTCTTTCCTCGCAACATCATAGACGAGTGGGCATCAGACTTCTCATTTTGCAGAGAAGGAAACAGGTTCCAAGAAGGGATGTGATTTTTCCCAAATCTCAGTTACACTGGGGGCGCCTAGTCACACTGACCCGGGAGGCGGGGCATGCGGCTGGGGGGTCCCTGGTGGCGCACGGAATGGGAGGCTGACAACTGGGTGCGGGGAGCAAGGGAGAGGTGGGGTGATTCCGGGTGGAGCGGGACTCGGAGACAGGCAGGGCTTGGGGGGTGGTGAGGCTGAAGGGGCGAGGCCGTGGGGGCTGGGAACGAAGGGAGGAAGGAGAACCAGGGAGCAGGAAGG
>NW_006352194.1:3763459-3765353 GCF_000327345.1 Myotis davidii
GCATTGGCCCTTACCACTCCCCAAAACTTGCCCCCTCCCTAGGTCTGTGAGAACTGGGTGCATCTCAGATATCCGCGTCCTCACCGTCGAGGCCTTGGGGAGGGCCGGAGGGATGGTTTGTGGGGAGCCTTGAGGTCACCTCGACGACAGGTCACAGGTCGGGGCTCATACCCCCCGTGGTCTCGGTTACCTGCACCATCGCATGTGCTCGCTTAGCGCCTCACAGCATCTGTTTGCGTTTTCATCTTCGGAGCCCCACGGGTTTGGCCCCAAAGTCACTCCTCTTCTGGGAAGCAGGCCTGCCCGCCTCAGACAAGAACCTTTCCCTGGCTGCAGGGAGGCCCCCTCCCCCTGGCTGCTGGCTCTGAGATTTGGCCGGTGTTTGTGGAATGAATGCAAATGAGAAGGCGCCGGGAGCCGGGGTTCACCTTGGCCAGGCTGTTGGCAAGTTTCTAGTCTCCTCCCCCTTCCCCTCTCCTCTTTGTCTTTCCCAGCAAGGCGTCCCAGGCCTTTTCTTCCCCCCTTGCCGCCTGCCCCACCCCATTCCCCTACTCTGTGGAGTTCATTCCTCTTCTGGGACCTGCTGCGCTTTACCGGGCTTCCCCTGCAGGGAATGTTCTAGGGCAGACACCCTGCCGCTCTGGGCCAGTGCAGGATACGTTTTTGCAGCTCCCTTTCAGAGGGTGCCCTGAATTTGGGTGACATTTGGGACCTCAGCTGTTGCCGTCACCTTCCATCCTTCACCATAAGCGTATTGAGCACCTACTGTGTGGCTGACACAAAGCTCTGGGTCAGTGTCTTGGGACATTTCTTTTCCTTCTCTCCTCGGGCAGGCTGCGCCCCCTTCTCAGAGCCTGTGTCCGTCACTTTGAAGTGGGGTGATAGAGGACTGCGGAAAGAGCACCCACTTTGGGGGAGGCAGACTGTGTTCCAATTCTGGCTCTGCAGTGTGCCAGCTGTGTGAGCTTGGGCATGTGACCTGATTTGTTTGAGCCCCACTCTGGCATCTGTAAAATGGAGATAATAATATTTACCTACGGGGCTATGGTATTACTGAGGCAATGCATGTAAGGCATGCATCTTGATAAGTGGAATCATGACCAGGTTAACTGACGGGCCTCTTTACAGAGTGACTAGGTCTCTTGTCCGTGTCTTTCACAGAGCCCAGCCTAGTGCTTTGCACATAGCAGGGGTACAAGTTTTAATTAAAATAAGCAGCCAATCTTCGGCCTCCTTCCTTGGGCAGAACCAGTAGCTTAGAGTCCACCAACTATGACTACGACTTGTATTTTACTGGGAGGCTCACAGGGAAACAAGCCACTGAGCCGCCTCATCCTGAGGAGAGAGCTTCCTCAAGTTTGTCTTCACCGTCTCATATTTCATGACCTGGAAGAATTCAGTGCCTTTGGCACCCATAGGGCTGTCACAGTTCAGCCTCCTTTTTGGGTTGTTCATTAAAATGTTAAATCAGAGCAGGAGAAGGAACTGTACTATGAAGCCTTCGCCAGGGACAGAAATGCCCATTTATGCCGGTGCATCTGGCCTTGCCTGGCTTGGTGTGTGTAAGCACTTGTGTGTGTCTGGAGGGGAGAGGGAGCCCTTACATGGGTCTGGAGGCTGAAGCAGGCTCTGGTTAGGGTTCAGCTTTGCCCCAATTCAGACCCAACAAAACTCGGTCCCTTTTGCCTTTGAGACTTTGATTTGGTGCACGTGAGGTTTGTTTTTACAGGAGAAAGCCTGTGGCACCCAAGCGTTTCTCTGTCACTGCCCCAAAAGTTAGAATCTGACCTTTGGATTGGACTTGCCAGAGGTTTCCTGTTTGGTTTTCCATTTGTGTTTATATTTACCCTAGAGGCCTGGTGCACGAAATTCGTGCACTGGAGGGGGGGCGGGT
>NW_006352194.1:3765368-3804386 GCF_000327345.1 Myotis davidii
CAGGGGGCAGCTCCTGCATTGAGCATCTGCCCCCTGGTGGTCAGTGCGTGTCATAGCGACCAGTCATTCCACCTTTTGGTCAATTTGCATATTAAAATGCAACTGATACTTTTTTTTTTAATCCTTATTGATTTGAGAGAGAGAGAGAGAGAGAGAGAGAGACAGAAACATCAATATGAAAGAGAGATATCAATCAGTTACATGCCCTGACAGGGGATTGAATCCGAAATCTGGGTATGTGCCCTGACTTTGGAATTTAACCCATGACCTTTCAGTGTATGGGACAATATTTCAACCAACTGAGCCACACCAGCCAGGGCACAACTGATTCTTAAGTCAAGTCTTCCACTCCCAGTTGGTTTCCAGGGAGTAACTAGGGACTCTGTCCTGGACTTGCAGACCTTTTGTACAGTCCTGCTGTGAAGGACCCTGAGCAGGTCACAGGAATCTAGACTATCAGCCCTGAGGGACCCTTTAAGATAGAGATCACCTAGGGAGGCTCTTATTGGAGATGGGGAAACTGATATCCCCGGAGAGCAAGAGAATTATCCAAGCTCCTATAGCTGAGTAAGGGAAGAATTGGCATGTCTATGCAAATTTCTAATCCCTGGTTCTATTCGCTTCTAAATATCAACTGCCCGTCCTCCCTTTGTAAACTCCCTGAATCCCAGTTATTTTCCCTTAAAATGGGTCTAATCATCCTTCCTTCTCTGGGTTGTTAAAGGTTCTTGTTTTTTATTGTGAAACTCTGTACAAAAGTGAGAGAGACTTAAGACAGATCATCATTCTATCAACCACCTTTTCCTGTTCTGGGGCCCCTTTACATCCATCATCTCATTGATATTCACAATAACACAGGTGAAAGTGGGCCCAGGAAGGTTAGCCCGTTGCCTTGTGTAACATAGTGAGTCTGTCTGACTCTAAGGCCTGGCCAATTCTCCATGCCATCTCTATGCTAGGCACCAAGGACATTAAGATACTGCTCTTGTTTGCTGGCTGGTTGGGAGAAGTAGCCTATCTTAGAGAGATAAGTAGGAACCCTAGGAATTTGTCCTGAGTGCCCAGAGAAAGGTACAGTCAGTGCCATAGAGGCTGTTAAAGTAGGGCAGGGAGAGAGCAGTGAGGACTGGTGCAATCAGGGAGAGCTTCCTGGAGGAGGTGACACTTCCAGTGGGTATTGAAGGATGGGAAAACGCCATTAAGTGAAGAAGATAAGAGTGAATTTTGAGATTGGTGGGAAGAGAGCATATTTAGGAACCAAGTATGCCATTTTGACCAGTGCTGAGAATTCCTGCTATATCATGCATCTCAAACTACTAGTGAACTTATATCTCCTAGTGGGTCTTAAATAAACCAGTTCACCACAAATAGGAGAGCTTCAAAGGCTTGTGAGATTATATATATATATATATATTAGACTTAATGAAGTTTTAATTGCACAAAGGACATAATTTTTAATTTAAAAATTTAAAAACAGCCCTAATCGGTTTGGCTCAATGGATAGAGTTTTGGCCCATGAACTGAAGGGTTCCGGGTTCGATTCCGGTCAAGGTCATGTACCTCGGTTGCAGTTCGATCCCTGGCTCTTGTTGGAGCACATGCGGGAGGCAACCAATCAGTGTGTCTCTCTCACATCGATGTTCTCTTTCTCTGTATCTCTCCCCTCCCCTTCCATTCTCTCTAAAAATCAATGGAAAAATATCTTTTGTTGAGGATTAACAAAAAAAATTTTAAAAACATAACTGAAAAGTGTGACGTCATCTCTGACCATGTCTCACAATCCCTATACTCTCCCCAGAGGTAATTGCATTGGAACTGTGCATGCTTTCCAGTGTTTGTCCTCAGAGAAAATATATTATCAGGGAGAGGATGGTAGTTAGGGGGAATATTTGCCTAAATTGGTGTCATGTCTTATAATTCACATTTTTAAATTTTCTTAGAGTCAAATTTATCTTTTCTTTTGTGACTTTTGCTTTTTTGTTGTTTTATTGATTTACTGATTGATTTTAGAGAGAGGAAGAGAGAAAGAAAAACATCGATTTGTTGATCCCCTTATTTATGCATTCATTGGTTGATTTCTGTATGTGCCCTGGTTTTTGTATGAAATCTTGGTGTGTTGGGATGGCGCTCTAACCAATTGAGCTACATGGCCAGGGCCAACTTTTGCTATTTTGAATCTTGATCAGAAAGGATTTCATTCTCAATTCTTAATATTCTTGTGAAGTTTACCTGCTTTGTCTATATTCATTTTACAAAAACAATAAAAATTGTGTAATCTTGCCCTCGCTGGTTGGCTCAGAGGATAGAGTGTCAGCCTTCAGACTGAAAGGTCCCAGGTTCGATTCTGGTCAAGGGCACATGCCTGGGTTGTGGACTCGGTCCAATGTTTAGGAGGCAGCCAATCAATGGTTCCCTCTCATCATTGATGTTTCTATCTCCCCCTTCCTCTCCCTTCCTCTCTGAAATCAATAAAAAATAAATATTTTTTAAAAATTACGTAATCCTAGAGATGATTTGTAAGAAACATAAAACCTCTCAAGCTTGTTTACATTGAAGATAAATTTGTTTTAAAGATTTGGAGGTGCCTCGTGGGACTGAAGAGCAGTCAGTAAAAGTAGACTTCACCAGGGCCTCTGTCGTCAGGAACAAAGGCAGCTGCTTCATCATCCTCTCTGTCTCTTGCCTCTATTTCTTTCTTTTTCTTCAAAATATGTTTTTATTGATTTTTTTTAGAGAGAGAGGAAGGGATAGAGATAGATAGAAACATTGATTGGCTGCCTCCTGCACCCCCTTCCCCACCCCCGAGGATCGAGCCATTGAGCCAGCAATCTGGGCACGTGCCCTGACTGGGAATCAAACCGGTGGCCTCTTGGTTCCTGGGTTGCTGCTCAACCACTGAGCTACACCTACCGGACTGCCTCTGTTTCTTTCTGTATATCTGAACAGTGCTTTTGATTGCTTGTCATCACACGGGCCCAAAGAGCATAGCAATCTTCTGGGAAGGACAGATAGCTTTAGCCCCCACATCCACGTGACCTTACGGGTCCAGCATCTAAAGGTAATCAAGCCAGTCTTGTGTGCCACATCCAAGTTCTTGGCAGAGAGGTTAATGGCCTGGCCTAGTTCTGGATTGGTTCCACCACCCTGCTTTCATCAACAGAGGTCATAGAGACTTGGGCAGGGTAAACATGGCACAGAGTTCTACACTGGGAAGGGGTGCACTTCTCAGAGAAGAGGGGCAGGGCCTAGAAAGCCCCCCCCCCCCCCGCCCCGCCATGTCCATGGCAATTCTGCTTCGGTTGGCACAACCTAGGATCAGGGAGAGGCACTGTGCTCATCCTGTTTTGTGCCCACCTGGTTGTCCGGGTGTAGATGAACCCCACTTTGGAAAGCTCAAGTGTAAGGGAATTAAAGAGATAGATTGGAGATCTCAGGGGATACAGCACGACTTGGAGGGCCTTGAGTATCAATAAAGCATTTGGGCTTTTTGTAGAGACCAGTGGACCCAGTCGTGTTGGAATGGATGAAACCGGTCCTGCGGAGGGACACAGCAGCCAGCATAGTGCCTGGGGACTGTTCCCGGCCAGGCCCTGGATTAGTCACTGGGTAACACACAGCTCATTAAAGAGATGCCGTCTTTGCTGCATTGGGCTCACAGTGTCCTGGGAAAGACAAGCAGCAAACAGACAAATCAGTAATTGCACGTTGTGACCAGTGGCAGGAAGGCTTATCCTCCCGGTCAAACCTTCCTTTAGGTTTGGCCCTGTGTCCTCATCTCTTCGCATCCTAGCCTCTCTCCCCAGGCAATCTCACCCACACCCATAGCTTCAGTCCTCTCCCATCTTTCTGTTAATTTTTTAAACATATTTTTATTGATTTCAGAGAGGAAGGGAGAGGAAGAGAGAGAGAAAAACATTAATGATGAGAGAGAATCATTGATCGGCTGTCTCCTCCACACCCCCTATTGGGTGTGATGGTGGTCCCATAAGATTATCACGAAGCTGAAAAATTCCTATTGCCTACTGACATCATAGCTGTTCTGATGTTGTAACACAGTGCATTCACAGTTGCCTACAGTATTCAGTACAGTAACATGCTGGATAGGCCTGTAGCCGAGAAGCAGTAGGGTAGACCTTATAGCCTAGGTGTGTAGTAGGCTATGCCACCTAGGTTTGTGTAAGAGCCCTCTATGGTATTAGCACAATGACAGAATCATCTAACGACCCATTTCTCAGAATGTATATCCGTTGTTAAGTGATACATGACTGTAGTAACATCAAGATTTGTTAATGGAGTACATGTGGGAAGTGGTCAAGAATGGTTCCCAAATTCCTAACAGGGGAGTGCCTAACCTGGGAGAGGGACAGGTTTCAGGGAAAGTCAGATAGGCCTGTAGCCGAGAAGCAGTAGGGTAGACCTTATAGCCTAGGTGTGTAGTAGGCTATGCCACCTAGGTTTGTGTAAGTGCCCTCTATGGTATTTGCACAATGACAGAATCATCTAACGACCCATTTCTCAGAATGTATATCCGTTGTTAAGTGATACATGACTGTAGTAACATCAAGATTTGTTAATGGAGTACATGTGGGAAGTGGTCAAGAATGGTTCCCAAATTCCTAACGGGGGAGTGCCATTCCCCCTTCTTAGGAAGGGGGAACCTGGGAGAGGGACAGGTTTCAGGGAAAGTCAAGAATTCTGTTTGTACATCTTATAGGACTTTGAGACATCCAACTAGAAATGTCAAGCAGGCACTTGGATATATGAGTTTGGAGATCAAAGGAGTGGACCGGAGATACACATTTGAGAGTTGTCAGCATTGAGATACTGAGTTTCAAACTCTGTGTATGAATCACCTGGCACCACTCCCAGAGAGTCCAATTCAGTAGCTGTATCTTACTTGGGCTTCTTACTGCGAGTAAGAGAAACCAACCTGAGCTGATTTAAACAGAAAAGGAGTTCATTCAAAGGGAATATTCAGCAGTTTGCAGAATTTCTGGGAAGCTGGAGACTGGGGTAAGGCATCAGGCAGGATCTCAGCCAAAATCACTCCACTGAGCCAGTTTGGCCAGGATGCTGCTACTACACACTAAATGTCACAGCTTGCACTGTCACCATCCCCTGGAGACTGGGCACCTTCACTGCTGTTGCCACCAGCATAAGAATGGATCTTCTACTCTCTCTGGCTCCTAATTCAAAGTTTGTAGTGAGTGCCTCTGATTGGCCAAGCCTAGCTCATACACCTGTACCCTAGCTGCAAGAGAGGCTGGAAAAGCAAGCATTTGATCTTATTAGCTCTCCTAGGTGGCAAACTCAGCCAAGATATGTGCAGGAAGTAATTTCCCATAGTGCCCCCCCCCCCAAAAAAAAAAGAAGAAGAAGAAGAAAAGGGAGGGGGGCAAATGTCCTTGGCAGGTTTGCCAGCATGCAGGAGGGGCTGGGGGCGGGGGTGCAAATGTCCTTGGTAGGTTTGCCAGCATGCAGGAGGGTGTCTGGGAATCTGCATTTTAGCCAGCACCACAGGAGATGCTCAGGCAGGCAGTCCATGAACCACATATGCATACATTGAATTAGCTGGTGTTTAAAGCCATGGGAATGGATGAGATCACCCAGGGAGAGGAATGAAGAGGGCCCAGGCCCAAGCTCTGGGGAGCTCCAGTGTTGAGAGGTTAGGATGGGGAGAGGAGTTGATAAAGGAGACTGAGAAGGAGCTGCCAGTGAGGAAGGAGGGAAATCAAGAGAGTACAGTGCCTCAGAAGCCAGGGGAGGGACGTTGGGAGGAGAGAGCTCCCTCACATGCTGCCTGTGTGCCCAGAAATAAAATAAGGAAATGACAGACATGACCCCTGGCTTTGACAACAGGGAGGTCATCGATGACCTTAAGAACAGATTTAGTGCTATTTTCCCTCCACACCGGCCTGGACTGATTTCAGGAGGGGGCAGATGAGAAATGCCCCCCCCCGCTCCCCCCACACACATAGGGGAACAGAGACATGGAAGGCAATCAGGGACCTGGGCCAAGGGGGTTCTCCAGGATGGACTTAGGACCCAGCTCTGCTGAGCCCAGCTTCTTCCCCTACCAGGCTGGTTCTGCACAAGGGCAGGGAGTCTCCCTGGAGTTGTCAGCCTTGAGATCAGTGTCCCAAAGTCGTGTCCCCCCCGCCACCCCTGTCCTCAAATTTCTGTCTTCCGTGCTTAATTCCTTGCCTGGTGTTGAGGTGTTTCTGGCAACGAGATGACATAGGCAGGCTTGGGAACTTGAAGTCAGAGCAGAAGGAAAATGCTTTCCCCCAAAGGCAGACCTCAGAGATGCTCAGGGTTCATTTCAGACCACTGCAATAAAGTGAGTTTGGCACTAAAGTGAGCTATAAAATTTTTGCTGGTCTTGGGTCTTGCCTTCAATTTGTAAAAAAAAGAAAAGCAACATCTGTGAAGCACAGTAAAGTGAAGCACGATAAAACATCTGCTTGTATAGTCCTCAGACAGAGTTATTGCTGGAAGTTTCCTTTGAAGGGCCAGAGCACATGGGGCAGCGAGGCCCACGGAGGCACAGTGAGTTCCCTGAGACTCAAGGGCAGGACTCTGGGCTGTGTTTGTCCGGGGAGCATTGTGATTGGGCCTCACTGTGGAGGGGATGGGAGGCTGAGCTGGAAACAGCTGCCTTCAGTTCTCTAACTCAGCTGGTTTTTGACCTTGACTGCTTTTAAGAACTTCAGGCTCCACCCAGATCGACTGAATCAAAATCTCCCCCGGGTGAGGCCTGGACAAATACTCATTCAAAAGTTCCCCAGGCAACGCTGAGGGGCAGAGTGAAAACTATTGTGAGCTATTGCTTGCCCACTCCAGGTTAGTAATCCATTGAAATCTATTTATTGAACCCCCTGTGTACAAAGGTGGGATGGTAGGTTCTGAGGGCATGGATGATTGACATCTGGGAAGGATGTCAATCATCTATGAAAAGATGATCGACAACCCACAGCTTACAGGCTAGTGGCTGAGGTCTGTGGAGACAGTACAGAAATAGACAGACCTGGGTTTGAATTCTTACTGGTTGAATGGCCTCAGGCAAATGACTCAACTTTTCTGAATCTCAGTTTCTGCATCTGCAAATCAGGCATGATAATAACAATCTTATGAGGTTGTTTGAGGGGGTTACAGATCAAGAACCTAGCATATACCTGGCACATAACAGATATTTAATAACTTTTAAAAATCCCCTTTTAGCCCTAACTGGTTTGGCTCAGTGGATAGAGCGTCGGCCTGCAGACTCAAGGGTCCCAGGTTCGATTCCGGTCAAGGGCATGTACCTTGGTTGCAGGCACATACCCAGTAGGGAGTGTGCAGGAGGCAGTTGATTGATGTTTCTAACTCTCTATCCCTCTCCCTTCCTCTCTGTAAAAAATCAATAATATATATATATATATTTTTTTTTAAATCCCCTTTTACTAAAAACACAAATACACCTGCACATGGATAGTTACAGAGATCAGGAGCCACACAAAGAAAAGGAGGAGATAATTGCAACAGGGATGCGGTAAATACAATGAGTGAGTGTTAAAGTTGACTGTGCAGCCCTGGCACCAGAGGAAAAAGAGAAATCGTGTTTACCTTGAAGTGTCCAGGAATGAGTAGCTGAATCTAGGCAGGCTCTCTGCCCGAGCTCTCTCCCATCCATTCATTTCTTAATCAAACACTTGTTGAGAGTCTACCCAATTCTCAGACTTGGCTGGACATCATAATCCCCTGGGTAGCTTTTAGGTAGACTTTCAAAAGTTGAGAAAAACTCACCATTTCAACTTTTTTTTTATTTTTTAAAAATTTTGTTGTTGATTTCAGAGAGGAAGGGAGAGGGAGAGAGAGATAGAAGCATCAAAGATGAGAGAATCATTGATCGGCTGCCTCCTGCACACACCCTACTGGGGATTGAGCCTGCAATCCAAGCATGTGCCCTGACGGGGAATCAAACCTGTGACCTCCTGGTTTGTAGGTTGATGCTCAACCACTGAGCAACACTGCCAGGCCATTTAAATTATTTTCAAGTGTTCAGTTCAGTGGTCTTTATTCAGTGTTGTGCAATCCTTACCACTAATTTCAGAACATTCCCATCACTTCCAAAAGAAAACCTGTGTTCATTAGCAGTTACTCCCCACTCCCACTCCCCCAGCCCTGGTAACTTTCTGTCTCTGTGGATTTGCCTTATACTGGACATGTCATGTCAATGGAATTCTGCGATATGTGGCCTTTTTTTAAAAAATATATATTTTTTATTGATTTGAGAGGAAGGGAAAGGAAGAGATAGAAACATCAATGATGAGAGAGAATCATTGATCGCTGCCTCCTGCATGTCCTCTACTGGAGATCGAGCCGGCAACGCGGGCATGTGCCCTGACCAGAAATCGAACTTGTGACCTTCTGGTTCATAGATTGACGCTCAACCACTGAGCTACACTGGCCGGGCAATATGTGGCCTTTTGTATCTGACTTCTCTCAGTTGGCATGATGTTTTCAGGGTTCTTCCATGTCATCTGGGTTGCTTTAAAAGCAATAAGAATAGGAATGGCAAACACCAGGCAGTTTTATAAGCATTTCCCATATATTGATTCGTATCATCCCCATCAGAAAACAAAGGCACAGAGAGATAAAATAACTTAGTAAACAGGGTTGCCAAATAACATACAGGATACCCATGCACTATTTGGGGCATATTTATACTAAAAACGTACTCACTGATTATCTGAAATACAAATATAACTGCATGCCCTGTATTTATTGTTGCTAAATCTGGCAGGATTCGGGCTTGGGCAGCCCAAAGCACTTGGGAGTGCTTCACCTCACTGCTCTGGTGATGCCTGGCTGCTCCACCCCTTCCCCAGGGACTTTGATTTAACAGGTCTGAAGTGAGATTCCCGCATCCTTACTTTTTAAGTGCTCCAGGCGATTCCACTGGGCAGCTCGGGATGTTGTGAGTCAGGGCCCAGGGAATACAGAGATATCTACTGGGCAGGACAGCCACTATGCAGACCTTCCTGTATGCCCAGTACTGGACTAGGTGCTTAAATGCCTGCTCACATTCCTTTAAGTTAGGACTGAATGTTATTATCCCATTTGACAGATGGGGGAGTGAGGGCTCAGATGAACTAAGTCCCTTGTCTCGGGTCACATGGCTAAGAGAACCAGGGTTTGGACTCAGAACTGTGTGATATAAAAGCTGGAGTCCTTCCCTCCTGCTGTCTTTTCTGTGTTTCCATGGGCCCTTGCTAATATCCACTCATTCGTTTATTCATGCATTCATTCCACAAACATTTATGGCCACTCATGTGCCGGTCCCCATGGATGCAGTGGATGCAAAAGCAAATGAGCTGATCCCTGCCATCTTGGCGTTTTTAGAAGTCAGGCATGTGGAATGAATAAGGGCCAGGAGTGCCCTGATAAAAATGGGCACAGGGTGGCATAAAGGCAGCAGGGTGAGTTCTGGAGGGGTCAGTTCTGTGTGGTAGGGATGGGGGTGACCTGTAAGCTGAGTCAGGAAGGATGGAGTGTGTACTAGGCAGAATGGGATAGGGCTCCCCAGGCCATGGGAGCAACATGAGTAAAAGTCTGGCAAACTGAGGAAATTGCAAAAAGTTGGACAGGCCTGGGGCTTAAGGGATTAGTGACGGATATCAAGTCCAAGTGGGGGGGCAGGGAGGGACTCATCCAGGCCTACAAGCGGGCCTAGAGGATGGGAAGTCATGCGACCCTTTGCCACTCTGTCCAGGAGGGCAGGCGGGCTCTCCCCAGGGCTGGGTGGAATTCAGGGCTTGGGGCCAGACTTGGGTCGGACCAGACTCTTCGGCAGTCTGTCTGCGGAGTTCTTGCTCTCTTAGCTCATCACTGCTGAGCCGTCTCCTGAGGAAAGTCCCAGCCAGGAAACTTGGGTTTGCAGAGGCCTCAGCATATGGTGAGGGTGAGGCTCCCTTCCTGCAACCCCTTTCTGTCCCCTCTTCCCACCACCCTGCAAGGGGCAACTGGTGGCGCTGAGCTGGCAAGACTGGACAGGTTCCCCGGCTGGGGAGAAGTCTGTGGGGGCCTCACTGAGGGGCACATGGGTAGTCTCGGGCTCCACAGTGCAGGAAGGAAAACAGCGAGAGGTAGAGGGATTCTGAAATAATAAATGTGAGAGCTGGCAGGAGGCTTCCACGTTCCCGCCCAACCCCTTAGTTCCAGAGGAGGAGTCGGGGCAAGGGAGGGAAGGAGACTTAGCGAGGTCACACCAGAGGCGGGGGCTGGCCTGGGTCCTGGCTTCCAGGCCTTCCATTTGGGCAGGGCTAGCGGTCCTTTCACACGGGTGATGCCAAGGGCAGCTGGAGAGACCCCTGCTCTCCTCTGGCTCCTCCTGACCGGCCCAGCCTGGACTCAGGTGCTGGGTGTGGGGGCTTGTCCACATGAAAACCGCTTGGAGACTTTTACTCCTGAGGGTGGCTGAGGTTGGAGCAGCCTTGCAGGTATGACTAACCTTGACTCTGAGTCCCAGAGCCTTGACCCCGAAGGGTGTTTAGAGTTCATGTTCATCAGCTCTAAGTTGTACAGATGGAGAAACTGAGGCACGGGAGAAAGAAACTTGCTCAGAGGGGCTAATGGCAGAGGCAGGCCTAAAAATTAGCACCCCTCTTCTCTGACAATGTTTCTGCATTGCCTCTCAAGATGCCCACATCCACCATTAGACAAAATATGACCTGATTTCATCTTCACAGCTATCCTTACAGAGGTATCTGGGGCTCGGGGAGGTGGGATGGGCCTCAGGGTTTGCTCTAGCCTGGCAGTGAGAGAGGGCTCTGGAGGCAGAGAGCCCTATGCTTCCAAGAGTTACCTCATGACCTTGAGCCAGTTGCATAAGCGGCCCCAG
Organism: Myotis davidii; assembly: GCF_000327345.1. Lineage (NCBI taxonomy): Eukaryota > Metazoa > Chordata > Mammalia > Chiroptera > Vespertilionidae > Myotis > Myotis davidii. Next base: position 3,776,251 of record NW_006352194.1, read on the forward strand.
CCTCGGTTTCCTTCTCTGTAAAAGGGGGAGGATAATGACTACCTCGCAGGGTTATGGGGAGGAATAAGCAAGGTGCCTGCCCTAAAGCCCGTACTGGGTACGTGGGCGGAGCTTGGATTCCTGTTTGTAAGTGGACTCACCCTGAGAGCTTGGAATCGAGTCCTTCCTGTTGGGTGATGTGCTTTGGGCTGGGCTGGGCTGGGCTGGGTTTGGCTCCCATCGCCCTGTCATCCCTTGGAGACAGAGCACCCCCTTTCTCCCACTTCTACAAGAGTTTGCAGCTGAGCCCCAGAGTTGATCTTTGTACCGCAAGAATTTATCAGGTCACCCCTCTCGTTTAGAACCTCCAGGAGCTCCGGAACACTGGGGGGTCGGAGTGAGGGGGTAGCATGTACAGGTTTTGGTTAAAACCTTGGACTCCAAAGATTAACATCTTGGTTTTGAGTTTAGGTTCCACTACTTGCTGGTTGTGCGAGCCTGGGCACATGCCTTCACTTCCCTGGGCCTCAGTTTCCTCCTCCGTAAAGCCTCCTGGGGTTGTTGACAGGGTTACATGCAATACTATAAAGCGCGTCAAGTACTTAGAAAAAGCCTGGCACGTGGCGGTGATGACATAGAAGCATCTGGGCAGCTCTCTGTGAGCATGGTCTCCCAGCCGCATTCAGGCCCCGCCGAGCCTCACTGCTCGCCATTTCCCCACTGGCCCTGGCTGTTCCCCGAATGTGCTGAGCGCCCCCACCCAGGGACTTGGCAGGGGCGCCTCTCCTCTCAGAGTCACCTTCCCCGTCCTACTTGGCTTTATCAGAGTCTCCTCATTCTTCAAGGCTCTGCAGCATCACTTCATCCCGGGGTGGGGTGGGCGCCCCTCGTCTGTGCCCCACACAGGTTCTCTCCTGCTCCAGGTTCTCAAGGCCTCCTCAGCCCTTGGCAAGCGTCTCCTTGCCTCCCTGTGAGCACCCTCAGAGCAGTGCCCTGACATCCCTCTCTCCCCAGCCCCTGCCCATGGTGTGTGTGAACGCGCTCCTACTATGTGCCAGTGACTCCGTTAGAGACTTTACTCTCTGCCCTGCTGGGTGGAGAGGAGCCGGTTTGCTGAGTTGAGGTGCTGGACACTATTAAGGGAGTGGAGCTTCGCTGGGACTGCCCAGAGGTGGGATGCTTAGCAAATACTTCTCAGCCCCACCCTTCCCCCTCCTTGCGGGCCACCCAGGAAGGCCCTGTGGGGCTCCCTGCATTTCTCTGGATCTGGTGGTTGGGCCAATAGGTGAGAAAAAGCAATCTTAGAGCATGACATGAATGGACACTTCATGTTTGCATAGGCTTCAAACATTCATCATGTGACTTGATTCTCAGTGGGAGGGGGCTGGAGCAGCAGCGACTGTCATTCCCATTTTGCAGATGCAAATTTGCCTAGAAAGGCTGGGACTCACTCAGGGTCTCAGAGCTAGGAAGGAACTGGGTCTGGAATAGAACCCACGTCTCCTCACTCTACATCCTGTATCCTGTGCTCTTTCTTTGTATTTAGGCCACGGAGCTTATGGCCACCTTTAGCCAGCAGATCAGTCCTAACCCCTTCCCGTCTCCCCTTCCTGTCCCTTGCCCTCCATTGGTCACCGGTGCCCAACCCTCAAGTTGACTTCTCCAAAACCCGCTCTCTCCCATCCCATCCTCTGTTGAAAGCCAGGCCCAGACAGCTGCCCATTGAAAGGGGCCAGATCACTAACGTGTCAAGAACCAGTTTCAGGTAACTTAGTGCAGTGGTTCCCAACTTAACCTCTTGCCTTCTTTTATTAAGTTAGTATTGTGGAAAATTTCAAACATACACAAAAGTAGACTCACCCAGTTTCAATGACTAATAATTTGCCAATCTTATATTTTCATCTACTATCTCTAACTTTTTTCTGATATTGGAGAATTTAGAATATTCAGAACAGAATGATGAACCCCCCCACCCGCCACTTACCTGTAACCCAATCCTGCCTTCTCCACATCCCCACCTGCTTCTCTCACTCTCATCTTATTTTGAAGCAAATTCCAAACATCATATCATTTCATCCTTAAATATTTCAGCGTGAATCTGTAGGCAGTAAGGCCTTCTTTTTTGTTGTTCACATAACTACAATACCATTATTGCACCCCCAAATATTAACAATAATCCCTAAATCATCAATTACCCAGTTTTCAGATTTCCAGCCATCTCATCATTGTTGTAACTTCAAGTTTATTTTCTAGTCAGACCCATGTGTGTCCACTTGTTGATGTATTTTTAAGCCTCTTAGAGTCCCGCTCCATCATTTGTGCTCTTGCTTTTGCGGTCCACGTGTTAGAGTCCCGCTCCATCATTTGTGTGCTTGTCTTTTGCGGTCCACACATTAAAGAAACTCGGGGGTTTGTCTTGTGGTTTCATACAGTCTGTGCTTGCTGTTGCATCCCTGTGTAGTGTAACGCGTCTCCATCTCCTGCCTTCCTATAAGTTGGTAGTTGGATGTGGAGATGAGAAACCATGTGTTGGTTTCTTGCATTCTATGTATCATTTCATTAAATGTTCTAAGTCTTTTAGTTTGCTTATTAAAATATCATTTTAATTTTCACACTGAACATGTCCATATAACTTAATCTCCTTGTGGACATCAGAGTCAAAGATCAAAAGAGCCAGTATTCTGCCACCTCATGGGAGGACCCCTCTTTTTAAAAATTGATTTTAGAGAGAGAAGAAGAGAGAGAGAGAAACATTGATTGGTTGTCTCCCGAATGCACCCCAACCCCGGAGACTGAACTTGCAACCTGGGCATGTGCCCTAACCGGGAATGGACCTGCAACCTCTCAGTTCCTGGGAGGATGCTCAACCAACTGAGCCACACTGGCCAGCACAGGACTCCTTTTTAATGTCAAAGTTTCATTGACTTTCCCTCAACAGGTGTCCTAGGGCCCACAGACTGCTAATGAGCAAGGGAGTTATAGTTATAGTCTAATCGTTTTGGTCCCAGGTCCAAGTGTTATAAGCACTTTACCTATGTGAATTCATTGAATCTCCCCACCTTCTGTCTGTGTGAGCTCAAGTTACTTTCTTTCCCTCTCTGGGCCTCATTAACTCACCAGCCAGATGGGGACAGAAGCAATGACAACTTCATTGGGATGCTGTGAGTCTTAAAGAGTGGGTGTCAGACTGCTTTACAAACTGTAAAGCCCTGTACAAGACTCGGTATGTATTCCTTTTTAGTGTGTTTGCATATCCAATGAGACCTGGGGCAAGAAACTCACCTGAGCCTTCGTTTTGCAGCCTGTAAAATGAGGAAGTAGTGTTAGATTATCTCTAATATTCTGTGACTTCATCTCTCAAGGAACAACATCATGGTCCAAAGCAAAGATAAAGGCTTCACCTCCTGTGCCAATTCTGGAGTAATAGGTAGAGCAGTCCTAGCAGAATGAGGCGCCAACCCCAGGGTCAGTGGGAAAGAGACTGTGATTGATTACTGATAGCTGTAATGGTCATGGGATGCCGCAAACGTGGGGCCTATGTCTTATAATAGTCCAAAGGAGTGAATGTCTAATGGTGGAATTTAATATGCAACTCCCAAGGCCTTAGCTTTAGCAGCTCTGCCCTCCTTCGCTGGGTCTCCATAGTAACCACAGCTGGCTCTGAGAGATCACAGGAATGAAGAATGGGTCCTATTGATGAATCCTGATTTGTGGGGGGGAGGCATGCATGTGGCCTTTCCTAGCAGGACAGCTGGGCATGGCCATCATGCTGCCATCTGTGGACTTTTGCCTGCAGAGAAGACAAACCAGAGAGTCAGAGCAGTGTGCGTGTGCGTGTGTATGTGCATGTGTGTGTGTATGTGTGCATGTGTGCGTGTGTGCATGGTTTGGGTGGAGTTGGGCAGTGCCACCAGCTGGAATTCAGGCTTTGTCTAGGACCAGCCAGGCAAGGCTATCAGCAGGCCTCCAATTGGTTTCCCAAGTTCAGACATGTCCCTGAGGCTCTGTGTTTTGCCTGTCTTTGTCCAATGCCTGCCCAGGCTCTTGCGTGGAGCCATGGACTCTTAGCTTTGAGAGAAATCTAAGTGGTAGTCAATACTAATCCCAAATCCAGTGCCTGAATCATTCTCCAGCACCTGAAGTCCTCAAATACTTCAAGTGATGGGAAGCATGCTCGTTCCCAGGGATCATTTCTTTTTTCTTAGGAACTTCTTCCTCTGGTTGAGCTGAAATCTGTTTTTATCTCCCCAACTTCCACCTCACAGCCCTGGGAATCCTCCCCAGGGCCAACCTGTAACAGTGGTGGGGCCCCAGCTGCAAACACTCCAAGGGCTATGCTACCAAAGAGAAAACAGATCTGTAGCTTTGCAGCTGGGCCCCACCACTGTTATCAACTTCACTTTCTTTGGGTGGGTCTCTCTCTCTCTCTCCCTTTCCCCTTCCTCCCTCCCCTAAGTTTGAAAGGATGGTGAGAGAATATGGTAGAGGTGGTGGAGTTGGGGTTCTGATTCAAAGCAGGTCTAGCCCCAGGATCAAAAAAGCCGTGTCTTCTAACCTTTGTGGGGCAGCTTGTTGGTATGGAAGGAACGTTGACTGTTGATTGGCCAGGTCTCGGTTTAAATTAGGACTCTGCCATTGTTCAGCATTCTGTGACCTGGACATACCTGGACATGTTCTTCCCTTGGTAGCTCTATCTCTAAAATTTGAATGATGATGCCTATCTCAAAGGGTGACTGGGAGAGTGACAAATAACATTCCTGGCACAGAGCCAGCACTCCGGATGTATAATATCTTGCACTCTTTGGCTGCTCAGTGGCAGCGATTTCAAGGCCACTGCTCTGTACCTGTGGTTCCCACATCTTGCTGAGCAGGATTATTGGGGGTGGGGAGAGGTATCTTTAATTAGCTCAAGGAAAGTTAAAAAATTCCTAAACCAAATTGAGTTTAATTTTGAAATAGATAACATTACTAGCTACCAAATTATCCTATATAATAAAAGGGTAATATGCAAATCGACCAAAGGGCGGAACTACCGGTCACTATGACACGCAGGGGGTCATAGGGGGTAGAGGCTCAGTGCAGGAGCTGCCCCCTGGTGGTCAGTGCACTCCCACAGGGGGAGTGCTGCTCAGCCACAAGCCGGGCTCATCGCTGACGAGTGCAGTGGCGGTGGCGGGAGCCTCTCTTGCCTCCTCTGCAGGAGGGTGGTAAGGAGCGAGGGGTTGAGGGGTTGAGGGGTCCCGGACTGCGAGAGGGATTTCCGCCTGCCGGACACAGGCTGGGCTGAGGGACACTCCATCCCCTCCCCCCAGTGCAAGGATGTGGTGCACCGGGCCTCTAGTGTTATAAGCACTTTACCTATGTGGATTCATTGAATCTCCCCAAAACCCTATGTAGTAGGAACTATTATTATCCTCATTTTATGAATCGGGAAATTGAGGTACAGAGAGAACACATAGCAAGTACCTAAGGAGCTAATATGAAAAACCAGGTAGTTTGGGGCCAGCCCCATACTCTTGTCAATGATGGTTTACTGCGTCTCTGAATTAGACCAGTGATTCCCAAACTTTAGTATGCATCAGACTCACCTGGAAGGCTTGTTAAAACACAGTATTTCTGGGCCCACCCCAGATTTTCTGATTCAGCTAGACTAGAATTTGCATTTCTAACATATACCCAGGTGATGTTGATGCTGCTGGTTCAGGGACCCCCACTTTGAGAACAACTATTAGGGGTTAAATGGACCCACCTAAATCCAGACCTGATTTCCTCTCCCTCCCTAACCTATCCAGGCTCAGGCATGGGAAATAAGGGCTGATCTCACACAGAGGCAGAAAACAAGTCACAGTAAGAATCATACTCATTCTTTCCAAATGCCTCAAGCTTTGGCACATGTCTGCGATCTTATGTGGGTCTCATAGTAACTCTGTGAGTTAAGTGGAAAATGGATTTTTCCTGCCATGTTATATTATTTTTCTCCCATTTTAAAAAGGAGGAGGTTTGGAGAGCTGACTGGGCTATTGTCTTGCAGGGAGATTATTTTGGGGAGACTGAGGCTAGCACCTCAGCTTGCGACACACCGCTGCAGACATTCTGGACATCTCTGTGCCTTTCCCCAAATACCTTCCCATCCCCAGGCTATGATCAGAATCTCCTCCTTAAAAATATTTTTCTTTAGAAATAAACTCTTGTAAAAAGCATTCTTCTTTAGCTTAAGTCTTTGCCGATTGTATCAGAGAAAGTAAATGATTTATACCCCAGTGTAAACGATGACCCTTTATTTTCTTGAGAAGAGGGTGATTAGAATTCTCCCCTCTTGTGCCCCCTTCAGGCACTTGTGTGTTTATATGACTGTGAGCCACTTGAAGGAAGGCCATGCCTGGCTGAAAGAGGCACCAATAGATGCCTGTTGGAATGAATGAATGAATGAGCGAGCGAACTATGTTCATCTCCTTGCCCGTTTTTTTTTAAAAATTTTTCTTTTTTTTTCCTCCCCCCCCTTTTTTTTGTGTGTGTGTAGGTGTTTGTTTCTCAGTTGTTGTTGTTTTTTAATGTTTTTGTTTATTTGTTTTTTACTGATTTTTAGGGAGAGAGGAAGGGAGAGAGGAAGAGAGAAACATCAGTGTGAGTGCAAAACATCATTTAGCTGCCTTCTGCACACCCCCTACTGGGGCTCGAGCCCAAAATCTTTCCGCGCACGCACGGGAAGACGCCCAGCCAACTGAACCACACTGGCTGGGGCTCCCTGCCCATTCTCCCAGAGCCAGCCTCTCTCCTCCAGCAGTCCTACCATTTTACCCAGCGCGCCCTGGGCTGCCTCACAGCACAGTCAGCCTTAGTTTCTTTTCTTCCTGTCCAGTCCTAGAGTCAAGCATCATAGCTTAAGCCTTAAGCAGTGGTTCTCAACCTTCCTAAGGCCGCGACCCTTTAATACAGTTCCTCATGTTGTGGTGACCCCCAATTTCATTGTTACAAATTGAACATAATTAAAGCATAGTGATTAATCACAAAAACAATATGTCATTATATGTGTCCAATGGTCTTAGGTGACCGCTGTGAAAGGGTCGTTCGACCCCCCAAAGGGGTCGCGACCCACAGGTTGAGAACCGCTGGCTTAAGGGAAGCCTTCCCTGCTCTTCCTGAGCAGACAGGGCTCTGCTTCCCGTGGGCTCCCTGGTACCTTGTTCATCGAATCACACTGTTTTACCAGCACCATTTACTTGGCTCTTTCTCAGCCCTTAGGTAGTGAGGTCCTGAGAGCTGAGATTGCGCCATTTTTTTCATTGTTTAAAGTATTACAAATAGTAGTATATATGTCTCCTTTTTTCCCCTATTGACCTTCCCCTGGCCTTCCCTACCCCCCGGCACATGCCCTCACCACACCCTCCACCCCCACTGTCTTGTGTCCATTGTGAGATTGAGCCTTTTACACAGGTTATGAGTGCATAGCAGGCACTCAATAACTAGTTCTTTCTGGGAAGCCATTTCCCGATATATGTCTGACAAAGCTATCAAGGGACAGTTTGTGGGTGATTAAAGTGACATCCCCGCCTGTACAGTGATAGAATATTCAACATAACAGGAGCTGGAAAGTTACCAGAAACCAGGGCAGCCCTTTTCTCCTGCCTTTCGGTGGCAGCATGGGTCTCATGCCTCTTTCTACATATCTGCTTTGTTCTTTTTCCTTTGCACATGGTGGGCAAGGTTTCCCAGCTTAAGCACGTTCAGTCAGTTAGCTAGCTTCCCAGAGCCCAATTCCAAACTCCTTGGAGAGAGAATTGAATTGGCCTACTTTGGTTCAAGTGTCCACTCTGGTCCAGTCAACGCTGGAACAAACAAGGCAGCAAGGGTTCACCTCTAGAGAAGAGGACGGCAGTTTTCAGAGAGTGGATATTGTGGGATGGAAAGATTCCCCCAAAGGCATCTAGAGCATGGACTTAGTAGACCTCTCAGGTCCGTGGTAGGACTTTGCAAACTGTCATTCATTTAGGTAAACAATGTTGAACATCTTCTGTGTGCTAGGCACACAGATCTACCTTCTAGAGCAAGCATGTCAAACTCGCGGCCCGCAGGCTGCACACCTCGTTTATTTGGCCCGTGTTAGCCTTTGAGTTTGACATGCCTGTTCGGAAGGGTTTTCTAAATCTCTTTGGAATTTGTTCCCATCTTTACCTTGTACTGTCTTTTGGAGGGAAGGCATCGCTCCTTAAGTTGATCACCTCTTAGCTTTCCCTTTTCAAGTTTCAAGGTGGGGATCAAGGGCTTTGGTGGACACGTGTCTCCCCACCCGGGTCTTTGGGAACTATAGAGATGTCGTGTCCTTTCTCCTGGGTCTCCCCAGTAAAGAATCTTAGTTCCTTAGCTATTCAATTATGACCCAATCTCCCTAAGTCCTTGACTTTCTTTCTTCAGTCCTGTGATGGGTTTCCACTGGCCCCAAACATGAAAGTATCTCAAGCTCATACTCAGGGAGGAGAATATTAGGTTTCTAATCCATCTAGGAAAATATCCAGGATTTGATGGACCTTTTTAGCACCAGCAGCAGCTGCTGATCATGATCATAGGTTCTACTCATTGAGGGCACACTCTGCTTAACACCATGTAAACCCATTATGTGCATGATCGCCTACAAAATAATCCTCATACCAACCCTGAGAGGTGGGCACTGTTTCCTCTCTTTTACAGATAGCTGGTCAGGGAGCTCAGTGACAATAGGCAACTTGCCCATGGTCACACAGCATCTGGGCAGTGGAGCTGGGCTTCAAAACCAGACCTCCTCCCTCCAGAGGCTTCCCACATGCCAGAAGCTCCTGAGAACATGCCACAGGGCCTCTAAGCTCTGCCCCGTGCATGCCCTCTGTGAGCATTGTTTACAGTCCTTGCAGACACCATTCCAACGTGTTTGCTAACTCTTCTCACATTGCAGTAACTCTTTGGAGATGAAACTCTGATCCCATTTAGTCACTGGACAAAACAGGTGGGGCTGAGGTCAGGGCGGGGCCGTGGATGGAGCACTGTCATGGGGCACCCCTGGAAGCCCAGCCTTGCTGCCTGCCCACTATTTGACTCTGGGCATGGCCCTCCCCTCTCTTGGCCTCAGGTTCCTAATCTGTGGCTCTGTGGGCCCTTTGCAACCCTAACATTCCAACTTAACTATATATTTCATGAGGGTTTCATGAGGTTGGCAGCTTCCATGTGGGGTGAGCTCACCTAGAGCATGGAAGGCCAGCTTCTTACCATATCTTCTGGCCTTCCCCAGTCTGCTAGTTGTCCGGTAACCTCTGAACTTGGACATGGCCTGATGTCGTCCCACCAGTTCTCTCCAGTGGGGCGTTGAGTGTGTCCCCTCTGATCTCACTGCCCAGCCATGGTATCCCACCTCTGCCTCCTCGTCCTCACATGGCTGCTTACAGAGCCAAGGATTTTGGGAGCAAGCATTCCTCCATCAAGTCTTTTTTAAAATATATTTTTATTGATTTAAGAGGAAGGGAGAGAGAGATAGAAACATTAATGATGAGAGAGAATCATTGACCTGCTGCCTCCTGCACGCCCCCTACTGGGGATCAAGCCCCATACCCTGGCACGTGCCCTTGACCGGAATCGAACTCGGGACCCTTCAGTCCACAGGCCAACGCTCTATCCACTGAGCCAAACCAGCCAGAGCCCCCATCATGTCTTTCGAAAATGTAGAGATGTCCACGTTCTCTCTCTGGTCTTTTGCTAAGCATTTTGTACATATCCATAAAATCATTAATTCCCTCAGCAACTCCTCGAGTCCACAGTATCATTCGTACTTTGCAGACCAGGCGTCCAAGGCTCAGAGAAGATAACAGATTTGTTTAGGTGGACACACTAGTTAGTGCCAGAGTTGAGAGTCAAGCCAGGCCTGGCATATCCCACTACACTACACTACACGTCTCAGGATCTCGGCGTTCACTCAGCCTGCATTGGAATCAGGGAGAAGCTGCGTTCTCCTGGAGTGGGGGACTGGTCCATGGTTTTCTGGGTAGAAGAGGGTGATCTGTTTGTGTTGAGGGAGGTTGTAACAGAGAAAACTATTATTTTCCTTTTAATATATTTTTATTGATTTCAGAGAGGAAGGGTGAGGGAGAGAGAGATAGAAACATCAGTGATGAGAGAGGATCATTGATTGGCTGCCTCCTGCACATCCACTACTGAGGATCGAGCCCACAACGCAGGCATGTGCTCTGACCAGGAATTTAACTGTGATCTCTTGGTTCATAGGTCAAACCACTGAGCACACCAGCCAGGCTGGAAACTCTATATGTGTGTTTGGAGGGTGGGATCATGGAGTCAGGCACCCCTCCCAGCTGGGCATGCCTGAACCTCTGTCCACATTTGCTTCCAGATGCTGGAGGGAGACCAGGCCATCCTGCAGAGAATAAAGAAGGCTGTGCGAGCCATCCACAGCTCTGGCCTTGGTAAGTGAGCCTGCTCGATGCCCAGCCTGGCCAGGCAGCCCTTTCCCCAGCCCCAGCCTGGAGCTAACTCTGAGCTCCCTTCCCTGTCTCCACAGGCCATGTGGAGAACGAGGAGCATTACCGAGAGGCCGTGGAATCCTTAGGCAACAGCCACCTGTCCCAAAACAGTCACGAGTTGTCCACCGGCTTCCTGAACTTGGCCGTGTTCACCCGCGAGGTGGCTGCACTCTTCAAGAACCTGGTGAGGCCCCTAATCCCTCCTCAGGCAGCCCCCAGCCCAGGCTCAGGGTAAACCTCGTGGACTGAAGAACCTGGCCAGGAAAGGCTTGGTTTCCACCCTTCTCCCAGGTTGTCGCTGACCTCTCAACTCCCTTGACCTCTGACCCATGACCTGAGATCCCTTTCTAGTTCTGATCTGCCTTTGCATTCTTCTCTGACGTCTCACCCACATCTTTTCTCTTTGTCTCTCCCCCTTCCTTTCTCTCCACCCTCCTCTATGTCTTCTGTGGTGACTGCCCCGGAGCAGAGGGGATCTCACAGTGGGGAAGAGACCCACCCAGGGGGGGCACACTCTGGGGTTCCTGTTTATGCCACCACCAAACCTCAACCCTTTTTGTCCTCCGCTTTCCCAGCCTCAGAGCCTAGACCCTGCCTTGTCTCAACAAGCCTCTCAGCTCTGCAGGGGGCCCAGTGGCCTCCGGTTCCTTCCTGAGACTGCCTCCTCCTCTGTCCTTGAGTCCCTGCCTCGAGGCCACCCTAGGTACAAGCTCTTCCCTGTGGAGGCCTGATTCTCAGTGTTAACTTCTTAATCCTGGAGCACAGCTCAGTGGGGTTGGTTTTACTCTTGTCCCCAATTCACAGGCCAGGAAACTAAGACATGAGTTAAGCAATTGCTTGAGGTCAAGTAGCTGGATTGAACCCGGGTGGTCTGGCTCCAGTGTCTGACCACAAGCCTGGCTCTGCCCCCTCCCAGGAAAGCCCCTCGCCCTCCAGGCTTCCTTGGACCGGCTCTAGTGGCTGGAGTCCCACCAGTGCCCTCCAGGGCTTGCAGGGTCACACCTCCAAGAAGCACTCAGTGCAGTGATGGCGAACCTATGACACGCGTGTCAGAGGTGACACGCAAACTCATTTTTTTGGTTGATTTTTCTTTGTTAAATGGCATTTAAATACATAACATAAATATCAAAAATATAAGTCTTTGTTTTACTATGGTTGCAAATATCAAAAAAATTTCTATATGTGACACGGCACCAGAGTTAGGGTTTTTCAAAATGCTGACACGCCGAGCTCAAAAGGTTCGCCATCACTGACTTAGTGGTAAGTACCTGGATCTCGAACTTAGACTGGGCCTCAAATCCCTGCTCTGCTGCTTACTAGGTGTGTGACCCTGGGTGAGTCACTCAGTCGGCCTGAGCCCGAGGTCTCTGCTCCGTAAAACCGGGATAGTGATGGCACCTGCCCCACCGAGTTGTAATGGGGATCACACGAGTAAGGGCTCAGTAAGTGTTACCTAATATTGCCATCTGTCATTATATCTCTGTGCAGCACGGCCTCGCACACTGGCCTGCACACAGAGGCCTTTCTGTGTTTGAGTTGAGCTGAGTTAGTGACCTCCTTTGTCTCTACCTCTCTTTGCCTTCTGTCACTCAAGCTGATGTGTGCTGAGGGTCTACCCTGTGGTAGGCGTTGTACCAGGGGTTGGTAACAAAGAAGAGAGTCGGGCTCTGCCTCAGAGAGCCACAGTCTAGTGGGAGAGACAGAAACTGACTTGGGCTGATACCAAGTATTACCAGCGTGGCACAGACTCAAGGATCCAGCAGGTTGGTCTGAGTAGTGCTGCCATGGTTCCGAAAAGGAGAGGTCAGCATAGGCCACAGGCAGGAGAGATCAGGAAGGCTTCCTGGAGGAGGGGGGCCTGGGCTGTACCTTGAAAGGTGGGCTGAAATATTAGACAGGCCATTGAGGTTGCCAAATAACAGAAACAGAACCCAAACGAGGTTAATTTTTAAAAGGGGAATTCATTGGCCCCTGTAACGGAAAGTCCAGGAGTGCTACTGGCTTTAGGCTCCTCCTTTCTCTTTGATAGTTTCTCCTGTCTCTGTCCAGTGTCATATCTTATTGGGAGAAAGATTGCATCTTTCTTTAGGCTTTCTCCCATGACAGAAAAATCCCAGAAGGGATCTGATTGGCTGGCTTGGGTCACGTGCCTGTTCCTGATCCAACCACTGTGGCCCAAAGATGGGGTACTCTCTGGTCAGCTCTGACTCTTCTCTTCTCCCCATGTGACCACAAGGGAGACTGGGGCTTAGACTGAGGCCTCCAATCCCTGCTCTGCTGCTCACTAGGTGTGTGACCGTGGGTGAGTCACTCAATCCGCCTGAGCCCCTGGGCACGACAGGAGGACTTCAGAGAGTCAGAGAGGGGAGGGAGGGTGCTCCTGGCAAGAGGACAGAGATGGGACTGATCGTGGATGTCCCTGGGGCAGTGAGGTGCTGAGGCCACCTTTCAGGGCTGCAGCTTTTATGGGAAGCCGACTGCACCACCCGCTTCTACCTTCCCATCTTTGCATCTTTTTTTTTTTTAATATATTTTATTGATTTTTTACAGAGAGGAAAGGAGAGAGATAGAGATAGAGAGTTAGAAACATCGATGAGAGAGAAACACCGATCAGCTGCCTCCTGCACATCCCCCACTGGGGAAGTGCGCGCAACCCAGGTACATGCCCTTGACCGGAACCGAACCCGGGACCCTTCAGTCCGCAGGCCGACGCTCCATCCACTGACCCAAACCGGTTTTGGCCCATCTTTGCATCTTTCTCCCCCCTGCTTCCTTGACCCCCAGGGATGTCCTTTGCCTCATGATGCTTCCCTGTACTCAGGCCCCTTGGGGCTGGGCAGATGGTCACCCAAGGTCTCCGCTCTTTCCAGGTTCAGAACCTGAACAACATTGTCTCTTTCCCGCTGGACAGTCTGTTGAAGGGGCAGCTAAGGGATGGGCGACAGGTGAGTTTCCATGTGGAGGGAGGAAGGGTACCCAGAGGTGGTGAGATACTGCAGGACAGGGGCAGGCAGGGGACCACGGGGGAGGCCAAGCAAGGCGGTCACCGTAGAAGTACTGACCCCATATAGCGGATCCTTGGGGGACGGAGCACCTGGCTCTGGGGTTAGCCCGGGATGGACGGCCTACTGCCTGCCGGGGCCCTGTGTGCAATAGCTCATGGAGTTCTTACAGCCTTAGGAGGTGGGTCCTGAAGGTACTCTCATCCCCATTTTGCCGTTGAGGAAAACAGGCTCAGGCAACCTGCTTACAGTTCACACAGCCAGTCAGTGGAGGGGCCAGTGTGGGACCCGGACTCCCGACCACCGGCAGCTCCTGGCTTGAGGCAGAGTGGAGCTCGAGATGGCGACAATAATCTCCCTGGAAAGGCTGCCCTGGAAAGTCCAGGGCAGGAGCTGTCCTCCCCGCAGAGGCTTCCCTCCTTGCCCCAGGCTAGACTCCAGATTGGGAACCACCCAAACCAGACAGGCAGCTTTTCACCTGGCTGACTGGGACACCCGAAGCCAGGGCTGTTCTGAGGGTGTGAGCAGCTGGGCCCCGGCAAACTAGGCCAGGGACCAGCCAGGCCGCACTGGTTTGCTGTGCGACCTTGGGTAGGAGACCATAGGGGATGCTTTTTAGCTTCTCAGTGGTTCTGTCCTCTACCGAATTATCAGGATGACCTACACCAGGCAGGAGAGAATGGTGGGGTAAAGTTGGGAGGGGAGATCTGACCTCCATCCTCCCCATCTTTATCCTCATGGTGATCTCTATCATTTGGGGGCAGACACCCCCAAATCTCCCCACAGCCCTGGCCTGGGCCCACCAAACCCAATTGATTCTTGGCAACTGTGGGAAGAGGTCGTGTGGGAGAAGGGGCTCAGCCCTGAGAAATAGGGTCAGTTTCTATTGGGGGTTGGGGACATTACAGTCAGGGCTATGGGGTCAGGGGCTAGTTGGAGTATGGCTTGAACAGCATAGAGGAGCACAAAAGTGCAGGGTTCCCCTGAAGGAAGCAAAGTGTACTGTTGATTCCACACCCCAGGTGCCCCTGTGGGCAAACTGTTCTTTTTAAACCACAGGATTCCAAAAAACATCTGGAGAAGGCGTGGAAGGACTATGAAGCCAAAATGTAAGTGGCTGCGGCCAGTGGTTTGTCCAGAAAAGTGACCTTATGTTGCAACAGGAGGCTGGATTGGGGAAGAACCTAACGCCACCGGGACGTGTCACCCAAAAGCACACGACATCTTGCTAGAGGCGGTTACGGGAAGTGGGGTGATTGTGGTGGGGGTGGTTTATGAGCAGGCCTCACCGGAGTCTGGAGGTTGAACCACAGACCACCAAAGGGGAGCTATTGTGAAGTGACCTCAGAATGCTGCTCTCAGAGACCCCGCAGCTCGGTGGTGCCAGGTGTGCAGAGACAGAGAGGAGCTACCATTTCCCGAACACCTCCATACGCTGATCATTTAACCCTCACAGTCACCCAGCCCTGTGCGGGAGATGTTAGTATCGCAATGAGCATTAACGGAGCTGGCGACTCAGAGAGGTTAAGTCACTTTCCCAAGACCACACAGCCAGGCAGGTCTTGGGTGTGTGTTCCTTGACCCTCTTTCTGCAATACCGAGTGGTATCTATAAACATTCAATTGGAAGAGAGGAGGAAAGGAAGTTGATGTCAGACCCTGGCCTCTTGTGGACACCACCAATGTCATCATGGGACAAAGGGAGCGTGGAGGCACAGTGGAGCGCCAAGGTGACAGAAGGTCATGGTTTGATTCCAGGTCAGGGAACGTGCCGGCAGCACAGTAATTTTATCATCTGGTTCCTACATGGTTGAGCATCTACCTAGGAACCAGGAGGTCATGGTTCGATTCCCGGTCAGGGCACATGAGTAGGAGGTATGCAGGAGGCAGCCAATCAATGATTCTCTCTCATCATTGATGTTTCTATCTCTCTGTCCCTCTCCCTTCCACTCTGAAATCAATATATATATATTTAAAGAGTGGGGGAAGGAAGAACTAGCAAAAACTAGAAGGAAAATCTTTAATTCCCAAGGCTGAAGTATTAACATCTTTCTATTTTCTATATATAAAGAAATATTTTTATAAAACTGAAATAATAGTCATACTGTTTTGTAATCTTTTTCGTGCTTAAAAGTGCATCTCTCTATGTCACTACATATTCTTATACAACGTCACTTAAATGGTGCAAGGTGTGCCAACATCTGCATAATCCACAATGTATTTCATCCGCCCCTATCATTGGGGAGGCATCCTTGGAACTAAATCTTTGTTCCCACCCGTAATTATTTCTGTAGGTTCGATTCCAAGAAGTAGGTTCTGGAGCTTTATTGTTCCAGCTCCCAGAGCCCTGGAGAGGGACCTCCCTGATTCTGGATGAAGGTCATGACTGCTCCCTCCACCAGCATCTCCATTTACACTCCAGCTGCGGGTGTAGATTCTGTGGTCACATGTGTGGGAGCTATTTTAGGCGTGGCCATCTGCTCTCATTGAGGTGTGGACACAGGCTATGTTTTTCTTTACAATTTGATGGGGTCACATGGCTTTTCCTGAGCTGCCTTGACGAGGCCTTAGCCTTTCAGGGCATTGTCTACCAAATGGGAAGAATAAACGCTCCCCTGTTGGCTTTCCCCAAGAAGCTCTGCTTCTACCAGGTTTATGTATTGAGCTTGCCTATGAGGTTACACTTAGAGAAAAGATTCTGTGTAATTGATGGGGGAAAGGGCTTGGCCGAGACTATTTAGTGAGTTGTCAATAGGGCCTGGTCTAGAACCCAAAGCTTCTTAGTCCAGTGTTCTTCCTGCCATGCTATGTGGTCTCCTGGCTTTGGACATGCATGTTACATAGGTTGAGCTACATGTCCTGGCACAGGTATCTGTGTGTATTTCTTTATATATATGTGTGTGTGTTTTTATTGATTTTTAGAGAGAGGAAGGGACAGGGATAGAGAGGTAGAAACATTGATTAACAGAGAAACATCAGCGATTGGCTGCCTCCTGCACATCCCCCACTGGAGATGGAGCCTGCAATCTGGGTATGTACCCTGACCAGGAATCGAACCGGTGACCTCTTGGTTTCTGGGTTGACATGCAACCACTGAGCTGCCCTGGTACATTTCTTTTTATGAGTGTTCCAGGTACAGCTAGCTATTGATGAGTAATTCCACCTCATTCTTTATATATATATTTTTATAGATTTCAGAGAGGAAGGGAGAAGGAAGAGAGATAGAGAATGATGAGAGAGGATCATTGATTGGCTGCCTCCTGCGTGCCCCCTACTGGGGATCGAGCCCGCAACCCAGGCATGTGCCCTTGACCCGAATCAATCCTGGACCCTTCAGTCCTCAGGCTGACGCTCTATCCATTGAGCCAAAATAGCTAGGGCCCACCTTCTTCTTACAAACCAGTCTTGGCAGCAGCTGGAAGGGCCCAGGGTCCTGATAGCATCTGTGTGGTACCACCAGCAGTCTCATCCCTGGGTTGTTAATGTAGAAGGAGGGTTCCCCTCTCCAGCTGGGGCCCCTGAGAAAGGCATCCCAGGTCCTGTGCAGGGGCCACGGTTGTCTAGGCCGGTGGTTCTCAACCTGTGGGTCGCGACCCCTTTGGAGGGGTCGAAGGACCCTTTCCCAGGGGTCACCTAAGACCATCGGAAAACACATATATAATTACTTATTGTTTTTGTGATTAATCACTATGCTTTAATTGTGTTCAATTTGTAACAATGGAAATACATCCTGCATATCAGATATTTACATTACGATTCATAACAGTAGCAAAATGACAGTTATGAAGTAGCCACGAAAATAATTTTATGGTTGGGGCTCACCACAAAATGAGGAACTGTATTAAAGGGTCTCAGCATTAGGAAGGTTGAGAACCACTGGTCTAGGCTGTTCCACATGCAGGACTGTTTCCTCATCTTCAAAATGGGGCTAGTGATACCTGACAGGGTTGACGTGGGGATGAGATTAGTGCAGTGCCTGTGAAGCACCTGGCCCTGCATTTCAACAGGTATTCCTTGGCCATCTTTCTGAGCCAGAACCAGGACCAGAATAACACAGCAAGGCGCCGAGAGGCAGGAGCCCAGAGCTCTGCTCCCAGCATTCCCTTGGCCAGCTTGGGACCGTGGGCAATCACTTCCCTTGCCTGGGTCTCAGCTTCATCATCTGTAAAATAGCCCCTGACCGTGATCTATCAAAAAAGACACTGTGGCCCTAACGGGTTTGGCTCAGTGGATAGAATGTCGGCCTGCGGACTGAAGGGTCCCAGGTTCGATTCTGGTCAAGGGCATGTACCTTGGTTTTGGGCACATCCCCAATAGGATGTGCAGGAGGCAGCTGATGGATGTTTCTCTCTCATCGATGTTTCTAACTCCCTCTCCCTTCCTCTCTGTAAAAAAATCAATAAAATATATTAAAAATAAAATAAAGACACTGTGACCATCACCAGCTGGGGGAAGGCAGGAAGGAGGGATGGAACAAATCTGAGCACAGTGTTGGGTACCAGCGCTGTCCCCAGGGTTCTAGCACCAGATAGACCTGGGTTCAAATCCTGCTCTACCACTTAGCTGTGACTTATCATCTTGGCCCCTCATCTGTAAAATGGGGGATTGCTTTAGTGCTTAAAAATAATAATTAGTGGTAATAGCAGCTAGTAGTTATACTTACGTAAGAGCTGCCTTTGCACCAGACACGTGATGAACCCTTTACATCTGTTATCAGATGCATTGCCCTTGGCAGGGAGAGGTGCTGTTATTAAAACTTGGTGGATCCCACTGCGTTTTATAAGCAAGGAGAGAGGTGGCTCAGTAAATAGTGAAGCACAGAGTGACAGAGCCATCATCAGCGCAGAGGTGGCAGAAAAGGACGTGGTTTTGTTCAGGCGGAGGGAAGGGTGGTTGGAACCGGCATCACAGGAGAGTGGGTTCAAGGGCAGGCAAGTGGGTGCTTGATCCGTTTTGATCCCCATCTTCCTCCTCCGTGACCTCCCCGACCCCCGTAACCTGTTCCCTATTTCCTGAATGGTATTGCTGTCATCTCCTTCTCCAGTTACCTCAGTCTTCCTAGTAACTAGCAATTCAGCACTTTTCTTTCTTCTAGAGCAGAGGTTCTCAACCTGTGGGTCGTGACCCCTTTGGGGGTCGAATGACCCTTTCACAGGGGTCGCCTAAGACCATCAGAAAACACATATATAATTACATATTGTTTTTGTGATGAATCACTATGCTTTAATTATGTTCAATTTGTAACAATGAAATTGGGGGGTCACCACAACATGAGGAACTGTATTAAAGGGTCGCGGCATTAGGAGGGTTGAGAACCACTGGTCTAGAGAGTGGGAGGGAGGGGGAGAGACAGAGAGAGAGAAACATCAATGTGAGAGAGCCCCAACCAGGGCTGGGGATCTAGCCTGCAACCAAGGTTCTTGCCCTTGACCGGAGTCGAGCCCAGGACCCTTCAGTCTGCAGGACTGATGCTCTGTTCACTGAGCCAAACTGGCGAGGGCACAATTCAGCACTTTTCACTCACTAGTTCTTTTTACTCCTCTGCTGCCACTCCATTCAAAGGAAAGAAGAACCATCCTGGCATTTGAAATGTTTGTAAACATTGGTGATCCTTTGGGGACGGGGAAGGCCTGGGAGTTGTTACTTTATGGAT
The DNA here is from genome assembly GCF_000327345.1 of Myotis davidii. Taxonomy (NCBI): domain Eukaryota; kingdom Metazoa; phylum Chordata; class Mammalia; order Chiroptera; family Vespertilionidae; genus Myotis; species Myotis davidii. The sequence continues at coordinate 3,795,383 of NW_006352194.1, forward strand.
GGGTGAGGGTGGTGGAATAAAAAGCACTCCCCAGCTATTCGTATGAGGTGTCTCAGGTCGTATTAGGCGACTGTGTCAGACTTTGTAGGGTAAACCTCTGTAAATTACCAGAGCTGACGCTGAGGGGCAGAGCTATGGTAATTCACAAAGTCGTGTATAATACTTTACAGCTTATCTTCATCCTAAACTAACTAACTCTGTCCTTTAATCTCCACTAGACCCTGTATTTAGAATATTGAATAAATAACTAAAAAAGTACCCTATACTAAAAAGATGATCTAAAGATGATCACCAATAGTTCTTATTTAGTCATTAGTATCATTATCATCATCATAATCCTGCCATTTATTGAAGGTTTACTGTATGCCAGGGACTATACTAAATGTTTCCCATGTACTCACATCATCTGAGTGCTAGGCAGTATTAGTCTCATTTTTAAAAAATATATTTTTATTGATTTTAGAGAGAGAGGAAGGGAGAGGGACAGAGAGGTGGAAACATCGATGAGAGAGAGAGACATCGATCAGGTACCTCCTGCATGCCCCCCTCTGGGGATCAAGCCCAAAACCCGGGCATGTGCCCTGACCAGGAATCGAACCAGGAACCTCTTGGTTCATGGGTCAATGCTCAACCACTGAACCACATCGGCCAGGCGAGTCGCATTTTTGAGATGGAGAAACTGAAGCTTAGAAAGATTTATGAAGGTTGAGTAAGTGAGGGAGCTGCTATTCAGATCCAGAATCCACATTTCTAGCCACTGAACTATCTGGTGACTTCCTTTCTGTCCATTTACTCTGCAGCAGACATCTTTCCATGCCACCGTATACAGAGCCTCCGCGTCCTTTGTAAGAGCTGCCTAGTATTCCTATATAGGGACAGAGCATAATTGATTTAACCACTTACTGTTGATAGACATTTAGCTTACTTTTCATTTTTCACTATTGAAAACTATAATAACAGTGTACACTGGAGAGAGTCCCCGCCTCTCCCAGCTGCTCTGCCCGCTCAGTCTCCCGCCCAGCTTAGCAAGCTCCAGGCTCACTGTTGCCAACACACTGCAGGGCCAGCCGTGTCTCTCTCTCTACTGCTCATCTTCAGATCCAAAAAGAAGCATCTGCCCCGATCCAGCTCTTATGCCCCCAACTCCACCACCCAGCCAAGAACTCCCACTTGGAATGAAAAATAACCACTTGTGAGAAAATGTAAATAAAAATTCAAAAGCCTGCATAACCCCACTCTAGAGCAGTGGTTCTCGCCCAGGGGTGATTTTGCACCCCCTCCCTCACCCCCAGGAGACATTTCTGGGTGTTACAACTGGGTAGATTGGCATCTAGTGGGAGAGGTCATGGATGCTGCTAAGCGTCCTACATCCGCAGGACCCCACCCCGCACCCCCCACCCCGCAACAAACAATTATATGGTCAAAATGTCTTCAGTTCCGAGGTTGAGAAATGGCTCCACATACAGATTCTGCATTTCAACACTGTCCCAGAGGTCTCACCTCAGTAAGGCTAGAAGCTTTGTGCCAGAAGGAACCAGTCCAGGCCATCGCTCCCTCGGTTTACAGATGGGAAACTGAGGCCTAGAGGGGCCTATAGTCTTCCATGTACTAAGTCTTTTGCATACTTGATCTCATCTGGGTACAGATAAGGGTCCCCATTTTCCAGATGGGAAGACTGAGTCTCGAAGGAAATAATGCAGCTCATAATGCAGCCCATGGCTGTCTTCTCTGCTCAGGGCTGGCACCCACTTGAGATGTCTCCTTTATACGGGTTTCGTGGTCACGTGTGCCCAGCCTCCGATCTGGAAATACTCTCCTGCCTGGGAGTGGGTGGTCTGATGGGTGTGGCATTTTTGCACAGTTCCCCCCACCCCCAAAGGGGGGGTGGGGACAGATAACCCTTAAGATCTGCAGGGAGAAGGCCCAGTTACTTTCAGTTACAGGGATGGGAAGCCCTTTCTTCACTTAGAAAGAAAAGAACAAAGGTTTTCTAAGTTTAAATAGGAAGCTCCATGGCTCAGAAGCTCCAACCCACTGGGTGCTACATTCCTTCCAGCAAAGTCAGCGGTGGCCACCCCAATTCCCACCTGACCCTCATCTGAGCTCATCACCTCCCTGAATAAAAACCCTTAAGTCCTTCCCATTGCCCTTGGGAAAAAGACCAAGAACCTTGACAGGGTCTGAATCAGGCTCTGCATGGTCTGGCCCCTCTTTAGCTCACCTGGAACCACCTCCCTCTCCATCTGGGCTCCTGATCCCTCCTGCCTCCGGCCGTCACATGCTCTGGTCCTCCTACCCAGCCCTAGATATCTCCAAAGCAACTTCTCAGACTTCAGATCCCAGCTCAAACATCAATTCCTGGGCTGCCGGAAAAGGTCGAGTCCCCCACTTTACTCTCCCACCGCTCTCCTCCCGGCTGTGATTTGATTCATGTCTTTCTCCCCCAAGAGCCAGTGGGTTCCCCGAATCTGCCTTGTTCACCGCGTACCCCAGCCCTCCCACACTGATGGCACACAGGAGGGCCCCTCACTCTCCTGTGCCCGTGGCAGAGAGGAGGATGTGGGGATGGCGGAGCGTGAAAGGGGCCAAGAGATGTTCAGGCCTCTCTTTCCTTGGGGCCTAGGGCCAGGCTGGAGAAGGAGAGGGACCGGGCCCGAGTGACAGGGGGAAGCCACGGGGAGGTGGCCCAGGACACACAGAGGGAGCGGCGCATCTTCCAGCTGCACATGTGCGAGGTAACGGCTGCTCCAGAGCGGGAGGGTGGGACGTGTCCTCCCGTCTGCCTCTCCTGCACCTCCCAGGGCCCAGGCCCAGGCTCAGTTCGGGCCCTGGTCAGATGGCCCTTGGGATGTCACCAAGCTTCAGTCATGGCCAAGAGGGGGACTGCGGGCCCTTGTCCCAAGGATTCAGCTTCTGCTCACGTGGCACATCTTCCCCTCCCCGCCCCCCAGTATCTGCTGAAAGCCGGGGAGAGCCAGATGAAGCAAGGCCCCGACTTCCTGCAGAGCCTCATCAAGTTCTTCCATGCCCAGCACAAGTAGGTTTCTCCCCTGTCCCCAACCCTAGCCCCTGTTCCTCGCCCCTTAACCCGTCAGGCAGCAGAGAACCAGGCCCAGGGTCTGGCAGACCCCCAAGGACTCTGTATGCCTGTACCGTCTGGTAATGTTTTCACAGCTCTTTATTGAGCACTCTCCATGAGTCAGGCCCTAAGTACTTGACTCACTTGATCTCACTCAATCCCCTCACGCCCCTGTGAGCAGGTATTGTTGTTATCCCCATTTTACAGATGTGAAAACGGAGGCTCAGATTTACTAAGCTCACACAGCGAGTAAACTGGGATCTGGACCCAGACATTCTAATTCCAGAGGGCCTGTTCTTGACCATCAGACTATACTGCCCGGTGATCCTTGGAGCACCTTCTCCCATACTTCGTGTTTCATCTCTCATTTTCATTTCTCTCTGGTCCCTTGTTTGGCTTCGCACCTCTTAGCTTTTTCCAAGATGGCTGGAAGGCTGCTCAGAGCCTGTCCCCCTTCATCGAGAAGCTGGCAGCCTCGGTACATGCAGTAAGTCGGGCCTTACGCGTTGGCATGTGGTCAAGCCCCCTGTCCTTCTGGGAGAATCTGGGTGTGGAAGAGCTGCCCCTGCCCAGAGAGTGGGCTCCTGCCCTGCTGCGCTGGTCTGGACTCTGCACCGGGCACATCTGCTGGCTGATGATGGGGTCTTGCCCTCTCCCATAGCTGCGCCAAACCCAGGAGGAGGAGCTGCAGAAGCTGACCCAGCTCCGGGACTCCCTCCGAGGGACGCTGCAGCTTGAGAACAGAGAGGTCAGCCCCTGATGCATCCCAGGAGTGCTTTCCCCCCATGGCACACCCTGTGGGAGGTGAGGCGGGGAGGAAGACTTCTCAGAGTCCTCTGAGGTCTCCTCACAGGAGACCCCTGCAGAATGGGGCTCCTCCCACCCTGAGGTCTCCTTTCATGTCTGGGGAGCAGGAGAACATGAGCCGGAAGAACTCAGGAGGTGGCTACAGCATCCACCAGCACCAAGGCAACAAGCAATTTGGGACGGAGAAGGTGGGCTTTCTATACAAGAAAAGTGATGGGTAAGTGACTTGGAGAACTTTAAGTAGATGACCAAAGCCACACAGGCAGTAAATGTCAGGGTTGGAGTTACTGACCAAGGGGACTATTATCACTTGAGGATTCTTGTACCCTCCACTGTGGCAATGCAAAACCATCACAGTCCTGGGCACGTGAGCTTCTAAAAGCCACGGTTGGTCTTAACTCGAAGAAACAGCAGCAGCGAACACTGTTTGAGCATTTATGACCTATAGCAGCGGTTCTCAGCCTGTGGGTCGTGACCCCTTTGGCGGTCGAACGACCCTTTCACAGGGGTCGCCTAAGACCATCCTGCATATCAGATATTTACATTACGATTCATAACAGTAGCAACATTACAGTTATGAAGTAGCAACAAAAATAATTTTATGGTTGGGTCACAACATGAGGAACTGTATTTAAAGGGCCAGAAGGTTGAGAACCACTGCTAGAGAGTCTCCGTGCCCTCACCCTTAACCTCTGCAATATTCGGAATATGCCTGGAAATGGAAGTGCTGCTTGTGCCTTCCTCCCTGGGTGTAAAAAAATCAGTCTGGGAAACGCATAGGCCCTTCTGGGAAGTGTTCATGTTACTACTTTCTTTCTTTTTAAACATTTAATCACCTTTATTTATTTATTTTTTGTTTGTTTTTGTTAATCCTCACCCGAGGATACTTTTCCATTGATTTTTTTAGGGAGAATGGAAGAGAGAGGGAAAGACAGAGAGAAACATCGATGTGAGAGAAACACATCGATTGGTTGCCTCCTGCAGGAGCCCTGACTAGGGCCCGGGCCAGGGAGGAGCCTGCAACCAAGGTACATGCCCTTGACCGGAATCGAACCCGGGACCCTTTGGTCCACAGGCTCATACTCTATCCACTGAGCCTAACCAGCCAGGGCCCTGTTACCACTTTCAAATCAGTTTTTATCAGAGAAGAATAACTCTGTTAAACCAATTAATATCTATGGAAGTGTTAAGTAGCTCTAGAGCATGGGTTTGCTAATTGTATTTTTAGCGTCTCAATATTCATGTTGCTTTTGTTTAACCCTAATTAACCTGTTGCGGTCAAGAGCCTGTCCCTCCTCTCAGATAAGGTTGGGACTGTGTCTTCTCCATCAGAGCAGAGGCGCTCAGTAGGTCACGTGCCCCCTTCAGAATAAGGATTCCCAGAGAGTGCGGCTGTTTCCCCCATCAGACCGGGAGCTTCTTATGGGCAGAACTGCATCTCCTCCTGCAGGAGACCTGGGCCAGGACTCTGTTTTTCTGCTACAGGGGACTTAGGTGTGAGCCTTGGGTCATTGTCTCTCTATCCTCTGGATCCTAGAATTCGAAGAGTCTGGCAGAAAAGGAAGTGTGGAGTCAAGTATGGCTGCCTGACCATCTCACACAGCATGGTGAGGCCGGGAGGGGTGGGGTCTCAGAACACCATGGGTACTTTCTCCCCTCGGTGTTCTGAGCAGACAAGTGTCAAACCCTCCCCTCTGAGACCTGGATCCAGGTTCCTGGAGATGCCCTTTGGCGGGAAGGATGGGACCCAAAGCTCCCAGCCTGGCGTTGGCCCACACTCCACGACCTGGAGGTGCTGGGAGAGGGGACACATAAACAGGAACAGGATTATGCCCATTTAACAGATTGAGAAACAGGGGCCCAAGAGTTTGGGAGACCCAGAGGGTAGCATGTACATCCTCCGCCCCCAACTTCCCACAGATAAACCGGCCCCCAGTGAAGCTGACCCTGCTGACGTGCCAAGTGAGGCCAAACCCCGAGGAGAAAAAGTGCTTTGACCTGGTGACTCGTGAGTAGTCCCGGCCCCTTCCCCACGCTGCCCCGGGCTTCTCTAAGGGACCTGTCAGCCACCAGGAGACTGAGCCGGGGCCCGTGTCCAGTTCCACATGTTTGTCGAATAGCCACTACTGCAGGCAGAGACTCCCGAGGCCCCCCCGGACACTCTGTAAAGCGTATTTGAGTGGACTTGGAGGGGTAGATTTTGGAATTATTAGTACTTTGGAGCCTTTGATGCCAGGCTTTCCTGGGGCAGGCGTAGGCTGAGAAAAGCTTAGTCTCATCCTCAGGGAGCCCTCTCTGGCAGGGGTGTGATTGGGGACCCAGGACTGTAAGAAGTGGGGGTGTCCAGAAGAGAGGAGCAGATATAGCATTGTCAAAGATTCAAGAGAGGAAGGCCTGCCCTGCTCTGGGCAATCAGGAAGGCTGCTTGGAGGAGGCAGCACTTGACATTAGCCTTGAAGGACACAGGAGGTAGAGTCTAGGGAGGGCATTTCAGGGGACAGGATTGGCATGAGGAAAAGCATAAAAACAGGAGCGTGGGTCTGGCCAGTTTAGCCAGAGCGTGGGGTTCACATAGGCGTCGTAGGAGTTGAGGCCTAGGAATGCTTCTTAAAGGTTTGGATCTTGTTTCCTGGCAGTCGGGAGCCAAGCGGGGTCTTGGGTCAGGGGAGTGGTGTGGTTAGAGCAGGGCCTTAGGCAACAACAGTCTGGCAGTTGGTACTGGCTGTGGGGAGCAGAAGAGATGGAGAGCAGGGAGACCAGATAGGGGGCCGAGGGGCAGGTGGGGTGGTGGCAGTGGGTTCAGAGGAGACTGCCTCTGAGCTGCGTGGGGTCCTGTGCCCTAATACCTCCCCTGACCTGGAACCCCAACTGCCCACTGAGAGCCTTGCTGGGATCCTACTTTGGAGGTAATTTTTGAGAAACTGCTCCCTCTGCTGGCCACTGCCATCACCCGCCCACCCCTAGCTTGGCAGAGCCTGGCCTCAGGGACAACAGCTCAGTCTGGATCCAGTGGTTCGGGTGAGGGTGCCCTGGGCCCAGGGAAGGCCAGACATCTCCTCTCCCAACAGACAACAGGACGTACCACTTCCAGGCGGAGGACGAACATGAGTGTGAGGCGTGAGTGCTCCCCCACGACCAGCCTGGGGGTGGGAGCAGGGGAGCCTGGTGGGCAGGACCCCAGGCCAGGGCTGTCATCCCCACCCCCCCATGCACTCTCCGCAGGTGGGTGTCAGTGCTGCAGAACAGCAAGGACGAAGCTTTGAGCAGTGCCTTCCAGGGGGAGCCCAGTGGCATCCCGGGGCCCTGGGGGGCCGCTGGGCTGGACGGGGAGCTCCAGGACCTGACCAAGCTCCTCATCGCCGAGGTGAAGAGCAGGCCTGGGAATGGCCAGTGCTGCGACTGCGGGGCTGCAGGTCCGGCGGTGGGGCCACCCCCAGGAGGGAGGTGGGAGTGGAGGGGAGGGGCCGCACCTCCAGGGATGAGCTGCTCTCCTTCGCAGACCCCACGTGGCTCAGCACCAACCTGGGCGTGCTCACCTGCATCCAGTGTTCAGGCGTCCACCGCGAGCTGGGCGTGCGCTTCTCCCGCATCCAGTCCCTCACCTTGGACCTGCTGTGCCCCTCGGAGTTGTTGGTGAGAGTGGATTCCGAGCGTGGTTTGATCAAGAGGCGGGCTTGGGCACAGTGGCTCAGCCAGAGCTTGGGGAGGGGGGCGGGGTCCCTGGAGGGGGAGGATGGGGAAGGTGACGGTCAGGGCTGGGCCTCTGAGGGCTCAGTCCTCCAGGGGGCGCTATCCTAACCACCTCGTCTTACTTTCCTGTGACTCCAGCTGGCCTTGAACATCGGGAACACGCGCTTCAACGAAGTCATGGAGGCCCAGCTGCCCTCACATGGCGGCCCTAAACCCTCAGCTGACAGTGACATGTAAGGGGACTCTCAGATGGAGGGCGTCCTGGCTGGGGATTCCGCTTCCCCAGCTCCCAAGGTCTCAGAAAGATCTTGGACGAGAAGTCTGGGGAGAGGGGAGCCTCAGGTCTGGGAGAGTCCAGGACAGGTTCTCAGAGATCTGTCTCCTGTGGGAGGGCTCCAGGGGTCAGCTGGGTGGGAAGGGCTAACTGAGGTCCTGCATGTGGTTGCCTTTGGCAGGAGTGCCCGCAGGGACTATATCGTGGCCAAGTATGTGGAACACAGGTTTGCCCGGCGCTCCACACCCGAGCCTCAGAGGCTCTGGATGGCCATTTGCAACCAGGACCTCCTGTCCGTGCTGGAGGCCTTCGCTAATGGGCAGGACTTCGGGCAGCTGCTGCCAGGGCCTGAGGGGCAGGTGAGAACCCCCTCCAGGGACCACTTATAACCCACCCGCACGTACATATGGTCCAGGCCTCCGGGACCAGCTATCACGCCTCTATGTCCACCTCTGACATCTGCTCAAACCTCACCCATCAGAGGGGTAAAAAGGAAAGGGCGCATGTTCAGTCAAGCAGACCCGAGCCAGAATCCGGGCCCTACTGAGAAAGAGATGAGAAAATGATAGCACCCACGTTGAAATGAGAATTGTCGTGTGAGTAAAGGGCCTACTGCATAATACTAGCATGTGTGCAGTAAATTGTTAGTATCTCTATTTTTCTTGAGTACCTTTGGAAATGGATAAAGGTGGGTCATATTAGAGCAGGGAAGGCCACTGTATGGCATTTTCAATAACAAACATCATATGAACTGGGGAGTCGGGGGGAGAATAGCAGAGACATTTGAAAGATTAAATCAACAGGGTTGCTGAACATCAAAAATTGGGTGGCATTTCTTTGAGTGGCCTGATAACTCTGTAGGCTGTCCAGCGGGCAGGAAAGTGCCATGTGACGGGGAGGTAAGCACCTGGAACAGCCCCTGAGTGACAGCGGAAACATGGGGTTCGCTGAGGTCCTGGTGGCAGTGTGAGGAACAAAGAGAGGAGCCCAGGGCCAAGAACCAAGTTAGAGAAACGTCTTCTATTGGTGGCAAGAGGAGCCAGAGCCACTGAAGGAAGAGATGTCACCCTCCTCTCAAACATGTTGTCCATTCAGTCTCATCTCTCAAGGGTGCTGGCAGCCTCATATCTGGAGGTGTCAGGGGACAGCAGGAA
>NW_006352194.1:3804413-3811576 GCF_000327345.1 Myotis davidii
TGGGGTGGGGAGGTGAACCGGGGAAACTCAGAGGAGTGGATGTGTATTCAGGCACCTGGAGAGCTCCCCCTGCACTTGGCTGTCAAAGTCGCCAACCAGGCCTCCCTGCCCCTGGTGGATTTCATCATTCAGAATGGGTGAGAACCTCCTTGCCTGTCTGTCCATGTCCTCACACTGCCCCTGGCCTTGCTGTCCTTCCTCCCCTCCCTCCTCTCTTCTTCCTCTTTTCCCCCGTGACATTGACTCCTCGCCTATCTATTCCCGACCCCTCACCTATCTATTCCCCTTCCTTCTCCCTGACCATACCTCCCCAGCGGTCACCTGGATGCCAAGGCTGCTGATGGGAACAGTGCCCTGCACTACGCTGCTCTCTACAACCAACCTGACTGCCTCAAGCTGCTGCTGAAAGGGAGAGCTTCGGTTGGCCCAGGTGGGGCTCAGACACCTCCTCCATCAGACTCCCACTCGTGACTCCCCCTCATGGGGGACCCCCTGCCTTTTTCCCAGACAGAGAGCACTGGCTACGAGCATGGACTTCACGGTCCAACTTGGGTCCTAATCCTGGCTTGCCTCTGACCATCTGTGTGACTGTGGGGTTTGTCCGTTCAGTTCTTGAGCCTCAGTATCCTCATCTGTAAAATGGGAATAATACCACTGACCTAGTAGGCCTGCTAAGAAGGTAAAATAAAATACAGTGGGGCCTTGACTTACGAGTTTAATTCGTTCTGAGACCGAGCCCGTTAAGGAGCTCGTTAACTCAAATTACTCTGTCAACTCAATGCAAAAAATCGGCCCAGAGACAGCTGGTATCTCAAAAAACTCGTTAGTCGGGACACTCGTAAGTCAAGGCCCCACTGTATTGTTTCTGAAAGTACCTAACCAAACAAATAATGAGTTGCACCTGAATTACAGTGATTCTAATGGCCACCATTTACTGCTTGACATGTGCCTGGCAATGTGCCAAGTGCTCTACACATATTAACTCATTTAATTTTCACAACACCTGGTCAGGTAGTTGCAAGTATCATACTCATTTTATAGATGAGAAAATTAAGGCCCAAGGTCACTCAGCCAGGAAGTAGCAGAGCCAGGATTCAAACTCAGACAATTTGATTCCAGTGGCCCATCTTAACCTCTAAACCAGTGGTTCTCAACCTTGGCTGCACATTAGAATCACCTGGGAATCTTTTTAAAATCCTGATTTCTGGGCCTCATCTGCCGGAAATTCTGTTTCTTTGTTATGGGGTGGGGCCACAACATTAGTAACAAAGAAACAGAACTTCCGGAGGCTGAGGCCCAGAAATCAGGATTTAAAAAAGATTCCCAGGTGATTCTAAGGTGCAGCCAAGGTTGAGAACCACTGCTCTAAGCTATCAGGCGACTTTGACCCTGACTAAAACTCCTGGCTTGACCCCTCACAGTGAATGAGGAAGGAGAAACAGCTCTGGACATAGCCAGGAAGAGGCAACACAAGGAGTGTGAGGAGCTGGTAAGGTCTAGGGAGGGAGGGGTACCCTGACCCCTTCTCTCTCTCCTCTGAGCCCAGACCCTCTGAACTACCAAGGCTTTGTTTTGGCAGCTGGAACAGGCCAAGGCTGGGACCCTGGCCTTCCCTCTGCACGTGCACTACTCCTGGGGAGTCTCCGCAGACTCTGACAGCGAGGAGGATGAGGAAGAGAAGGTGAGTCCTGGCCCTGCCTCTCAGACCGTTAGAACCAGATTGGACCTCGTGTGGGGAGGGGCAGGGTGAACTGGAGAAACCAGGCTGCCCTCCCTCCAACACTTCTGTCCCAGCAGCACTGTCCTCTGAAGCCCCCGGCCCAGGTCCACTGGGCCAGTGGGAGGATGGACATCAGCAACAAGACCTATGAGACCATCACCAGCCTGGGATCAGCTGCCCCTCAGAGCCAGAGTGAGGACTGCCCCCCACCCTTACCGGTCAAAAACCCTTCTCGGACCATGGTCCAAGGCCGTGCAGGACATACCAGTGGAGGTATGGTTGGCTGCCCAGAAAAATGCTCATTGTGCCATTCATTGAGGGCCTACTGTGTGCAGGGGCACTGAGCTTACAGTACATATGTTAGTCCATATCACCCTCACTGTCATCTGACAGGTTGGGGTTATCATCTCCCCCTTATAAGTACAGGAACAGAGATGTTCAGTAACCTACCCAAGACCCCACAGCTAAGTCCCTTGCCTGATATTCCAACTCAAGTCTGTTTTATTCCAAATCTGTCAATGTTTCACTTACATAAAAACAGAAAGACGCATTTATTGAGCATCTACTATGTCTTGAGGCCTTTGGGGCTACTGAGACACAGTCCAGTGGGGGAGATAAAAACGAATGCAGTCCCTTATAATATAAGGCATAATGTGCTATGGAACGTAAATACCGAAGGACAGGGACTTTGAGTGTTTTGCTGACTATTTCTCCAGCACCTGGCACGGTGCCTGGCTGTTCTCAAGAACTATTTGTTGAATGAATGGACAGGTTTGTTCTGGGAGTTCAGGGAGGGAGGGAGCACGTCCTGTTGGGACTGGAGGGTGGCTTAGGAAGGTTTCCTGGTGGGGATGGCCTCTGAGCTGAGCCAGAGGGATTAGCAGGAGAGCCCAGACCGAGGAGAAGGTGTAAGCAGAAGCAAAGCCAGCCCTGGCTGTTGTGAATGAATGCTGTGGATGAAGAAGACTGCCGTATGATGGGGGAGAGTTGAGGGACAGTGCTATCGAGATAGATGGGGGTGAGGAATGGGAGATCCTAGAGGCCAAAGAGGACTTTGAGATTGAGCAGAATAAGAGATAAATACAGGCTTTATCACTTCTGATTCCAGATCATCCCGAAGTCCCCAGCCTGAGCTCAGAGCCTCCTGGGGCCCCCGAGAGCCAGAACAGTCCAACGTCCTCCTCCTCTAGCCTTACAAGTCCTGTGGAACTTGGGGGTACCAACCAAACCCCACCCAGCTCCGAAGAGGGTCTCTGTGAGCCCCCAGGCACCTCCCGACCCAGCCTGACATCTGGAACCACAGCCCCCGTCAGATTCAGGTTGGTGAGAGCCCAGCTGTGCAACCCAGGCAAGTGTCCTGACCTCTCCGAACATCCATTTATTTCCCCACCTCTGCACTGTGTCTGCCTGAAGACTGGGACACTTTCCAGCTCTGAGGCCCATGACTAACACAGAAATGCTAGAGCTTAAATGGAGGGTGATTGGACTGCTCTTCCCTTTACACACCTGCTCCTGGGATGTTGATTAAGAATCTGGCATGCAGCCCTAGCCAGTTTGGCTCGGTGGATAGACCATAGGCCTGTGGACTGAAGGGTCCCAGGTTTGATTCCAGTCAAGGGTACATGCCCCGGGTTGTGGGCTTGATCCCCAGTGGGCGGCGTGCAGGAGGCAGCCAATCAATGATTCTCTCTCATCATTGATGTTTCCATCTCTCCCTCTTCCTTCTTCTCTGAAATCAAGAAAAATATATTTTAAAAAAACAAAAAGAAATCTGGGACGCAGACTGCTGAAGCTGGAGTGGAGAAGGTGGGAACCTGTGTGGCTTGTTCTGGAGGTGTCGGTGGGGCATTCGCCCTGTCCCTGCCTTCAACCCAGGATCCAGTCCTCTCTTCCTTACAAACTCTTCCAGTTCGGAGTGTGGGGAGTAGACAGGGAAATCGCCAGAGCTCTCTGGAGGCCAGGGGCCTCGTGGACTCTAAGCCCCAGCCTCGCTCCACACCTGAGCCCTTTCTCTCTGCTCTGGGGGGCTCTCTGGGCATGGAGGTGACATTGGCCTCTCCCTGCTTTCCAGCTCCGAGAGCACTCGTTCCTACCGGCGGGGGGCGCCAGAACCTGGAAGACTGTCCCTCAGCCAGGCAGCCTCCACCCAGAAGGAACATGCTGGTAGGTAGGCGCTGAGGACTGTGGTCGGAGGGGAGATGGCAGAGTGCCTGGGGGGCAGAGTTGGTCAAGAGTGGGTGTATTGGGTGGGACACCTCTCCCCAGGATCGGGGTACACAGTTTGGCCATTCCCTGGCCTAGTGCTCCGCCTTCCCCACTCCAGCCCCGGGGTGAGGCTGGGGAGACCCAGGCCTTGAGGGATGGCGGAGGTGACGAGGCCCAAGCTCCGGCGGCTCCAGGAGAGGATGAGCACAGCTGTGTCAGCCAGGCTGGTTGCTCCCCTGCAGTTGCAGGATTAGGGTGCCTGCGCACCAGTCCTCGGGTTGCTGGACTCTCCCCTTGTGCAGGAGACTCCTGGAATCTGCCGAGACTGGCGGCTCCCAGGCATAGGGGATGTGCATATACTTCGTTGCGGAACCTGGGAGTGGCCTAGGACAGGGCCAGTAGCGTTGGGAAGGAAGCCTCCTCTCTTCCTTGTTCCCCTGGGAAGTCCTCGGGGATGGTGTTGTTTCTGTGTGGGGGGTAGAGGAAGGCAGGGGCAGGAGCTGGGTCTCTCTGGGGAATTGTCATCCTCAATCCACCAAAGTCAGGCGCCAGATACCAATCTGTGCCCACAACCAGTTACCCATCCCTCATGCTGTGGAAGCACAGATGATAATAAGAACCCCAGCTTTAGAGTGAGGAGACTTGGGCAAGTGGCTTCACTTCTTCAAGCCTCAGTTTCATCATCTGTAAAATGGGGACACTTCCATCTACCCCCATATTATGATATAATGTCACAAGACGTTTGTGAAACTGAGTGAGGTAAACAGCTGGCACATAATAAGTGCTTTAAAAATGTCAATTTTCATCCTTCTCTCCCAAGGTTGGCTTCCCTGAAGGAGAAGGCTCAAGAACTGGGGTTCTCCCAGCAAGTTCTGTGCTGCTTTTGCAAGACTAGCTCCTTGCTGGCCCTTGCATGCCTGAACCGCCTCATGCTGGACCCCAACGTTCAGAGCTAGGACTTGAGGCCACAAGACGAAGGAGCTGAGGTGTTCACTTCCTTGGGTCGTGCTGTCTCTGTCCGTGGCCCTGTGGCTGGCCTTCATCCCTCCATGGGCCCATGCCCCTGCCAAGGATGCTGGGCCCTTCCATGTTAGGGCTGGTGGTGGTTCTTTCCCCCCTATCTCATTGCTCCCCAGGTTGAGGGAGCCCTGTGGCTGGATCTGAGTGCTCCCAGCTGCTTCAGCTGCAGAACCCTCACTCCCTCATCAGACCAGGACAGTTTCTTCCGTCAGCCTGAGGCTCCACAAGAGTAGGGCCAGACTGCCTTCATCATTCTCCAGACCAGGGATTCTGCCAGACTAGGGACCATCTCCTCATCCATTCATTAGTGTTTCTTCACTGAGTTCTGGCTCTATGTCCAGACCTGTACTAGGTACTACAGATGCCACATGGCTAAGACAAGGGTCCTGCAGATGTGGTCCCTTGCTGGGAAGCTGGTCCCAAGGGTTGAGCTTGGGAATGGGCTGGGGCAGATGTTCTGGCACGAGGGCAGACTGACCATCAGCTGTGTGACTTTGCAGTTGCCTACAGCCCATCCATTCTGGTTGGTCAATGTCCATGCCATACTTCCAGTCAAGTAGCCTGATTATCACTCCCTTCGAGGGATAGCACAGCCTTCTGGGGGACCTCTACTACATCCCCAGTCAAGAAGCAGACTGCCCCCTCTCCTTGACTTAGCAGGAAAGAAAGGGATGGTCCCAGATGGTGAGTCCTCACTTCTCTCCTCTTTCTCTTGGTCAACTCAGGAGCCTTGCCGTCTCAGGGAAGGAAAGGGTCACAAAAGGAGAAAGAGAGAGAGAGAAATGAAACGGGAGGGCAGAGACTTGACAGTTCTGCTCCCCAGTGCCAGAAATTCCATCCTGACTTTCAGCCCCTTGTGAGCAAACACCTAAGCCATCACCAGGCTCTAACACCTCAGCTTTAGAGTCGCTGATGAGCCAGGCCAAACGGGAGGCCAGAGGGTGCCAGTGGCCAACACGGCAGCCTGGCCTGGAGGCTGGGCTGTGTGCCCTGTGGACCTGGCTGCTCTGTGACCCACAGGAACAAAGTCATCTGCTGAGCCCCCAGCGTCTGGTTTTGTTCATCTCTGACTTCATCTCGGAATTGTTCTTTCACTTATCTGTAATAAAAAAAAATTTTTTTTAGTAAACCCCTGGTGGTTTTGTTTATGTGATCTGAAGATCAATAGGGAAGGAGAAGGAATCTTAGGACTTGAAATTCTTTCTCTGGGCCCCGTAAGGGAGACAGCCTGGTGCAGAGCAGTGGTGTGTAACCAGGGGCAATTTTGCCCCCAAGAGACATTTGGGGATGCAGAGAGTTCTGTATTGCTCCCAGTCGGATGGTGCTACTGGCACCTAGTGGCTAGGGGTCAGGGATGCTGCTAAACATGCTACAATACACAGGTCACCCCTCACAGCAATGACTTACCCAGTCCAAAGTGTTAACCGTGCCATGATTGAGAAACCCTGGTGTGGAGGAAAGACCACTGGACCAGGAGTGAGGACACCTGCAGTTTAGCTCTGCCCCGTTCTTGTCTCCATTTGGTTTCCCCTGAGACGGGTATTTGTGGGCAAGTAGTTTACTTGTGAGGTGATCCCAGGAAGTGAAACAGAAAGAAGGTCAAGAAGCAAAAAGGGTGTGTTACTGAAGTGCTATCACTGTATCTAGGTTACCTTATTGGGGAACCTTTGAGACCATATCGATTAGAACATGCCTTCAAGTTGTCCTACTGAATGAAGAAATCACTGTTTTTACCACAAACTCTGGTCTCTTTTTGGTTGGGCAGGTCCTTACTGGAGGTGTTCATTCCCAAGCTCTTCCAGTCTGCCCCAAGCCCTCAGTCAGAGAGAAGTGGGAAGATGTCAGAGTTTGTCCAGGAATTGCCTGCAGGCAACCTCCGGGGAGGACAGGTAGGCAGAGAATATGGTGCGTACCAAGAGTGTCTGAAACAGTTGAACCTGGGCCTCAGTCTTCCCATCAGTACAGTGAAGGGGTTGGACTCATTTTCTAAGGGTCTTCTGAGCCCTGATGATGTAAGAGTCTTGACTTTTTATTTTTAAAAAATATATATATTTTTTATTGATTTTTCACAGAGAGGAAGGGAGAGAGATAGAGAGAGTTAGAAACATCGATGAGAGAGAAACATTGATCAGCTGCCTCCTGCACAGCCCCCACCGGGGATGTGCCCGCAACCCAGGTACATGCCCTTGACCGGAATTGAACCCAGGCCCTCTCAGTC
>NW_006352194.1:3811737-3814737 GCF_000327345.1 Myotis davidii
CACACCCCCTACTGGGGATGTGCCCGCAACCAAGGTACATGCCCTTGACTGGAATCGAACCTGGGACTCCTCGGTCTGCAGGCCGACGCTCTATCCACTGAGCCAAACCAGTCAGGGCTTACTTTTTTTTATTGTTGTTGTCATACAACTCAGAGTGAGAACTGGTGGAAATTTGAGAAAAATGAAACTTGTTTGTTCTTTTTGTTTTGTTATCAAGTGATCTTTAATTAAAATATTTCCTTTGTAGTTCTTTTTTTTTTTTTTCCTTTGTAGTTCTTAATTAGCTGGGCATTCTACTGCACTACTGTTGATGTCATCTGTGATGTCATGAGGATGGCAGCATTGCAGCCCCCAGACTAGGCTGGCCCCAGGCCTCTTTAATGGTTCCAGAGAGTTCTCTAGCTAAAGATAGGTGACACATCTGTTGGGCAATGTTGACGATCCCATCAAAAGTGGTATTTCCACTGTGCTTAATGTTTGTTTGTTTTGTTTTTGCTTCTTTCTGTCTCCTGGAGGTTCTTTGAGGGCTTTGATGATCAAGCCAGAGGCAGAAGGCACTACCTCAATATGGGCCTCTGTTCTGAATGGTCAGTTTCACTCTAATCCTAAGACCTTTCCAAACACCAGTTGCTTTGGCCAGGTCGTCACTGACCTTTTTTGGAGACACACCCAGGAGGCCAATCTTGGGGGCCAGGGAAGATGTGGCATCACTTCCCCACCCGTGTGTGGTGGAGGCAACTGGTGTCAGATGAACTCTGATTAGGGCGTTTCACCTAAGTCTTCTCCAAGCTGAGGCCTGAAAGCACATTTGTTCTTTCTCTCTCTTTTTTTAAAATATATTTTATTGATTTTTTACAAAGAGGAAGGGAGAGGGATAGAGAGTTAGAAACATCGATGAGAGAGAAACATCGAGCAGCTGCCTCCTGCACATGCCCTACTGGGGACGTGCCTGCAACCAAGGTACATGTCCTTGACTGGGAATCGAACCTGGGACCCTTCAGTCTGCAGGCCGAAGCTCTATCCACTGAGCCAAACCAGTCAGGGCTGTTCTTTCTCTTTTTAAAGGCAATCCTAAGTAACTACAGACAGATGTCCCTTCAACCTAGAGGAGCTTGCTCCGGTGTTGACCAAGAGACCTCCCCAAATCCCAAACCATTAGTCTAACCTTCTAGAAGTAGCCTACAATGCTTTACGTGGTCAGGCCCCAACCATCTCTGATTTTCTGTCTCATTTCTCTCTACACCCCTCTCACCTCCGTGCTGTAGCCACACCAATATTTCAATTCCTGCAACCCTGACACGCCCGGCACCCTCCCATCCCTAAGCCTTGCACATTTGAAATTCCAGGAGGATTGCTTTGTTCCTCTCTGGATGCCCAGGGCTAGAACCGCCTGGCACATAGTAGGTGCTCGATAAACTGAACGAATCGTTCTTCTCTTATGTGAACACTCTCTTCGTCCTGCCTCCAACTCCCACTCTGCACTTCTGCCCAAAATTTAAATTTTGTTTCTTCAGAGGAGATGACACCCCCCACCCCTCCAATGTGTCCTTGAGGTATCCTCCCCTGCTCGCTGCCCCTCACCGCAGTGGTGGTAATACAGAATTGGCTCTGTCCTTACTTATTGAAGGTGTCTCTTGCCCACAGACCCGATCTCAAGCCTGCTGGGACTGGGTCTGTCGTGGTCATTGCTCGAATGCTCCATACATTTGCTGAATGAATGAAAAACCTCACCCCTTCCTACCTCTATCCCAGGACACACAGCACCAGTTAGAAGCCATAGGCATCCACACCACACTGTCTCTGTGCTGGGGCTGGGGTGGGGCTTTCTAAGGTTCTATCGGGAGAGAGTGGGGATGTCACTGAACATCCCAAACCACAACTCCCCACCCTGTACACACGGTGGGCCACATTTCATGCCTCCCCTCCAGGTCCCTAAGCACGACCCCCCAAGATAATTTTCTGTCCATTAAACTCACTTGTTTAGGAAGAGGCATGGGTCTGCCAGGGACCCTTGGAAAGCCCCTTCCTCAGAGACACGGATGTGTGCACACTGTGGCGGCACAATTCTGTTCGTGTCCTTCTCTGCACCAAGATGAGCCTTCCAGACTCCATCCCTTGGGGGAGGCAGTGCCCTGACCCCGAATCGAGGGCGCCTGTGCACCTGGATCGGTATTTCTCAGTTTTGTGCACTGAAGAATCTCCCAGGTCCTCCCTCCTCAGCGCAGTCCCGGGACCGGCAGCACCGGACAATCCCTCCAGGACCTTGTTCGAAATGCAAACTCTCACCCTTACAAAATAGTCGGAAACGGGGCCTGGATTCCCGTGCGCTCAGGCTGTGAGCGAGCACCGCAGGGCCGGGCGGAGCTGGCTTTAACGGTCATGCCCTAAAATGTGGTCTGAGCGCACCAGTCGCCTCCCCTTGGGCACCGGCACAGAGCTGGGTTCGCGCGCTCTGAACAGTAACGGTGCAGGTACCCGGGGGCCCTGAACTCTGGCCGGGGCTCCCGGGCACACGGGCGCCCTTCTCCCCGCGACAGCCCTTTGTGTCCCCGGACGACGGCCTCCCGACTCGCCAGAGAGCCCCTCTCCCCAAACCTCCCATCAGCACCCCCACCCCAGGCCAGGAGGGGCCGGGGTTGGGGGAGTCCTCTCTCGCAGCCTCGTCCCGCTCGGGAGGCCCGACTGGCCGCCCCGGCAATCTTTGCCCTGACAAGTCCTTGAAATCTATATTTAGTGCACGCCACCCCTCCCCCGCCTCGCAGGCCGGCGGGCGGAGAGGGGGACCCCGCCCCCGCCAGACGTGTGTGCCGCGTGTGTTTGCGTCCCGCGCGGGCTGCACGCCCTCCTCCTCCTCCTCCTGCTCCTCCGCGCCTCCCGCCCCCGAGGCCCGGCTGCTGCCCCTGCGCCCCTCGTCCGCCGGGCGTCGTGGGCCGACATGGGCCGGGAAGAGGAGCTGCTGAGAATCGCCAAAAAGCTGGAGAAGATGGTAGCCAGGAAGCA
>NW_006352194.1:3815530-3823832 GCF_000327345.1 Myotis davidii
TCTCCCCTATCCCAGCGCCTTCCTCTCCCCACCATCCGTAGCGTGTGCTGGAGCAGGACTTGCGTTTCCGAGGCCTCTGTGACCCTCGGAACTCGGGGGAAGGGGTGGACCGTCAAAGAGGGTTTAAAGCAGAGAAAGGAGGGGCGGCGCTGGAACGCGGAGGGTCAGGAAGCCCTAGAGTAGACATGAGTGGTCATGAGTTGATGTTAATGCCTCCGTGTCCTCGTCTGTGAGAAGAGCTGAGATTGGCCGTGGCGCGCGGGTGAAGAGGTCTGAAACCCTTAGTAGGACTTGGGACGGTGCCAGCTGGGAGTTAGAAAATGAGAGCAGCTTCTGCATAGCCCCGGGAAACAGAAACCTACCGAGTGCGGGCAGCTCTCACGCTGACATCCCAGCCTCCGCCCACCCCCACTCCGGATCTTCCAAAGACAGAGACACAAACTGAGCCACAAGTGTGTGTGTGGGGGGGGCGGGGGGGCACTTTTCCAACTGGGACAGCAGAGCCCGAACCCCGTCTTCTGAGCTAAACTCCACAGAAAGTAGACAGGTTACCCCAGCCCCGCTCCTTGTTGACCCTGGCTTGGGCCAGGAGACTCGGCCTCTGCGGGAGACGGGTGGAGGGTGGGGGACGGGGTGGGGAAGCTTAGGAGACCGGAGGGAAGCAGCTCGGTTGTGAGTAGAGCTCCGGCTGAGAAGGAGGGGACTGGCCCTGGCTTCCCCTCGCTCTGCTATGGCCACAGGCCCACCACCTCCCCTCTCTGGGCCTGGCTTTCCTCTTCTATGCAGTGGGAAGAGAAATGGTGTTCCTGGGAATGTGTCCCTGTGGAAGTATTCGGAGCTCTGCCCAGGAAAGATGCAAGTCTGGCCACAGGTTCCCGGAGCTCAGAGCCAGTCTGCAGCCACGTCTGTGCCTGGGCCTCTCCCAGCGTCTGAGTGGGCACAGGGCTCTGGGCATGTGATCAAGAAGGGTGGGGCTGCTCTAGGAGTGAAATGGGCCGCCAGGGGTGGTTAGGGAGAGGAGGACACGCTTCCTGAAATAAGACGTTGCCTCCACGTTGCCACTCAGGCCCAGGGGGCACTGCCAATTACTGAAGGCCCAGCAAGTTAGGGCTTTTGTCAGATGGCGTCAGCGTGCACCCATTGAAACAGCTTCAACATACAAGCGCCAAGTCACAGCTACACAATTACACACAACAATATAGCTACGACCACACAACAATAGCTGAACAAGCGACTATGAACATAATTGTGTATGAGACATGGTTACTGACCCTGACGTGATCGCTACACTGGCCGTTATATTTACAGAAAGGTACACAGAGACAGTTACATGGGCACACGTGTGCATGCAGATAATAAGCAATACTCAGACATCCAAAACTACAAACTCAACAGGTGCGCTTACACATTCAGACGTTAGAACCCAGGCATCATTTCACAAATACAGACATGTTGCACTTCAAGCTGCATGCCCACAGCGCCACACCTGGACAGAAGCTATTACACGCCCCACGCATGGGTGCAGAGAGACACACCTGGCAATGCAATGCGACATATAGAGACAGGTGTCCAGTGGTGAGATGGAACCAGCTTAACATTGGTGGTTGAAGTTTCAGGAATTTTGTAAGCCTATTGTTAAATAGAGCCATCACTTAAAAAAATTAAATTGTGCCCTAGCCAATTTGGCTCAGTGGGTAGAGCATTGGCATGCGGACTGAAGGATTTCCGGTTCAATTCCGGTCAAGGGCACATGCCATGATAGGGATGATAGGGGTTTGACTGGTCGACATTTTCTATGCTGTACTGTACAATGGGGCAGTATTGTGGTTGGCTGTTGGCTGTATACAAAGCCTGATTTGATTGGTCCCTGCTCCCTGTTTTCCCGCCCTGTCACTATAGCAGTCTGGTCCACCCTTGCATCAGCATCTCCCTGGGACCTCACTAGTCGAGCATACACCCAGCAGCGCTGCTGATGCCTGAACGGTATGTGGAATGAAGTGGGCGGGCATCAGGAGGCCACTATGGCACGGGGCAAGCACTATGGGCAGTCTATCTGAAGTGTACCTGGCGTATAAGACGACCCCCCACTTGGAGGCATATTTTTCAGGGCCAAAAAATCGTCTTATACGCTGGCAAATACGGTAAATAATTTTTAAATAAATTATATTTAAAACAAAGGTAATAAATACTCCAAAATCATCATTTCCTAATTATTTTACTACATTTTACCATCATCTATGGTCTAGAGCAGTGATGGCGAACCTATGACACGTGTGTCAGAGGTGACACGCGAACTCATTTTTTTGGTTGATTTTTTCCTTGTTAAATGGCATTTAAATATATAACATAAATATCAAAAATATAAGTCTTTGTTTTACTATGGTTGCAAATATCAAAAAATTTCTATATGTGACACGGCACCAGAGTTAAGTTAGGGTTTTTCAAAATGCTGACACGCCGAGCTCAGAAGGTTCGCCATCACTGGTCTAGAGATTATTTACTTCTATTACATCACTGTGGTGGAAATACTCTATGATGCTGTTACTCACCAATAGCTCCTTCAGTTCAGCGACAGCGTGTTGGTAACTTGAGATTGGCCATGGGAGGAGTGTTTACACAGAAATAGGCAAACAATACTAATCAGGTTTTTCCCCCCTTAAGACCCGGTTGTTAAATATTGACCAGCATACCACTGCACTTGCCCATGTTGATATTCCATGATGGTACAGGTCTGGACAGATCTATGTCCATACCTACACAGATGTATAGTGATTCGAGCCTCAAATGCCTGAGTTTGGATCCCAGCTCTATTCCTTGTAACTTTGGACAAATTATTTAACCTCTCTGTTTCTTGGATTCCTTTTCTAAGAAAGTGGGATCAGCTATAAAAATGAAGATAGTAATAGTACCTTTCTCATAGGGTCATTGTAAGAGTTAAACAAGATAATTCACGTAAAACACATAGAACAGTGTCCACACATAGTAAGCCTTTAATTAATGTCACACACAGAGTTATATGCCCACACGTTTAGATGCACACGCCAACCCACAGGCCCCACCTCTGAATACAGACTGTGAACCCAAGCTCTCAGGGAGGCTGAGGACTGGCCACCCTTGGCACGTGGTCCAGGAAGCCTGGCAGAGGCAGACAGGACCCAGTCAGCTGGTGCTCCCCAGGGAACCGCGCTCAGGGCAGGAGGCCGAGGCTGGCTTCTAGGAAGTGGCAGAATAGTGGTGGCCTGGGTATAGGTTGGGGGTGCAAGGAGGGATGGATTACAAAGGGGAACTAGGAGACTTTGGGGAATGGTGGCTATGTTCTTATCTTGATTGTAGTGATTGTTTCATGGGTGTATACCTGTGTCAAAACTCATCAAGTTGTAGCCTGCGATATGTCCAGTTTATTGTATATCCATTATACCTCGATAAAGCTGTATCAAGGTATAATGGATAGACACACACACACACACACCTCACTCTGCAGAAGCTCACAGTAGGAAAGTGAGGAAAGGAGGCTACTAAAGCAATAATAATAACCTTGAAAGTAATTAATTTTAGAGGAAGAGATGGGGAAGGGAGAGCATACCCAGTAGAAAGAACAGGAGAACCAATGGCTTAGGGTCAGGGAAAGTGGTTAGGGCTGAGGCCTGGCTCAGAGGGGCTTGAACCCAGCCTGGCTGGCAAGGGTGACGTAGAGAGCTGAACTGGGCAGAATCTTTTCCTTCTCTCTCCTTCTTTCTGTCCCTTGCCTGTCTGCCGACTGCCTGTCTGCCTGTGTCCTGTAGCTGGAACAGTCGCCTCCCCAACACCTCCCCTCCTCTTTCCTACCGAGACCAGATGGTCAGAGAGGGGCCTGGGGCAGAACCCACAGCCTCAGCCCTCACCTTGTGGCCTCCCACAGGAAGGGGCCCTCGACCTTCTGAAGAAGCTGAACAGCTGTCAGATGTCCATCCAGCTACTCCAGGTGGGGTGGGGTGGGAAGCTTTGGGGACAGTGCTGGGGGGGCGGTATCCATCTGGGGGGAAGACCTCTAAGGGTGGGGTCTGGGGGAAATTTCTGAGGAGAGGGCTGGGGGATCTTGAGGTGCTCTGAGGGTGGGGACTGGGCGTTTAGATGGGCACAGGAGACCTTCCAAGCACCGGGGCCCTCTGCGTCTGGGAGAAAGACTGAGGTATTTTCCTTGAATACCCCAATTCTCAAGGCCCTGGGCTTGTGGCATACAAGAGGCCAATGATCCAGTGAAGAGACCCCCCCATATTTGATCCTCCCTGTGGCCCATATAGCCCCCAAACATTTACCCGATGCTCTTGGCCCTGAAAAAGCATCAGCACAGACCCAAGCTGTAGTAGCCAGGGCTATATCTTAAGGTGAAACTTGAGCTCAAAGATATGCCTCCTCCACACCTGGGGACCGGGAATGGGGAGGGGTCCTCATTAGCCAGACCCACCACCACCACCACCTCAGCTTTTCACCAAAGCTGTCCATCGTGCAGGGGCTGAGCCTGGGGCACTGGCCCTCACCAAGGATGGCAGGCCAGGGCCTCAGTTATAGGATCAGGGTTACCTCAGGCACAGGTCAGGCTGAGGGAAGGGGTGGTTGAACTGGGGCAGGTCTTTTCAGGTAGGGCAGCCAATCCTGTGTGTCCATTCCCAGACCAGTCCCTAACCCTGTCGCTTTTCAGACAACCAGGATTGGAGTCGCCGTTAATGGGGTCCGGAAGTACTGCTCAGACAAAGAGGTGGTGTCCTTGGCCAAAGTCCTCATCAAAAAATGGAAGCGGCTGCTGGGTGAGCGGGGACAGTTTTCTCCCAGCCCCTGTGACAGGACCATGCTTGGCTCATGGCGGGCACGCAGTGTGTGTTTGTTGAATGACTTCATAAATGACAGATGGTCTCTAGTGGGGAGGGCCCATGTTTGTCTACTCAAGTGCGAGATTTATAGATCTGTAGGTTTTCATGTACATGTGTGTATTTCATTTGCCTGTGTGTTTGAACATGTCTGTAGAGAGATATTTGTATAAACATGTGCATAGGTGTGTGTGCAGATGTTTTCCTGTCCCCATGGTGAGAGCATGGATTTGCACACATGTGTGCATATTGTAGGTACATCCTATATAATGGTCGTTACATAACGAAGGACCAAATAATGACTGGATCACGGATCAGCAGGAGGGTGGGGCAGCGAGCTACAAGTGGGCGGTGGAGAGCTGCAGGAGGGGGCAGGGCAGCAAGCTATGAGGGGGGATTTGCGGGGGAGCTGGGAGGAGGGAGAGGGGGCAGGGGGAACTACAGGATGGTGGCAGCGAGCTACTGGCACACGAATTTGTGCGCAGGGCTCCTAGTCTGTGTATAAATGTGTGTGTGCTGGGGGAATGTGCAGTTGTTCCTGTCCCTGCCCTTTGCTCCTTCCTCCCCAAAGCTATGTTGCTGTTGTTTTCAGACTCCCCTGAGTCCCCCAAAGGGGGAAAAGGAGAGGAAAGAGAAAAAGCCAAGAAGAAAGAAAAAGAACTCGACTGTTCCAATTGGAAGTCAGAGGCAGGTCTTTCTCCACCAAGGACAAAACAAGGAGAAGAGCCCAAAGACAGGTATTTTTTTCTGGGATGTAGAGAAGGGGGCTGACACTTGTCGCGTCCTCTGCCAGCAGTCCTGTTTATATATAACTTCATTTAATCCTCACCACCTGAGAGATGGCTGTTATTATGATCTCCCCCAGGCCCCCCTCACAAGACCCAGATAGGCTGTCCCTGGCACTGGCCGCATCTAGAAGGATGCAGGGGCAGGGAACGCAGTGTTGTTGACACACGCAGGCCTTTTCTCATCAGCAAGGGTTCTCATAGGGGACAACACCGCATCCAGCTACCCACCCAGGTAACGCCCAAGTGCAGGGAAATGAGACCACAGTGGGTGGGAACTCCCTGACTTCAATGTCCTATGCCCTAAATCGATATCAGTCCTATAGACAAAAACATAGCATTCCAGCACAGGCACTGACCAGTTACAAGATTCACCCATTGGGACCAGCAAAAAGCTGTGGTTTTCCACTAATTACTTATAGTTCATTCCTAGCCCTTCCTGTGTAGACGTCACTTGCTAATCAGGGCTCATTTGTACCAAAAGCAATGTTACCTAGTGATGCAGCTGATGTTCCACTTTCGTCAGGGTTGCAGGTAAATGGACTAGGAACTTACTCGCTCATAGAAGAGAAGCATTTTGTTGGCTCTCTATTCAAAGTTCCCATTTAGGGATGAGGAGGCTGAAGGCTGGGAAGCAGGACTTTCTGAAGATCACATAGCCATTCTGTGACAAAGTGGGATTCCAATCCTCGTCTGTCAGAACCCCAGAGGAATAGAACAGTCCCCCAAATTGCATGATTTTTAGATAGGGCCCAAAAGCCTTATCCCACACAGTAGATAAAAGCCTTCGTGAATGTATAAATAAGACCTACCTTTTTCATATGTGACAACACAGATTAATTCCTTTGCGGGGCGGTCTTCTGTTGTTCATAATAGATAAGGGGTGGTACTAGCTAATACTGAGTAGTATCTGATGGCACTAGATCAGTGGTCGGCAAACCGTGGCTCACGAGCCACATGCGGCTCTTTGGTCCCTTGAGTGTGGTTCTTCCACAAAATACCACGTGCGGGTGCACATGTACAGTGTGATTGAAACTTCATGGCCCATGTGCAGAAGTCGGTTTTCGGCCTGGGCGAGTCTATTTTGAAGAAGTGGGGTTAGAAGAAGTGGGGGGTGTCGGTCGGTCGGGCTATGGGAGCTGCGGTGCAGGCGGGCCGTGGGATACGCAGCGAAGGGGGAGGCGCCAAATATCAACAGTACTTAAACTATACAGGTAGGTTAATAACAATGAACCTACCTATATAGTTTAAGTTTAAAAAATTTGGCTCTCAAAAGAAATTTTAATCGTTGTACTGTTGGTATTTGGCTCTGTTGACTAATGTGTTTGCCGAGCACTGCACTAGATCATCCTACATAATCCGGACGATACTATCCATGATTTCTCAACATCTTTAATGTACACTCCTTTCCTCCCGATATATCCACTATAAGGGAATCATATTAAGAAATTAATCAGATTAAACATAAAGATGATGTGTTCTGTGCATGACATTTTTTAAAAATATTTTTATTGATTTCAGAGAGGAAGAGGGAGGGAGAGAGACATAGAAACAGCAATGATGAGAGAGAATCATTGATTGGCTGCCTCCTGCACGCCCCACACTGGGGATTGAGCTCACAATCTGGGCATGTGCCCTGACCGGGAATCGATTTGTGACAACCACTGAGCCACGCCGTCCAGTCTATGTATAACAGTTTTTAGCTAGCATTTCTGAAACATCTTTCCTCCGAACCCTTTTGAAAACTTATTTATTTATTTATTCTTTGAATGAAGGCAAAGACTTTTCAGACATTAATTTTTTTAATCCTCACCTGAGGACATGCTTTCATTGATTTGAGAGAGAGAGAGAGAGAGAGAGAGAGAGAGAGTGGAGAGAGAGAGAGAGAAATTGGTTGTTTCCTGCACACGTCCCAACCGGGGATCAAACCCACAGCCTAGGTATGTGCCCTGGGACACATGCTCTCACCAACTGAGCCACACTAGCCAGGGCCCTCTGAACCCTTTTTAAATGAATGTTTATTATAATCCTATATGATAAGCCTTCTATGCAAAACACTTTAGAAAATGATTCTGTAAGAGGAATGATTCGTGACCAGGAGGGAGATATGCCTTCGCCACATGACTCCCATTTTTGGTTGTAAAGATAACTTTGGGGCTGAGGGAATGCTATAGCTGCTATTCCTGCAATGCACAAGGTCGTCCCACACACTGAAGAACCATTTATCGTGTTCAGAGTGCCCGCAGGGCTCCCATTGCAGAGCACTGCAGGGTAGAATATTGACTGACGTGGGGAAATGTCCACTGAGTACTAAGAGAAGCTGTGCACTGTATAGTATATATAGCATGATACCATTTTTATAAAAATTAAGTGGCCCTAACGGGTTTGGCTCAGTGGACAGAGCATCAATCTGCGGACTCAAGGGTCCCAGGTTCCAGTCCGGTCAAAGGGCATGTACCTTGGTTGCGGGCACATCCCCAGTAGGGAGTGTGCAGGAGGCAGCTGATGGATGTTTCTCTCTCTTTGATGTTTCTAACTCTCTATCCCTCTCCCTTCCTCTCTGTAAAAAAATCAATAAAATATATTTAAAATAAAAAAGGCTAAGGGACCATTACAACTGGTCGACCAGTTGCTATGACGCACACTGACCACCAGGGGCCAGCCGCTCCATGT
>NW_006352194.1:3823970-3827339 GCF_000327345.1 Myotis davidii
GCAGGGGCAGCCAGCCGGGGAGAGGGGCCACAGGTAGTTGGCTGGCCGGCCCTGTCCCCTGGTCGAACTCCCGGTCGAGGGGATAATTTGCATATTAGCCTTTTATTATATAGGATAGATAAGGATTGAGAGGGTTTTGTTTTCTTATTTTTGCAAATTTCTGTCTAATTTTTTCCAATAAATAATGTATTAATTTTGAAATAAGAAATAATAATGAAACTTGGGTATGCGGAAGGCAGCTGATGGATGTTTCTCTCTCATCGATGTTTCTAACTCTCTATCCCTCTCCCTTCCTCTCTGTAAAGAAAGCAATAAAATATATTTAATAAAAAAAATTAAGTAAGTGAACTTTATGTACATGCACAGGAGAAGAGATGAGAAGGGTATGTGCCAGGGTGGTAACAGTGATTATTTCTAACTAGAGGCCTGATGCATGAATTCATGCACGGGCGGGGTCCAGCCGTGGGGGCCCAATTGGGGGCGGGGCTTGCTGGGGGAGGGGCTGCAGGCAGTTGGCTGGCAGGCCCTTAAGAGCTTCATATTCTATATTAGACAAGAAAAATTGTCAATTTGTATTGTTGGCTTTTTTCCCCACAATGACCTGAGCATAGATATTTTTTCCACTGATTTTCAGACTGAGTGGTAAGGAAGGAGAAGGGAAGAAGAAACGGAGACAGAGAGAGAGAGAGAGAGAGAGAGAGAGAGAAACATTGATGTGAGAACAAAACATCAGTTGGCTGCCTCCTGCACGCCCCTCACTGGTGGTCAAGTCTGCAAACCAAGCATGTGCCCTGACTAGGAATCAAACTGGCAACCTTTTGGCACACAGGATGATATCTAATCAACTGAGCCACATGGGCCAGCCAGGGCTATATTTATTTTATACAGGTAATCACTTGCTCATTGTAGAAAGTTTAAAATATATAAATAGGAAAATTAAAAATCATTCATTTTTTAGAGACTAGTACACATATCCTGTATCATAAAAGCCTAATATGCTAAGTGCCTGGTAGTCTGCTTGGCCATTCAGCCAATCAAAGTGTAATATGCTAATGATATGTATGCTAAGGCTGCTCAACTGCTCACTGTGATGTGCACTGACCACCAGGGGGCAGACAGTATACCAGTCGACCAGTCACTATGATGTTCACTGGCCACCAGGGGGCAGACGCTCTGACCAGTCAGTTAGTATATATATATATATATATATATATCTCACATATATATCCTTCTAGACTTTTACCTATGTATCATCACCATCCTTAAATTAATAAAATGGAATTATACTCTATATACTATTTTATAACCTTTCCACATTTATTTAAATAGTAAATCATGTTTAGTATAAAAACTTTAGAAAAGCAAACACAAGAGCAGAATAATAGAAATAACCACTGTATATCTCATCTTTTAAGAACATAGGCATGTACATTTATATTTTCTTAATAAAATTGGAAGCACACTCTACATACTATTTTGTAACCAGCATCTTACATTTAACGTCTTGCACATTTCATGGGAGGTGGAATTGTTAACGCTTGCTTTTCACAGGCGTGGCACTGTCATAGGAAGCTGTGGCTGTCTCCCTACCTTGCTGGGTGAATCAAGCTTCCTTTCTTTTTAGTCTCCTTAACGATAATTCATTATTTATTATATAAACACTATAACCACATCAGTGAAATTTAAAATAAGAATTAAAAATATTTGTCCAAAAACAGACCAACAAACCTCAGAGGGAAGGCAGGGGAGGGTGGGAGGGGGAAGTAAAAAA
Source organism: Myotis davidii (assembly GCF_000327345.1). Taxonomy (NCBI): domain Eukaryota; kingdom Metazoa; phylum Chordata; class Mammalia; order Chiroptera; family Vespertilionidae; genus Myotis; species Myotis davidii. The sequence goes on from NW_006352194.1 coordinate 3,825,742, forward strand.
TATATATATATATATTTGTCCACAGTGTGCCACCTCTGACAAATAAAGCCGTTTTTTTTTTTCTCTTTTCTCCCAATCCTGAAGTACTCACATATGTCATTTTTCCATTTCTGTAGGTGGAGTGTACAAACTACTATGCTCTTATTAATTTATCTTCCTATTGTATTCTAGGCATTTTCTTCATGTTCCCGAATAGTTTTCCTAATGATCATTTACAATAACTGCAGAATATTTCTGACTTGTTTAAAAAAAAAAAAGCAATGAGGACAGGCCAAACAAATGGTGAGGCTCCAGGATCGAGGCTCATGTCTTCTCTCCTTTCTCTGCCTGCAAGATTTCTGGCTCCTGCTCTGATCTACACTTGTCCATCCTGATAGGGTTCTCAGGGAGGACCTCCCCTCCTCCCCCCAGGAGCTCCAGAGCCAGGTGTGGAGGGGCATGTGAAGGGGGTATCACTTCTCTCCCTTGCTGCTTTGCTTCCCCCTCCCCCCCTCCGGTGTTCAAGCTGGAGTGAAGGTCCACAGCAATGGGTCTGGTCCACAGGATAATCAAGGCTTGCCCCTAAAGCTGCCTTGCCCACTGTATCACAGACCACCTGCAGGATGAGATGGGAGCTGGAAATCCATGCAGGAATCCTATATAATAAAAGAGTAATATGCAAATTGACCCTAACAGTAGACAACTGGTTGCTATGATGAGCACTGACTACCAGGGGGCAGACGCTTAATGCAGGAGCTGCCCCGTGGTGGTCAGTGCACTCCCACAGGGGGAGCTCCACTCAGCCACATGCCGAGCTGAAGGCTGCTAACACAGCAGCGGTGGCAGGAGCCTCTCCTGCCTCCTTGGCAGTGCTAAGGATGTCCGACTGAGGCTTAGGCCCGCTTTCTGGGGAGTGGGACTAAGCTTCAGTTGGACATCCCCCGAGGGCTCCCAGGCTGCCAGAGAGATGTCTGACTGCCAGCTTAGGCCTGATCCCCCAGGGAGCAAGTGGACATCCCCGAGGAGTCCCAGACTATGAGAGGGCACAGGCCGGGCTGAGGGACCCCCCTGAGTGCACAAATTTTCATGCACCGGGCCTCTAGTATTGTATAATTTGGAAAATGAGAAATCAGATATCTGCAATTATGGAGCATAAGGACTTATTTATGCTGAGAACTGCTGTAGGGACATGAATGATCTAATGTCTTCCTCCCAGACAGCCCCAAGACATAGGTTCTTTTCTTCTCATTTGACAGGCGAGGGAACATGATGCTTGGAGAAAACAACCTTCCCTGGGGGTTAGAGCTGGGAATGCAATTCATGTCATTAACTCCCTTTTTATTTTTTTATTTAAATATATTTTTGCCAAAACCGGTTTGGCTCAGTGGATAGAGCGTCAGCCTGCAGACTGAAAGGTCCCAGGTTCGATTCCGGTCAAGGGCATGTACCTGGGTTGCAGGCATTTCCCCAGTGGGGGATGTGCAGGAGGCAGCTGATCAATGTTTCTCTCTCATTGATGTTTCTGGCTCTCTATCTCTCTCCCTTCCTCTAAAAAAAAATAAAATATATTTAAAAAAAAATAAGATAAACAGACAAACTACAAACTGAGAAAAAAATAT
>NW_006352194.1:3827550-3829991 GCF_000327345.1 Myotis davidii
GATTTTTTACAGAGAGGAAGGGAGAGGGATAGAGAGTTAGAAACATCGATGAGAGAGAAACACCCATCAGCTGCCTCCTGCACATTCCCCACTGGGGATGTGCCTGCAACCAAGGTACATGCCCTTTACTGGAAACGAACCTGGGACCCTTAAGTCCGCAGGCCGACGCTCTATCCCCTGAGCCAAACCGGTTAGGGCTCGACTCCCTTTTAGAATGACCCATGTTATGTATGTTTGTATGCATGTAGAAACAGACCTGGAAGGAAAGACATTAAACTATCATTGTTACCTCTGGGGAGGTTTGTTTTTCCACTTTTTTTAGTTTTTATATTTATTTCTGTACTATTTGACGACACAACTTTCGGCCACAAATATTTGTAGAGCGCCTACTCTGTGCCAGGCACTAGTGTAGGTGCTTGGGTGAGTCAGTGGACAGGTTAGACTGCGTTCCCCAGAAGCAGACCCTAAGACTTGGATTCGGTGCAGCGGGTTTACTTGGGAAAGTATTTCAGGAAATGCAGATAGAGTGAGGAGGTGAGCCAGGGAATGGAAGGAAGCCAGCACAGAATGTGTTAGTGAGCCGCTTACTGCCCTGGGTGACCAGGACTTAAATCCTGTTTGGCTGCTCTGTGTGACAGTGGGGAACACACTTTGGGTTGAGGCAGGTGGGGTGTGTATCCACCCAGCACTCGCAGCCTCCTGGCCTGCTGGTTCTCACTGGAGTGGAGAACTCCCCTGGGCAGGCTGCACCCATGGGAGCTTGCAGGAGAAAGCCCTTGTGTCCCAGGACACTGGGAGGATGAGTGCCCGAGGGGATATGGGCTCCGCAAGGACAGTGTCCACCACAGTGAACAAAACCCACCGAACTCTGCTCTTGTGGAAGTTAGATGGGGGGAGGGGGGAACGACAACACACTCCATATAATAAGTAAGAACATTAGAGTCTGTTAGGAGGTGGCACCTTTGCTGGAATTAAAAAGAGAGTGAGGTAAGTGAGATAGGGAGTGGGTGTTGCAATTTGCAAACAGGTTAATTTTACAAAACCAATATAAGGGGAAAATGCATTCTATATCAAAAAGAATGTAGCTACATGCATTTTTGGAAAGTTGGGGGAAATTTCACCTCTAATCCCATCATCGTAATATAACCATAGTTAGCATTTGGATGTATTGACTTGCAGTCTTTTCCCCCCCGAGGCATTTTCTGGCAAGACTTTAGGCACAGCATTCATTTAACTTCGTGTCCTGCTCTCTCACTTGTCACTCTAACGCTGCTATTCAATCTCCAAGGCCCTCGTGTTTCCTATCCTCTCCTCCCTCTAAGGTGCCTGCAGGGGAGGCTGGAGATGACCTCTCCCTCCTCCTGAGAATAAGCAATCCCAGGAACTCCAGTCTCCATGGATTCCAGCTGGCCAAGGCCTGCCTGACAGCAAGGAAGAGCAGGGCCTGCTGAGAATTAGTTATTCATAATTAGTAACAGATGGCATAACACATGTAACATATCTGGCCTCACTGATGGAGGTTAGGCCAGGTAGCAGTGGTCCAGCCGGGCTCTACCATCCTCAGCCCGGCAGGCACGGCTCCAGGAGGTGTCCTGCCCAGCTCTGCTCTCTCTAGATCAGTACTGATGCTGGCCTGGGAGAGGGTCTCATCTCTGATGTCTGTTCTTTCAGGAGAGACTCTGTGGATTCCAAGTCTTCTTCGGCCACCTCCTCTCCAAAAAGACCATCGATGGAAAGGTAAGGGAGGCCAGGGACTTCTCCACCCAGAGATCCTATGCTTGTGTCCCTCTCTCTGCTTTAATGTCAGAAGCCTGAGGCTGGGGAAGGAGGAAACCTTGTATGTTATGATGCCTCTGGAATCTAGGATCCACACAGTAAGACTAAGGGAAGGGGAGGGAGGGAGGTTGGGGAACTGGATGAAAAAGATGAAGGGTTTGAGAAGTACAGATTGGTAGTTACTAAGTAGTCATGGGAATGTAAAGTACAGCGTAGGATGTATAGTCAGTAATATTGTAATAACGGTGTGTGGTGCCAGTTGAGCTACTGGAAATAACAGGGGGAACATTTTGTAAAGTATATGATTGTCCAACCAGTGGTTAGACAACCTGTGGGTCGTGGTCCCTTTGGCGGTCGAACGAAATATTCACAGGGGTCACCTGATGGGGTCCACCCCAGCAGGTCCAGGGGTCCCCAAAGGTGTGGACGGAGTCAGCGAAAAAGGAATGACACAGAGACAGCGTTCAGTTGATCAGCAGCCTAGCCAGGATCTCTAGCCAGGATCTCCAGCCAAGTTCTGGTCTGGATCTCCAGCGAAGTTCTGCCGTTTATTGTCTTGTTACATCTGTATTTATACCAGTTGATTTTAATCCTGTCAATTTCTATTACAAAGGTTAGGGCGTTTCTTATCTCCATTCCAGGGAGTAAAGATTATGTAGCTTAAG
>NW_006352194.1:3835666-3837615 GCF_000327345.1 Myotis davidii
TTCCGGCAGTCACCTAAGACCATCCTGCATATCAGATATTTACATTACGATTCATAACAGTAGCAACATTACAGTTATGAAGTAGCAACGAAAATAATTTTATGGTTGGGTCACAACATGAGGAACTGTATTTAAAGGGCCAGAAGGTTGAGAACAACTGGAACCATATGCTGTTCACCTGAAACTAATACAAAATAGCGTTGAAGGTAAACTATAGTTGGCCCTAGCCAGTTTGGCTCAGTGGATAGAGCGTCAGCCTGCAGACCAAAGGGTCCCAGATTTGATTCCTATCAAGGGCACATACCTTTGCAGGCTCCTCCCTGGTCGGGGCCCTGTTCAGGGCTCGTGCAGGAGGCAACCAGTCGATGTGTCTCTCTCACATCGATGTTTCTCTTTGTCTTTCCCTCTCTCTTCCATTCTCCCTAAAAATCAGTGGAAAAATATCCTCGGGTGAGGATTTTTTAAAAAAGCATGTACTGCCGAAACTGGTTTGGTTCAGTAGATAGAGCATCGGCCTTCGGACTGAGAGGTCCCGAGTTCGATTCCGGTCAAGGGCATGTACCTAGGTTGCGGGCACATCCCCGGTGGGGGATATGCAGGAGGTGGCTGACCGATGTTTCTCTCTCATCGATGTTTCTAACTCTATCTCTCTCCCTTCCTCTCTGTGAAAAATCAATAAAATATATTTTTTTAAAAAAGCATGTACTAACTAATGATGATTATAAGACTGCTTATAATAAAGAGAACAGTGTTGTTGTTTTAAATGTAAGCTATAATTGAAGACTTTTTAATAAATGAATATTTTTTTAAAGATTAAGGGACCCCTGAATGAGAGGTGTGGCTCCTTCATGGTGGCTGACCAGTAACTGTTGCCCCATCACTGGGGAATGTTCTCAAGGTGAAGCTAAACCTAGTGAAGACATAGGCCTTGAGAGCCTATACCTGGGGTGGAAACTCTGGTTTGGGGCTGAACTGGTTAGGATATCTCCCCCAGAGTAGCATATATCATCAAGTCATTCATTTATCAAATATTTATTGAGGGCCTACTATGTGCCAGGAACTATTCTAGGTGCCAAGGATACAGCAGTGAACAAAAGAAACAAAGATTACTACAGCCTCGAGGCCTGTTTTCTAAGAGGGGAGACAGAGATGCATTAATAAGTAAGTTATACAACAGTTTAGAAGATGGCATGTGCAAAGGAAAACAGAACAGGGTGAGGGGGGTTGGGGAAAAACGGTCATGGGTGGTCAGAAGAGCCCTCATTGAAGACATGACCTTTGCGCAAAAATCTTAAGCAGATGAGGGAATTGGCCACGCAGATGTTGGGGTCATTGCAAACGCAAGGAGCTGTGAGGTGGCCAGTGGGGCTGAAGCCGATAAGTGAGAGGAGAGCTGGAGGAGGAGTGAAACAGGAGCCACTGGAGGGTATTAAGCTTGTAAATTACATGTTCAACCTTATCAGGACCCCTCAGGCTGCGGTGCTGAGAATGGATTGTCAGGGCGGAAGTAGAGAGACCAGGTGTTGGGGTCCAACCCTAACAGGTCCATGGGTTCCCAAAGGTGTGGGCGGAGTCGGCGAAGAAGGAATGACACGGAGACAGCGTTCAGTTGATCAGCATAGCGAGGTTCCTCTTGTCAGGGTCTAGCCAGGATCTCCAGCCAGGTTCTGTGTTTGTGTTCTCTCGCTAGGTTCTCCAGCCAGGTTCTGTAGCCAGGTTCTTGAGCCAGGTTCTATGTTCTCCAGCCAAGTTCTGTAGCCAGGTTCTGTTCTCTCGCTAGGTTCTGTCTCTAGGTTCTGTGTCCTGTTGTCTTGTTACATCTGTATTTATACCAGTTGATTCCAATCCTATCAATCTCTATTCCAAAGGTTAGGGCGTTTCTTATCTCCATCCCAGGGAGTAAAGATTATGTAGCTTAAGCATGATTGTTTGTAGTTAAAGTGATTAAC
>NW_006352194.1:3837916-3839178 GCF_000327345.1 Myotis davidii
AAGCAATAAAGAAATTTTTTTTTTAAAAAAAGAATCATCTTCATAAATCATATAAAATTCTTGTGAAGATAGGACTATCCAGGTTTTCTGAGACACTTTCAAAGCGACCCAAGGCACAAAATGTACACACCATTGTGAATACATACATATTCCAGACTTTGTGCCTCTAATACAGCCCATCAAAGATTTGGCTTCATGACTTATAAAACGAAATGTACTGAAATGATATTCTGCTTCTTAGCTGAAAAACCACAGGACCTATAAACATGTAATTACTCCAAAATATGGAGATACAAAATATGGAGATACAAGCACTTTATTTTAAAAAGCAAACACAAAAAAGGTGTAAATTCAAAGGTGTTTAAATGCTTTTATTTTGGATAATTCAATTAAGAACCTATACAAGTTTTTTCCCAGAGTTAATACATCACTAGTCTCTACTAAGGAAAATAAATTCTAAAAATTAACATGGTTTTCAGTAATTCAAATTTCACTATACAAAAATCTAGAGACCAATAGTATCCAATAGCTTCAAAAGATAAGCTATTCTTTTTGATGTAATCAACATTATCAATGTTTATCTGGGTCTGTTTTTATATATACATACATACACATAAGGAAAATGTACACTCTATAGTTTCTTATAAAATAGCAAATAAGGAGTAGATGTAGGCGATGTAGAAGGGGAAAGAGAATTCAAAAAGTCCTTCTCTTCAGTAACTTTTACTTCAGAATCATTAAAAAGCAACCACTTCCCCTCATACTCCTTTAAGCTTTGTACTCCATATGAAATTTTCTCGAATCCACCAATGTTAATGCCTGTTTGGTCACTGGATTCCTTGTTCCTATCAGATTCATGGGTCCCATAAGTAATGTTAGTCTCAGAGTTTCTATTTTCAGCAAATGCTGTACTGGTACCGCTGTCAGGATTAGCTCCTTTGTTGTATAGCTCATCATCTGCTTTGCTCTTTTGTCCTCCAAGAAGTCCAATAGCTTCTACATTGTTTTGGTTCAAAACTTTACTTGGCTGTGTGTTTCCATCGACTCTAATTGACATTTCATCGTCCTTTTCAGCAATACCCTTTGCTTCCTCCACCTTCAGTGGTTCTGGCTTACTCATTTCACACAACTGGTCAAGCACAAAATTTCCCGTATCTAGTTCTAAACTGTTAAGGTCTGTGACTTTAACAGAAGCAGTGTAGTGCCCACTACTAATTGTAGTGCCACTATGCATCACAACTGCAAATAGTCCATAGCTGTCA
>NW_006352194.1:3839410-3842960 GCF_000327345.1 Myotis davidii
CCAGTAAAGGAGTGTTGATCTTGGAGAGTCCACCATCATAACAATCAAAGTCCAAGCCACTAGCAGCAAAACACTTCAAATGAATGGTTATAACTTCAGGCATTTTGTCAAACAGAAGACTTCGTTCAGCTTCAGTATAATGATGGCAATTTTCACAGAAATATTTATCTTCTCCAACAATCCTCTCCACTGAAGCAAATTGTGAAATTGCCCACCTCAGGGTCTTCGTTTCTGTTTTTGGCTCTGGGGAAATTTCAGAACTCTCCTCTACTTTAGAGAGCTTCTCTTCTTGTACTGGCACACTGATGTCTCGAAAATCTTCTATTCTTTCTGTTAGACTTTCACATTCTAAACAGCGAGTTCTTAATACCAGCTGACCTTGAAATAACTTCTCTACAAGCTCAAAACCAATTTGCTCTGTGCCTTTGTTGATGGGCTTAACGTCATTGCCATTAATGGACTTAACATTATGTCCTGGAGCTTCAAGTCCACGGCCAATAACTGTGTTATCATTTTCACACTTCCCAGAGTCCTCTTCAAGATCATCTTCATTTTCTTTAGATTGTCCTTTGGATCCTTGGTTTATTTTCCCCAAACTACAGAATTTAGAAAGGATGCTGGGTTGCTTAGTTGCAGACTTTAACCAACTTATTTTAACTTTTGATTTCTTCTGTGAGGGTCTTGCACTCTCATTTGCAGGAATGTGCTTAGTGACTGTTTTAGGAGGAATCTCTAATATATCACCTGTAGCTTTTCTTTTTGATCTGGTTTGTCTCTGGTTCTCTTCCAATGACTGGTGTTCCTTGGATACCTTAACCTTTTTCTTCATGTTACCAAATTCAGTGTCACTTTTTCTCTTCCCATTTCCTTTTGGGAGTTTTTCTTTATAGCCTTCAGTATGGCCCATATTGTCCATCTCTGTGCTATTAACCCCATTAATTGCCTCTCTCTGATTAGGTTTTTCTTCTACCTTGTCAGATAATTCTGCCACATTTTTTACTTCTTCTTTTTTTAGGAGTTGGCATGTTTCTTGAATGTTTCCCAAAATACACTGTAATACTTCCTGTGCATCTTGCTGTAGATATCCTTCGTACATAGGGTTGAGTTCCCTGAGTGTGTTAAGTAGTCGTCTTGGCTGAGTAGCAAGTTCATCAGTGTATCTTTCTGGATTTAAAAGAAAACTAGCCTGAAGCTGTTCAACTGAAATGATGAAGGACTGTAAACTGCATATGAGTTCATAACTTATCAAAGAGTCTTCTTTACAATTTTCCTTCTCTTTTTGATTGGCTTCATCTTTAAGAGCTTCTTTCTTCCTTGAAATAATATTAAATAAGTGCTTCACTCCAGATTTAAAACCAGGACAAAAATATAATACCTGAAGTATACTATTAAGGTAACAAGTATTGCCAAGATTATTTAGCCCCACAAATGGTAACAAGTTTTCTCTCTTCTCACAATTCATAGGTGAGGACTGTGCCGCAGGAACAACTTGATCAATTTCAGATCCTCTATAATCAGAAGAAACCTTTTCTTCATTTTCTTGAGAATCTGTGAAATCCAAGGCTCTCTTAGTTTCCTTTTTCTGAAAAAACTTAAAGGAAAGTCTGTTTTTCTTTGATGGACTACCTCTTGAAAGCCCATTACTTTCATTAGGTATGACACCAGGCATTTTTTCTTCCAATACCAAAGAGTTGACAAATACTGATTTATATACGGACGTTATAATCACCAATTATATCTCGGGGTCCCTGTTCGGGTGCTAGATGTTGGGGTCCAGCCTCAACAGGTCCAAGGAAGTAACTGAAGGAGATTATTCTAAGTAAAGATGATGTAGTTTAAGCATGATTGTTCACAGTTAAAGTAACTTCAGGGGGAAATCCCTACCAGGGGAAACAACCTTTCTCAGAGAGGTGACCTTGGTTAAAACACACAGCGCCAAGAAGGGGAGCAAACATATTAAGAACAGTATGCCATATATGCCAGGTCCCTTGAAACATATGCTGTGCAGATGTTTCTTCCCTGCAGCGACTGTGTCAAGCAGCAAGGATGGACAGGCTTCTGGCAACCAGGAAAGGATTTCGATTATTCAGGCAGGATATGATGGTGGCTGAGGGTGGCAGCAGGCAGGGAGAAGGGGTGGACTCCACTCCAGATACATTTTGAAGGCAGAGCTGGTTGGATTTCCTGACAGGTTGGATGTGGGGCACAAGAGAAAAAGTCAGGATGCCTGCAAGACTTTTCACCTGAGCACCTATCTGTAAGGATGGAGTTGTCACTAGTTGATAGGGGAGGACTGAGTAAATCAGGCTGCGGCAGGAGATCCAGAGTTCAGGCTTGGATATGCTGGGTTCAAGGGTTATACCAGTCATCCAGGTGGAGAAGTTGCATGAACAGTTAGGTTATTCCAGGCTGGAATTCAGGAAGAAAGTCTGGGCTAGAAATGTAAATTTCAGAGTCAGTGTGTGGCTAGCATTTGAAGCTGGATGAGATCACTACTGAGAGACTGTGGGTAAAGGAGTGACTTGTATAGTCCAGGAGGGAGGTCAGAGGTCAGAGCAGGAGAAGCATGGCCAAGGGAAATGACTTGGAGGTGGATTTAAGCAAATGATGAGCGTCCAGGGGCCAGAGTGGATGCTGGGACAACCAGGTGGGACGGTGAGGTTGGCTTCTAAGTCAGTGATGGCGAACCTATGACACGCGTGTCAGAGGTGACACGCGAACTCATTCTTTTGGGTTGATTTTTCTTTGTTAAATGGCATTTAAATATATAAAATAAATATCAAAAATATAAGTCTTTGTTTTACTGTGGTTGCAAATATCAAAAAATCTCTATATGTGACACGGCACCAGAGTTAAGTTAGGGTTTTTCAACATGCTGACACGCCGAGCTCAAAAGGTTCGCCGTCACTGCTCTAGGGTGACTGTGAGCGGGAGACACACAGCTGTTTCAGGCCTAAAGTGCAGTCAGACTGCCACTGGAAAGGCAACAAGCACCACACGGGGTTGTTGGAGGCTCGATGAGGATGAAACAGGCCTGAGAGGCTGACGGGGCTGCTGTCTTGCCCGATTCCAACTGCCAGCTCCAGCTGCTGAGTGAAGGCTCTCAGTGCTGCCGGGAGAGGGAGCCTGGGGCTGCATCCTGCCTCGGAGAAGAGAGTGCTGCGGCCCCTTGGCAATGTCTGCCTTAGGGAGGCCTGGGAGGCCCCAGGGCCCTCCTGACCTTAAACCGGTGGTCCTGAGCGGAGGTTCATTTAGAAATTCACGGGAGCATTTTCGGTCGTCACTGTGGCTTGGGGGGGATCTTAGCTCGGGCGGCGATCACAAATACCATGGACGGCATGGCTTACACAACAGACGTTTATTTCTCACATGCTGGAGGCAGGGAAGGTCAAGGTGGCAGCCGATTCAGCCCCTGGTGCAGGCCTTCTTCCTGGCTTGCAGATAGCCACCTTCTGGCTTCTTGCTCTGTCTGCATAGGATTGGGGGAGAGAGGTGCGCTCTTGTCTCTCTTCCTCTTCTCAGAACAGCAGTTCTCAACCTGTGGGTCGCG
>NW_006352194.1:3843083-3847601 GCF_000327345.1 Myotis davidii
AGGGATCTTAGCCAGCTCCGGCGGCTATCACAAATACCGTGGACCGCATGGCTTACACAACAGACGTTTATTCCTCACATGCTGGAGGCAGGGAAGGTCAAGGTGGCAGCCGATTCAGCCCCTGGTGCAGGCCTTCTTCCTGGCTTGCAGATAGCCACCTTCTTGCTTCTTGCTCTGGCTGCATAGGATTGGGGGAGAGGGGTGCGCTCTTGTCTCTCTTCCTCTTCTTAGAACAGCGGTTCTCAACCTGTGGGTCGCGACCCCTTTGGGGGTCGAACGACCCTTTCACAGGGGTCTCCTAAGACCATCGGAAAACACATATAATTACATATTGTTTTTGTGATGAATCACTATGCTTTAATTATGTTCAGTGAAATTTGTAACAATGAAATTGGGGGTCACCACAACATGAGGAGCTGTATTAAAGGGTCGTGGCATTAGGAAGGTTGAGAACCACTGTCTTAGAAGGCCTATAATCCCATCATGGGCCCCACCTTCCTCTAAACCTGCTTATCTCTCAAAGGCCTCGCCTCCAAATACAACCACATTGGGGCGGGGGAGGGGGGGCATGCATATTCTGTCCGTAATGGGAATGGGGAGGGAACACCCCAGCATTTAGTAGGCAGGGGTCAGAGATGCTAAACATCCTGGAATGTGAAGGGCATCCTGCATAGTGAAGGGTTGTCCTGTCCCAAAAGAAAACACTGACCACTCATCTAGTTCTGGGTTTGAGGCTATAAAATAACATTCAACACTAGTGGAGGGATTTATACCTCAGACTCCTCTCCTGACCTTGCGGTGGCCCTGAAGTCTCCTGGCTACCTCCCGTCATGAACTGTTTTCCTGAAGGTCAAACAGAAGGTGTTTATCCTTCCAGCCATTGTGTCATTTCCTGCTGGTTCAGTATTGGGGGCAGGCAACCCAAAGGGCCAGGAGCAAGTCTTGTAAATTCACTTTATCCTCTACCCAGGCTATTTCCTGCTCTCTCTCTCTCTCTCTCTCTCTCTCTCCCTCTCCCTCTCCCATACATGCATACATCCAAGCATACATCCGGTGTACACATTTGTTGAGCACCTCCTCCACAAGCAACATCCTTCAGGGGTCAAGGGCATGTACACACCGTGGGGACTCCTGGGGACTCTGGCAAAATGGAGAGTGCCTGACTGTCTGTAGGGGGCACCCACTACTCCAGCTGGTTGTTGCTCTATGGACATGCAGACCCACTGTGCCATGTCTTGCAGCTTTTTAAGGGAAACTGGACATCTAGATTTTCATATGAGACTCCCGATTTTAAACATTGGCAGCATATTCACCTTTTTCTAAGACACAATAGGGCAGACTAAATGTATTTGTAGCCTTCCAGTTTGTCACCTCCAGGCCAGACAAAGATTTAAACTCATGATCCCTGCCGTCCTGCAGCTTAGTTACTAGTGTAGAGGCAGACACCAAAATACTTGTTTTTTGAAGTTGTAACACACAGTGGGAACGTGGGAAGTGTTTCCTTATGACTCTATAAGAAGTCAAAGGAGCTCTGGCCGGTATGGCTCAGTTGGTTGAGAGTCAACCTGTGCACCAAAGGGTCACTGGTTCAATTCCTAGTAGGGCACATACCCAGGTTTCAGGTTTAGTTTCTCTCTCCTCTCTCTCTCCCCCCTCCCTCTCACTTCCTCTATCTCTAAAATCAATTTTTAAAAACATATTAAAGTATAAGATGTTTTTTAAAAGAAGACTTCATGGAAGAGAGAGTATTTGGGCTGAAAATTGGTATATGAATGAATAGGACTTTGCCTGGTAGACAAGCTAAGAGAGGCCATCCCAGAGAGAGGGAATGGCGCATGCAAAGGTGTGGCAGTATGAGTGAGCATGATGCTCTGGGAACGGTAGCTGGAGTACCAGGGAGCAGACCACGAAGGGCATCCCTGTGTCAGGGAAGAGGGCTGCTAGGGCCGGGCCCAGCTGGTTTTCAGGTCCTAGCGGTTCTCAACCTGTGGGTCACGGACAATGAAAATACATCCTGCGTATCAGATATTTACAGTACGATTCATACAAGTAGCAAAATGACAGTTATGAAGTAGCCACGAAAATAATTTTATGGTTGGGGGTCACCACAACATGAGGAATTGTATGAAAGGGTCACAGCATTAGGAAGGTTGAGAACCACAGGTGTTTGGCGGTGCAGTACCTGAAATGCCCTCGGGGTGGCGTGCAAGAGCAGCGAGACAGGTCTCCCGGTGCCTCTGCTCTGACCTGGGGTGGATGGGTTTTCTAAGCACTGAATGGTCGGTATCAGACCACAGGCCGGTGCCGACACTGACACATCCACACATCCGGGAAGCAGAAGGACGCTCTGATTAATCCAACCCCTTACCTCCACCCTCTCTGCAATTTGACTCAGTTCCCAGTTCTGTGCGTTGAAAGCAAAATGAGCGTGGCTGCCTGAAATGCCACCTAGAAACAAATGCCAGACAGACAGCCAGCTCCTCGCCAAGAGGAGGCAGGGGGACTGGGAGGCCCTGCCAGGAAGGTAAGGAAAAAACGTCAACAAGCAGCCTGGCCTTGCCCAGGTAAAGGGATTCTGGAAAACTCTGTCTTTTAGAGACACGGTGAGATGTATTGAAAAGCATTTGGAAGGCAGGCAGACCTAGATTTGTAGTGTGACTCTGCCATTTGCTAGTTGGAGGACCTTGGACAAGTCAGTTCATCTGTGAGCCTCAGTCTATTGACCTGTCAAATGGGGATAACTATGACCCCCTTTTCAGGTTATGAATGGGGGTAATGAAATGCTTAGCACTGTTCCTACTCCGTGTAAGTGCTCAATAACTACTTAATGCTTAGTACTAACACTCATACTTAATGTGGTTACCGATGTAAATTGCCTAATACTTTGTTGCTAGAATTCTCTTAGGTGCTTTAATCCTCTTAACAACTCTATAAGGTGGGTACTATTGTTATCCCCATTTTACATGTGAGGAGACTGAGGCACCGAGAGGAGAAGGTACTCACCCAGGGTCACATAGCTACAACGTGGTGTTGTCAGGCCTTGAACCTGGAGTTTGGCTTTGGAGCCTGGGTCCTTAATAAATACACCGCGTCGGTGCATTTACATTCCCTAAATGGCAATGTTACTCTTGTTGCGTGCTATCACGCCTTCTTCTGAGCAGCATCCTCAGGCTCCCCCTGGTGGTTCCCCACTGCTGAGTCCTAGACATTGAGGATGTCGTGATGGGGCACAGGTGTCGATGAGGGGCAACACCAGGAAGAATCTGGAACGCCATCACAGTTGTAGGAGATGGTCCAGGTCGTAGTTGTTGACAGACACTGGCTCAGAGAGAGATCCTTCTCGTAGGTCACTGGCCTTCCAAAGAGGACCTGCCCCCCACTCAGCTCATCTCTGCTTAACCTGTTGAATGCACCTTTCATCTCTCTGTGGCCAGCTCCCTCATCATTCTGCATTCACTCATCAACAAAGGTTCACCAAGTACCCACCTAGAGCGCTGCTAAAGGTGCTGGAAGACAATGGTGAGCCAGCCAATGGGGTTCCTCTACAATGGAACTTGTATTCTGGAGGTGAAAGCAGACAATGTTTATAAACACATAAACAAGTTAATTATAGACTTGGATACGTGCCATGAATGCAAGAAATTAGGTCATGTGCTGGAGAGTTATAGGGCAGAGACAGTCTGCTTGGCTGGGGCGGGCAGGGAAGGAAGCCTCCCTGAGAATGTGATATTTGAGCAGAGGCCTGACTGGTGGGAAAGAACCATCACAGGAAAAGCTGGAGGAGGAGCCTCCTGGGAGGCGGGGCCATCTGTGCAAAGGCACTGTGGTGAGAGGACAGGAGTGTTTAGGGAACAGAAAGCAGGAGGGCAGTAGAGGCTTCAGTGAACAGTGAGAGGAGCTCAGCATGAGATCATGTCAGAGGGCAGGCAGGGGCCAGATGTGGGGGGACAGGGAAGCCACAATGAGAAGTGTGACTTTATGCTGAAAATAATTGGAAGCCATGAGCCTGGCAGGTGCAGCTCAGTTGGTCGAGCATTGTTCCATGAACCAGGAGGTCGCCAGTTCGATTCCCAGTCAGGGCACATGCCTGGGTTGTGGGCTCAATCCCCAGTAGGGGCCGTGTGGGAGGCAGCTGATCAATGTTTCCCTTTCATTGATGTTTCTATCTCTCTATGCTTCTCCCTTCCTTTCCTTCTAAAAAAAAATCAATAGACACATATGAAATATTTTTTAAAATATTTTGTTAAAATATGTAACAAAATTTTTTAGCATGAGAAAGAAGAGATATTTCATAATTTTAAATGAATTAAGATTTACCAAATATATAAAACAGGTTGTCATTGTGTATTTCAAGTTTTCTGGCTACTGTTATTCAATAATATATTTTATTGATTTTTGTTATAATTAAATCTTTATTGTTCAGATTATTACATGTGTTCCTCTTTTTCCCCCCCATAACTCTGCTCCTTCCAGTTCCCACCCCACCCTCCGCCCTCACTCCCCACCCACTGTCCTCAT
>NW_006352194.1:3849411-3881923 GCF_000327345.1 Myotis davidii
CGCAGCCAATCAATGATTCCCATCATTGATGTTTCTATCTCTCTCTCCCTCTCCCTTCCTCTCTAAAATCAATAAAATATATTTAAGAAAACAAAAAAAAAATCAATGATGAGAGAGAATCATTGATTGGCTGCCTCCCGCACGCCCTCAACTAAAGTATTGAGACCACAACCTGGGCATGTGCCCTTAACTGGAATCAAACCTGGGACCCTTCAGTCCACAGGCAGATGCTCTATCCACTGAGCCAAACCGGCTAGGGCTGCTGGCAGCTCCTTAATAACAGGAAGACAGGAAGCCTGTCTGAGTCATCAGCACAGTTACCACTCATAATAGTCAAATGTTTTTTTAAAAAGTGTTTCTCATTATTAAAGTAGATATAGTTCTCATAGATTTAGAAGACATGTATAAGTAAAAGAAGAAAATTAAAATCTCCTATAATCCCATCTCAGAGAGATCATTGTTACTAATATGGTGTTCTGGTCTGAATGTTATCTACTCCTTCCTGAAATTCATATGTTGAAGCTCAATGTGACTGAATTTGGAAGTAGGGCCTTTATGGAGGTAATTAAGGTTAAAAGAAGTCATATGGGTGAAGCAGATCCCATAGGAGTAGTGTCCTTAGAGGAGGAGATCTGAGAGCTCACTCGCTCTCTCTCCCTGCCACGTAAGGATACAGCGAGAAGGTGGCCATCTACAAGCCAGGACGGAGAGCCCTCACATGTAACCAAACTGACCAGCACCTTGATCTTGGACTTCCCAGTCCCTGGAACTGTGAGAAATAAATTTCTGTTGTTTAAGCCACACAGTTCAGTATTGTATTTTATTATTTATTTATTTATTTGTGTGGGTTTTTGTTTTTTTTTTAAGCCAAAACCAAAATGGGATCATTCTTAGGCAGTGTATCATAGGCGTTAAGAGTGTTAGGGTTAGGCCCTGGCTGGTGTGGCTACGTTGGTTGGGCATCGACCCATGCACCCAGACGTCGCTTGTGCAGTTCTCAATCAGCGCACGTTCAGGCTCGACCCCAAGTAATTTCAATGTATAAAAAATCTTGGACAAGCATGTGGGTGCTGAGAAAAAGTACAAAAAGGATTCAAAAGGCAATAGAAAAATAGGAGCTATATAATTTGTGTTTTAAAAATAGAATTAGCTGAAACCGGTTTGGCTCAGTGGATAGAGCGTCGGCTTGTGGACTGAAAGGTCCCAGGTTCGATTCCGGTCAAGGGCATGTACCTGGGTTGCGGGCACATCCCCAGTAGGAGATGTGCAGGAGGCAGCTAATCGATGTCTCTCATCGATGTTTCTGACTCTCTCTCTCTCTCTCTCCCTTTCTTTCTGTAAAAAATCAATAAAATATAAAAAAAAAAGTGTGCTCAATGGAACCCTAATTTAAAAAAAAAACATGCTTTAAAAAAAAAAAAGAGTGTTAGGGTTGGAATCAGACAGGCCTGAGTTCAAATCTCAGCTGATATAACTCTAGGTTTGTTTCCTCAGCTGCAAATGGGGATACCAACAGTATTTACCTCCTAGGACTACTGTGAGGAGTAGATTAGAAAGTGCTCCTATAGTGCCCAGCACCGTTCCGAGGTGAGATAGAGGGAAAAAGAGAGAGAGAGAGAGGAGCTCTTGCAGTCCCTAATGGATATAGTTTTTGGCATTGTTACACCGTTCTGTACCCAGTAGAGCACAGTGGGAGGTTAAGAGCCTGGGTACCAGAGTTCAACTGCCTGGGTTTTCATTCTGGTCCTACTGGTTTCCAGATGTGTGACCTGAGTATCATTATTTAAAATGCATCTTTAGCCCAGCCAGGGTGGCTCAGTGGTTGAACATTGACCCATGAACCAAGAGGTCACTGGTTTGATCCCAGGTTTCGAGCTTGATCCCCAGTAGGGGGTGTACAGGAGGCGGCCGATCAATGATTCTCTCTCATTGATGTTTCTATCTCTCCCACTCCCTTCCTCTCTGAAATCAATAAAAACATATTTTTAAAACCCACAGAAAAAGTTTGCACGTTAACTTCCTATTAGTACTGTAGCTAGTCATGGTTTGAGTTCAGTTGAGTATTAAAAAAAAAAAAAAGAATAGTATCAACCTCATGGGGTTATGAGAATTAAATGAGATGATCCATATCAAGTACCTAAAATAGTTCCTACCTCATAGGCTTGTTATGAGATTAAAGGGATCATTGCTCAATAAATACTTTATTTGCTTCGTATCAGAAAGTCCATTACTGATTGTCATCCTCAGATCAAACAGCAGCAAATCGAAAGCGGAGACCTCCCCCAACACACCCAGCAGCCCCTCGAGCCCCACCTTTGCCCCTTCCATCTGCCTTCTGCCACCCTGCTACCTCACAGGGGACTCTGTCCGGGACAAGTGTGTGGAGATGCTCTCAGCGGCCTTGAAGGCGGATGGTGAGAAGGCCTGGGCCGGGGATGGGGAGGGAAGGGCTTCCCAGGGGCAGATGAGATGTGGCCTTTCTCAGTGCCATGGGAGGGTTCAGGATGCTGTAGTCCTTGGTACAAGCAGGCCTCACTGCCAACGTCATGCCTGGCTGATGCCTGTGTTCCCCAATCTCTTTTAGATGATTACAAGGACTATGGAGTCAACTGTGACAAGATGGCATCAGAAATTGAAGATCATATCCTTGAGCTTTGCCAAGGCTGGGGGTGCCTGGACCGTCCAGCAGCAGGTCTTCCAAGTCCAGGGGACCAGGACAATGAGCAGGGAGGGGAAGGGCTCCGGACAGCCCCCTGCGCGGCCCCCGAACCGGAGTTCTTGATTCTAGCAAATATTCATTAAGTCTTGCACCTGCCGGCCTCATGCTAAGCTGTGTATGAGCAGTACTTCATTCAGTGTTGAGAACAGTCTACGAGGTAGGTTTCCTCATCAATCCTGTTTCTCAGGTGAGGGAACTGAGGCTCAGAGAGATTGAGTCACTTGCCAAAGCTCACACAGCAAATAGTAGTGACATCGTTGAGACTGGAACCCAGAAAGTGTGATTCCAGAACCTGAAGGCTCAGTGTCTGTGCCAGACAATCTATGTCGTTACATGCCTACTGTGTGACGTCAAGTAGGTGAGTAGACAGGGAAGGACCGCATTTCTCACACTCAGCCCTCCCGCCTCTTCCAACTGCTGAAGATAACAGCTCCCATTTTTTACTCCCCAGTACGTTCCCAGCCCTGTGATGGGCAACTGACACTTCCTACCTCTATTAATTTTCACGACCATCTCTGTGAAGCAGGGGCTGTTGTTCCCATTTCTCAGATGAGGAAACTGAGGCTCAGGAACTACTGATGTCAGAGCTGGACTGAAAACCTTGGTCTTTGGATTCCACACCCTGAGGTCGTTCCATAAGGAGGGGACCACCTGCCTGTGTGATATGGGCCTATTGCACCAAAAGATTTCCCTCTTGGAGGGGAAAAAAAAACCCTGGTCGCTGTGCCCTACTGAGTGAATGCTGGGATTTCTTTTACTGGAGACAAAGCTTTGCATGTCCAAGAGGTGTGGAGGGAAGCGGACAGAATCCCCAGGAGAGAGGGCCTCTGGGTGTCACACTGAGGTATGAGTGACCCTTTTGAGCAACCCTCTGGGCTTTCCCTGGGGAGCCAGCTGGGGTCAGGGCGGGGTGGGAGCCAATCTGCAGACAGCAAACTTGTCTGCTTCCATCTCCTTCCTGCCTGAGG
Organism: Myotis davidii; assembly: GCF_000327345.1. Classification (NCBI taxonomy): domain Eukaryota; kingdom Metazoa; phylum Chordata; class Mammalia; order Chiroptera; family Vespertilionidae; genus Myotis; species Myotis davidii. Next base: position 3,853,099 of record NW_006352194.1, read on the forward strand.
CCCACACTCATATCCTCCAACACATCTTCTGGGAGTTTCTCTCCACCATCATTTGATTATTAGCCACCCTTGAGCTACCCAGCATCTCACCAAACGCATACTCATAACTTCTCACTCACTCAGAACACGGAGCATGGGCTTCCTCTTTGTTTGCTCTGGAACAGTTGTCCCTCCAAGCAGGTCCCTTCCCAGTCTGAAACAAAGGTGGGTGATCGAGTACCTCGTTCCGCTGGCCTTTCCTCTGTGTTTTCTTCCTCCTGAATGTCGGTCACTGAAGGAGAGGAAATCAGAGCCACATTGACCCTGTGTCCTCTCCGCAGTGACCCTGGACGAAATAGCAGCTGTGGGGCTCACATGTGCTCCTTTGAGGGGTCAGTGACACCCAGGTCTGCGCTCTGCTCTACCTTGTCCTCCCCTGTGATCTCAGGAAACAGTCGGGAAGGAGCTGGTGGAAGTACTGCCAGCCCTCCTGTCCCCACATGAGCAGATCCACACCTCCAGGAATCCCAAACACAGATTTTTAAACATACGTTTTGGCTTTCAAATGCATTATGGCCCCTCCTTCCTTTTTACACTTTTATTGTACAAACAACATTAAAACAAAAACAGAAATAATACCACCTTCCTTCCCCAGCAAGTCAGCTGTTTCCGTTTTTCTACATTCCCCGCAGTCTCTTTCTTGCCTCTGGCTTTACCCAGCAAAGGCCTCACCTTCGTGCGTCTCCTTGGCTTAGGAGACCAAGCACACTCGTCTGTGTTCCCTGAGCTCCTCGGGAGGGAGCGGGAGGCCTGCCTGGGATACAGCATCTGGACAGAGCAGTCACTGTGATCCGTGGCCAGTGGCAACTTCCTGCTGGCTGAGCAGAGAGCGTTACCATTAGGAGGGGCTCTGGCATCCAGCCCTGTCTCTGCCGGGAATTTGCCTGTGACCTTGAGCGAGGGCCTTCATTCTTCCTAAGCCTCAGCTTCCTCATCCATTAATGACCAGCAACTCCCAAAGTAGATTCCAGGGAATGATGACAGAGAACTGGGAGTACTGGATCAAACAAAGCTCAGCAATCGATTTATTGCAGTATTCTTAGAGCCTTAAACATGTGGCTCCTATCTTGTTTTTCTCTGCCAGCTGGACTCACAACCCTCAGGTAACTAGAGGTAACCTTCATCATTATCCGCATAACAGCCCCTAAATGTTGAGCTCTTGCTATGTCCCAGACACCACGCTAGTGCATTATCCGGCTTTGATTGCTGAATCCTCATAACAGTCCCGTATTTTATAAATAAGGAAAGAGGCACAAAGAGGTCATGTGAATCACCTGAGGTCATACAAGAGGCTCAGACAAACCTGGGCTGCCCCTTCCCGGAGTCCCAGACACCACAGTGCTTGCTGTAACCTTAGAAGCTATTTCCTGTCCCCGACACATGGCTGACCCCAAATGCCTACTGAAATTCCCTCAAATGCCACAGAAGTGCCCGAACCTGTACAAGTCCAAGGAGAGGAAGAGATGGCCCTGGATCTCCTCAGGCTTCCAGGAGAGGGTCCCCATCCTCCCCTCTATGAGCAGCTGGGCTGGCCCTTGACCATGTCACATATCTACCAGGAGCTCAAGAGTACGGATATGAAGTACCGGAACCGGGTGCGCAGCCGAATCAGCAACCTCAAAGACCCCAGGAACCCTGGCCTGCGGCGGAACGTGCTCAGTGGGGCCATCTCCACCGGCCTCATTGCCAAGATGACGGCAGAGGTGAGGGCCAGGCTGGGACCTCTGCACAGGGGGGTGGGAGGCCAGGCCCTGCCAGCTTTGTCCACGTGTGAGAGGCAGTGGCTTGTGACTCCATAAAAGATGAGTCAGGGAGCTCTTACAGTCAGACCATCTCGGACTCCCAGCCTCTCAAGGCTTCTGGACCATCAGGATGGTGGACACGGCTAATACGTATCAGGCACTGTGCTGAGCACTTTAGCACCCTGGCCAATTCTATCTTCACACCCACTAGGGTGGGAGTGTTTATTATCCCCATTTTACAGATGAGGAGGCTGAGGCTCAGAGGAGTTAACAGATTTGCCTTTACACACATCTAGAAAATATTCAAGCCAGGAAGCGAGCTGTTGGGTCTGAGTTTCACTCTTCACTGCTTGGTTATCTGCCTCCCTCCTCTGCCTGTAGCCCATTACCGCTCTGGGCCCAAGCCAGAACAGGAGTCTCTGTCTGCATGGAGCACAGTCCAAGGTGGGGAGACTGATATACTTACAAGTATGTGTAAAACAGGTGTAAGTGCCATGATGGAGGCATCGTGGGGACTTAGAGGAAGGAAGGATTGCTCCAGCTTAAAAGGGTCAGTAAGGCAAGGAAAAGGGAACAAGCCTGTTTGAGTTTGAATTCTGCCTATCCCACTTAGCTGTGTAATCTTAGGCAAGCCACTTAACCTCTCTGTGCCTCAGTTTTCTCATCTGTAAAATGGGATGATAATAATAATAATGGCTATCTCATAATCCTTAAATGAATTTAGAAGATTAATATATGAAAAGCCCTCCTCAGAATTAGTGTACGATAGGCCCATTCACCAACCATTTCATGTAACCCTCAGCACAATGCTATGAAAGAGGAAATAGTATCCTGATTTTTAAAAATAAATATTTTTATTGATTTCAGAGAGGAAGAGAGAGAGAAACATCAATGATGAGAGAGAATCCTTGATTGGCTGCCTCCTTCACGCTCCCTACTGGGGATCGAGCCCCCAATCTGTGCATGTGCCCTGACTGGGAATCAAACCTGGTGCAGGTGCCCTGACTGGGAATCAAACCTGTGACCTCCTGGTTCATAGTTCAATGCTCAACCACTGAGCCACACTGGCCGGACTACTATCCCCATTTTATGGATGAGAAAACTGAGGTCACACACAACTTATAAGTGACAGATGAGGGTGTAAAGATCTTTACACATCCCCAGGTACAAGCAGCTCTTTACCGCCATGGCTAACAGAGGGATTCCCCACAGCACCTGGAGATGGCACGCGAAGCACTAGTCAGGGAAGTGGCCCCGAGAAGGGGAGGGAAAATGCATGACATCTGGAGTCTGGGTGTGCCTCAGGGTATCTGGGAATCTACTGAAACTCTTGGCAAGAGTGGGCCTTTGTGTGTGTGTGTATGATGTGTGATGTGTGTATGCAGTCTATGTGTGTATGGTGTGTGTGGTTAGGGTACGTGTGGTGTATGTAAGTGGTGTATGCTTGTTATGTAGTGTGCATGTACGTTTTTCTGAGAAGCTAATAGAGGGAAGCTAACTGACTTCCTCAAATACCCAAAATAAGAAAGATAATACCCCCGGCTTTCAGATAAAATGGGGAACTAGGCCAGTGGACCAGGATTGTCTTTCTGCTTAATTTTAAATATCTGATCTTTTTAGGCAACTAGCAATCTATGCCCAGGGTTACCACTGCAACTTGGCTTTAGGCACATGCTCCTTCCCTGCAAGGTGTAGCTGTGACCTTTCTGGAAACCCAGCCTTGCGTTTATTCCTCTGTCCCGCACCCGTGGCCCTGGGGTCACGCTGCTTCTCTCTGTGTGTGTGCTGTGGGATGCTATCGAGAGTCTGTGTTACAGGCCATTCCAGAGCATGTTGGGAAACGGAGCCCAGGGGAACCAGGAGCAAGGTTTGGCACGAGTTTGAGCCAAACCCAGCAAGTTCCCAGAAGCTGGAGGTCAGAACAGAGCTGGGCGTGCGGATTAGGCCAGAGACAAGCCCCAGGAGTCCCAGCATGCAACTGGCCAAGCAGACACGTGGATGAGATCGGGCCCCACCCTGGGGCTGTTCACTAGAACAGGGCAAGAGAATCGGTTGATCAACCCAGGCCCCAAAAGAGGCTGACCAGACCAAGGGGAGCGGGCCAGGAATCTAGCAGGCTCTTGAGAGGGGACTGCCAGGGCCCGCCGCCGAGGAACCCCTGCCAGCAATCAGCCAACATGGATGCCAAAGAGATCTTCCTCAGGTCACCTTTTGCTCCGGGCAGGAGGTTTCTATAAGAAATATAGGACCATTTTTGCTCCAGTAAGAAAAATAACAGCATTGTGTGGGCTGCTTGCAGTGCTGGGCTCAGAGGACAGCCAGGTGCTGTCAGGGAAGGCCTGGGACTGGGGAGGCCCATGTGGACCGATGTCCCTCTCCACGTCCCTGTCTCCCTAACTCCCTTTCTGTGTCTCTTTCCGTGCCCACCTGATTCCCTCATGCCTCCTCTCTTTTCCTCTCCACCCAGACATGTCAAAGAATGGAGTAGAGTCTGAGATACCCATTAGAGCTGTTGGGTGGACATACTGTCAGTCCCACAAGGGGAGGGATTTTGTCTGCTCATTGAGTCAGGGCAGAGCTAGGTAAATGGATTTGTGGTGAGTGGATAGAATGTTTTTCTGTTTTTATTCCTTAGGTGGCACACAAGACTGTCTTTCTACAATCTGACCCTCAGCCATGTCTCCCACACTCCTCGCCCTGAGCCCCACTCTATATACCCTTCCCCAAACATGTTATTGATCTTTTTCTTAAAGTTTCATTTCCTTAAAAAAATTTTTTTTATTGATTTAAGAGAGGAAGGGGGGGGAGAAACATCAATGATGAGAGAGCATCATTGGCTGCCTCCTGCACGCCACACACTGGGGACCGAGCCCACAACCTAGGCATGTGTCCCGACCAGGAATCCACCCTGGACCTCCTGGTTCATAGGTCGAATGTTCAACCACTGAGCCACACTGGCCAGGCTGTCCTCTGAACTTTTGCATGGACTATTCGCTAAGTCTAGAATGTGCCCTGGAAGTTTGTTTATCTTTCAAGATTGGTGAAGGTGTCAGTTTCTTTAATGAGTTTTTCCTGCCCCCAAGCAGTTAACCCCACACTAGGGGTGGGGGCTTTCCCTGCATTTTATATGCTTTTGTTTTAATACGTCATAAGCTATCTTGCTATCCTGTGTGAATGCTAGGCTACTAGACCAGACTAGCATTACCTGGGGACAGGAACCAAATCTTATCTTGAGGGCTTAGAGGCAGTGATATTCTGAAACCAGCTCCAACCAGCTCACGAGACAGGATTATGTGTAGCTACTCCCAGCTCTGCATTCAGTGACATCCACATTAGTCGCTTGAAATTGGCCCTGATGGGAATATTTACACTATGGAAATTGATAAATACTACAAATCAGCCTCCCCTATGGTCAAACCCGGTTTCCCAGCACACCGATGCCATTAAAGACATTCAATAAATTAGCGTCCCATAGATTTTGAATGGATAAATGCATATGCTCTGGGAAATTGCCCCCAAATTAAAATCAGCTGCTTTTTGCTTACCAGTATGTGGCCTTGGCTGATTGCTTTTCCCCGTTGTTGGTTAGAACCTATTCCTTGAGTTTAACACGGTAGAATTTAAACATCTGTGTGCACCAGAGTAACTTGGGGACACTAGTAGAAGTGCATATTCCTGGGCCTGCCCTTCGAGTTTTGGGTTCCTAGGAATCTGCACTTTGACAAGAAGCCCAAGTGTTTATAGCACAGTGGTCAGCATTAGATTTAGTGGCCACTAAAATATAGGACCTGTGTGCCAGCCCTGCTCTCTGTGGTTGAAGGAGTCAGGTTAGAAAGCAACAGTGGAAATGTTGAGCCACTCCCAGATCCTCACTCATTTTAGCATCAGCCTCTGCCATCCTCCTCCCCCCACACCAACCTTCCCTAGGACTCTCTCTGGTTTGAGTGCCCCCCTCTCTGTTCTCATCTGGCAGAGGCTTAAGGGCAGTCAAATGGCCAGGGAGAAGGATAAAGAAAGGAAGGACCTAGACCAGTGGTCGGCAAACTGCGGCTCGCGAGCCACATGCGCTCTTTGGCCCCTTGAGTGTGGCCACGAAGTTTCAATCGCACTGAACGTGCGTGCCCGCACGTGGTATTTTGTGGAAGAGCCACACTCAAGGGGCTGCAGTTTGCCAACCACTGACCTAGACAGTGCGGACACTGAGTGTCTACAGTGAGATGACACAAGACAGGAGAGTCTGGTCCAGGGGTAGACAAACTTTTTGACTCGAGGGCCACAATGGGTTCTTAAACTGGACCGGAGGGCCAGAACAAAAGCATGGATAGAGTGTTTGTGTGAACTAATATAAACTCAAAGTAAACATCATTACATAAAAGGGTATGGTCTTTTTTTTCAATAGTTTTATTCATTTCAAACGGCCGGATCCGGCCCGCGGGCTGTAGTTTGCCCACGGCTGGCTCTGGTCTGTAGGAACTTAACAATGTTCTGATGCACTCACAGGTGATCAGTTAGTGGTGTGAGCCCAGGTGCTTCAGGTCCTGGGTGGGTGGGGACAGCAACAGCAAGTCATGGTGAGACCAGGCCCCCACAGGCAGAATGGGCTGGGCAGTGATCAGAGCTCGGGCAGGCCTGGGTCATGTCCAGACTAGACAGATAAGGAGAACATCATAGATCAGGTGGTCCCTGGTCAAGTCAGCTCAAGCAGGAAGGTTCAGGCAGGTGCCCAAGGTCCAGGCAGGCAGGGTGAGCACCAGGTCTGAGGAAATGTGCCCAAGAGTGTTGATCTAGGGGCAGAAGCAGTTTACCTTCTGCTCTCCTGCACATGCCCTTCTGCACTTGCCCACCAGACCCCCCCAGGTTTGCCCCTCTACCCAATGGTGATGGCCTTTTCCCTGCAAAGGCAGGGCCAGGAGTCCAGGCCTCCCTCCAGCTCCTTGTACTCAATCCAGCAGGTTCCCCTCCTCTGTTCAGGCTCCCTAGACACCAGGTATGGGGCAGGGCCCCTGGGACTCCTGGCCCTGAAGGACAACTTGTTTCTCTCCAGGAAATGGCCAGTGACGAGCTGCGGGAATTGAGGAACGCCATGACCCAGGAGGCTATCCGTGAGCACCAGATGGCCAAAACGGGCGGCACCACCACTGGCCTCTTCCAGTGCAAGAAATGCAAGAAGAAGAATTGTACTTATAACCAGGTAAGGTGAGGAGGGGGAGGAAGCCACGGGCACAGAGATGGAGAACCAGAGAGAGCTCAGGGAAGAGCCAGAGTGGGGAAGAGTTAAAACTCCAGGCTGCATGGCTTCTGTTTTGTTTTTGTTTTGTTTTTGTTAATCCTCACCCAAGGATATTGTTTCCATTGCTTTTTCAGAGATAGGGGAAAGGAGGGGGAGGGAGGGAGGGAGAGAGACGAGAGAGAAAGAGAGAGAGAGAGAGAGAGAGAGAGAGAAACATCGATGTGAGAGAAACACATTGAATGGTTGCCTCCAACATGAGGGATTGAGCCTGCAACCCAGGTATGTGCCCTTGTCCAGGAATCGAACCCACGACTCTTCGGTGCGCAGGACAACACTCTAACCACTGAGCAACATCAGCTAGGGTCCCATGGCTTCTAGAAAATGACATTTTGCATATACAACCACCCAGACTTGTGTCTGTGAGGCTCGGCCAGCATGTATGGTTGCCTCCCACATGAGGGATTGAGCCTGCAACCCAGGTACGTGCCCTTGTCCAGGAATCGAACCCACGACTCTTCGGTGCGCAGGACAACACTCTAACCACTGAGCAACATCAGCTAGGGTCCCATGGCTTCTAGAAAATGACATTTTGCATATACAACCACCCAGACTTGTGTCTGTGAGGCTCGGCCAGCATGTTCTGGCTGTACCTGCAGCAAGACTAAGAGGAACCAGACTCACAGGGCACAGAACTGTAGAGCCACAGATGGCTGGGAGGGAACATGGCAATATAAAACTCAGCTCTCTCACTTTGCACACAGGGAAACTGAGGCCCACACAGGGGGCAAGCTGTGCAGCTTTGTCCAAGATGGCAAAGATGGTCAGTGACAGAGACAGCAGTAAGTCTAGATTCTAGACCTTTCTGCCTGCATCACAGCCCACTTTGTGTGCAAAGCCGAAGGGTTTTAGCCCCGAGTCCTGCAGATGAAGACCATTGCCCCTGTATGGGGAGCCACATAAGGATATGGAGACCCCTTCTCTGGGAGACATTAAACCAGAGAACCACCTGCTGTTTCTGGGTGGCACATATTATGCCCTTAGGGCACCAGTGTTCTTGGATTCTAATTGATACCCAATCATTCTGGAACTCTATTCCCTCCTCCATCTGCTCAGCAAGCAGGTGTATCAGGAGCACCTTGCCTGTGGGGACCTGTGGCTACAGCAGAAATACAGTCAGCCTTGCCATTCTGGAATCGCCCCTCGGAGAACCCCGATTCAGGAATTTCGAGATGTTTGTGCAAGCTCCTCCTCTCCTCTGAGCACTTCTCGTGTGGAGGGAGTGCGTCCTGCGCCTGGCCTCCCTGCAGAAGTACACTGCCCATCAGCAACGTTTCTCTGCACAGAGGAGCCCCAGTGCTCTCCTTCCTCCAGGTGCCATTGCTCCCCAGGGACGAGGCGGTGCTAAGCTGCATCCTCCTGGTCGGCTGCCGGGCTCCCTCATTAGCCCAGGGACTACCTCCCACCCCGTGGACTCCCAGCTGACATCATTCATAGCTGAGTGTCAGCAAAGTAACTACGTGCTATATGTCATGGCCATTTATAGAAAATCAGAACAACAGCCCTAACTGGTTTGGCTCAGTGGATAGAGCATTGGCCTGCGGACTGAAGAGTCCCAGGTTCGATTCTGGTCAAGGGCATGTACCTTGGTTGCGGGCACATCCCCTATCTGCCGTAAGAGGTGGGCAGGAGGCAGCTGATCAATGTTTCTCTCTCATCGATGTTTCTAACTCTCTATCCCCCTCCCTTCTTCTCTGTAAAAAAACCAATAAAATATATTCAAAAAGAAAAAGAGAAAATCAGAACAGCAATCTTTAAATCTGGAAATGCCAGGGATTTGCTGTAGGAAACATGCACCTGACTGGTTTGGGTAAGGGGGTGAGAAACTAAATAAAACCCCATTACATTAAATAGTCCCCATGATCTTCAAATCTTTTTTCCTCTCTGGCCTCAGTTCTACCACCTATAAAATAAGGAATGAACTAAGTGATCCCTAGGGGTGCTTCCAGCTCACCTCATTGGGCATGTTCAGAGGTGAGTCAGGGAATACTTCCTGTAAGAGATGAGTCTTGAGGCAAGAGAAGAGAGATCAGTTCAGAAGGATCAACAAGAGTGGAAGTGCCAGCGTCAGGTTGAGCCAGTGAGATACTGAAAGTGAGCTGATGGACCTGCGAGAGAAGAAAATATACATTAGAGAGTTCTCAGTGATCAGTGCTTGCCAAAGTGGGGTGGGAACAACAGTGCTAAGCTCTGGGACTTGGACCCACTTCTGCAGACAGTGGGAGCTAAGGCAGGTCCTAGAGCAGAGGAGTGACTTCATGAGTGGGCCTCTCTCTGTCTCAGGTGCAGACACGCAGTGCTGATGAACCCATGACTACCTTTGTCTTATGCAATGAGTGCGGCAATCGCTGGAAGGTCTGTATCTTTCTCCCGCCCCCCTCCCCCCCATCATCCACAGACGCTGCCCCATATCAGGAGTAGTAAACCCACAGCCAAGAAGGGGCTTACTGGCCTGTGCAGAGTGGATCTGCAGAGCTGGAGACCGTGGTGGGTTGTTATTGGTGAGGCAGGAAGAGAGTGCACAGGCATGTGTGCGTTTTGGAAGGAACCCGGCTGGGATGGGAGCAGCAGCCACATTTCATCAGAGGATGGGCAAGTCCCTCATCTGAGCACAGAGGGAGTCAGTTGCTCCACCCCCCACCACCCAGTTCCACATAGAAAAACAACAGCACTCTCCACTTGGACCACACTGCTTTACAAAGCGCTTTCACAGATGTTATTTCCTTTGAACCTGGCCACGCCAGGAGTGAGGAAGGCTGAGGTCTGTCAGAGGGGCCTCTCTCGCAGTGCTCCCAGGTCATCCTCCCTTCCCGAGGCAGCTCTGGAAAAGCTTACATTACCCAAGGCTGTCACCTGGGCTGCCCTGGCTCCTACGAAGCCAGAGGTTTTGTTTTCAGACATGAGAGCCAAGCAAAGACTCCTCCATGGTGCTCCTCTCTGCCGTGTCTTCTTCCGAAAGAACTCAGTGTGGTCATGTGATTAATGTCGGCCTCCAGTACCACCTGATTCGCATGTGCACTGTGTGATGTCTGGGCCACCAGGCAGGCTGTGGGTCCTCCACAAATTCTCAGGTCCTTAGCAAGGAGCCCCAGATCGAGCATGGGACTGGGCGTCGGGAGCCCTGCTTTCCGGTCTCCACTCTGCCCTACTTACTGTGTGACCCTGAGCATCCTACTCACTCCCTGGGCAAAAGGATAGTCATGCCTTTCTCCAGTGATTGACACGAAGCAGATTACATATGCATGCACGCTTTGCAAACAGCTAGGAGAATGTTCCTTTAACTACTTTCACTTTTGAACAAGGAAACTGAGCTACCAAAATGTTTCACAAGCATAAGGTCACACGGTTTGGAGCAAATTCCTGAACAATTGAGTTTCTACAACTTTACTGAAGGCCTTCATAGCCCCGGGGCCTCGTTAGATCTGCCATATTTTTTAATGCGAAAGTCAGACCAATGTGTATTTTTCCTTCGTTCATCTATTGAGCACCTAGGGATAGGGCCAGAACAACGGCCTAGTGGTTTAGAGTATGGGCCGTGGCATCGGGTTCAAATCCTCGTTTTATCACTTTATTACAAAGTGACTGAGCTAAGTGACCTGAGCTCTCTAGGCCTGGATTCCCTCCTCTATAAAATGGGGGTGTTAACATCTAGCCCACAGAGCTGTTGTGGGGATTAGGGAAGGTAATACACATGAAGCATTAACAGGGCCTCTGGTGGCTCAACTTGCCCCTTTTGCCAGGCCCTCCTGTGCAGTGAACAACCCGTACGACCACACAATAAAGCCCTGGGCACGTGTGTTCCTGGTGCATTAAAACCACCGTTCTTGCTATCCCAAGTTTGGCACTCACTAGCATTACGGGAGCTTAGGCAAATGACTTAATAACCCCTCTGAGTTGCTTCTTTACCCGTGAAAATGGGAGTGACGTAGCGCCTACCTCCTAGGGCAGTGATGGCGAACCTATGACACGCGTGTCAGAGGTTACGCGCGAACTCATTTTTTTGGTTGATTTTTCTTTGTTAATTGGCATTTAAATATATAAAATAAATATCAAAAATATAAGTCTTTGTTTTACTATGGTTGCAAAGATCAAAAAATTTCTATATGTGACACGGCACCAGAGTTAAGTTAGGGTTTTTCAAAATGCTGACACGCCGAGCTCAAAAGGTTCGCCATCACTGTCCTAGGGTGACTGTGAGGACAAAATGAGTGAGTAACTGTTAACACTGCCTATCCCAGAATTACTAGTAGTGAGTGCCAGATACATGACAGCTCTTGTCATTGTTACTGCTGAGGAGCAGACATTCTGCCTGCTGCAAACCCAGCTCCACCTCCCTTCCCCATTAGTCAGAGAGGCTGGGCCACTAGAGGTGGCAGCGACATGGCTTCTGACCACATTTTCAGGTAGTGTCCACGGCCACGTGGAAGGCCTAGAGCAGCCGTGGGCAAACTACGGCCCGCGGGCCGGATCCGGCCCGTTTGAAATGAATATAACTAAAAAAAAAAAGACCGTACCCTTTTATGTAATGATGTTTACTTTGAATTTATATTAGTTCATACAAACACTCCATCCATGCTTTTGTTCCGGCCCTCCGGTCCAGTTTAAGCACACATTGTGGCCCTTGAGTCAAAAAGTTTGCCCACCCCTGGCCTAGAGTCTAATCAAGCGATTGGTGATCATCACAGTGATATTTTGACGATGAGTTGAGAGGACACCACATGTCTGGCATCACATTTCCAATCATTTATTACTGAATATCCTTCTTACATTGGCCGGCATTATGATCCCGTTTTACAGATGAGTGATTTGTTCATAGTCACACAGCTAACGATGCCAGAGCTGGGATTTGGACTCTGGTCTGTGTGGCTCCAGACCCTGCCTTCTTTTTCATGTCCCCTCCCTCTTCCCCTGCCTCCTTGGGGGGCGCAGGAAAAGCTCTAAAATTCTGTTGCCTTTTTGGTTTTGTAGTTCTGCTGATAGAACTGCCAACCAGGATTTCAGTGAACAAGTTGAGGAAGAACAAAGAGAAAGCACTAAGCCATCGTAACTGGAGAAAAATAAAATAAAATGTAAAATGAAGAAAATACTGAACTCTGAATGGGGTACTAGGAATCAGAGGGGGAAGCCTTTCACAAATTAATCCCTGGTTATGAATAATGATTGGCTAATAGAGGGAACCCAATTGGGATACCATGCGAAGAGTCTGTGTTCACAAACCTCTTGTAGAAATCAGAGACCCGGGTGTCAAATCTTTGACGCGCGGCAGACCTTTGCTCTGCGTCCCTTCCCTCACATCCCAACCTCCCAGCCTTTGCTGAATTGAAAAATAAAATAACAGACTGATGCAAGTCTTACCCCACCCCACCCCAGAGTCACACACGAGAACACTTGGCACACGATTTGGCTCAGGCAGCCATGATTCCACTCCATGTGGGAGATTTCTTCCCTGCTCTGCATCTTTTCCCAAACTCTGCTATTCCCTGTTCATAGCTGGCTTTGGGGGCCTTTGAACCAGGGAGCAGATCATCTTGAACTGAGTCCTTCTGCCTGAAGAGTACAGAATCCTCCCTATCCCCACCTCCTCACAGCTCCATCTGTGGCCCCCGCTTCGGAGGAAGTCTGCAGGGAGGGTCCTTATCAGGCTTCTCCCACGATGACAGCGGCTTGCTTTTTACGCCGATGGGAACCTTAGGCAAAGCTGGAATCTTCTGGAAAAGCCTGGGGAGCAGGTCAGGTAGGCCTGTCCTGACTCTAAGTCTCTGTCCCTGGCCTTCCAGCAGCCCCAGCCTGAGCCTCCTGGGCTCTGTGTTTCCTAAAATGACTGACAGGAGCCTGTGAACGCTTGGGCAAGTCACTTCCCCTCTCGGGGCTGTTTCCTTACCTGTGAAAACAGGAGTGGTACCAGCGCCGACCTCAGAGGGTGACTGAGAGAGGCCGCTGGGTCTCCATCTGCCTTGGTACAGCCTTAGGGCAGCTGTTCTGAGTAACTTCAGCCCAAGTTCTTTATATGCCTTGGGCATCAGTGCAGGAGCCTGTGAACGCCTGGGCAAGTCACTTCCCCTCTCGGGGCTGTTTCCTTACCTGTGAAAACAGGAGTGGTACCAGCGCCGACCTCAGAGGGTGACTGAGAGAGGCCGCTGGGTCTCCATCTGCCTTGGTACAGCCTTAGGGCAGCTGTTCTGAGTAACTTCAGCCCAAGTTCTTTATATGCCCTGGGCATCAGCCACTCTGAGCTGGTTATCACCTTCCTCCTTCCCCCCGCCAAGTGCCTCCTCCTACATGAAGCCTGGGAATAAACTAGAAACCTACCGCCATCTTCAGTTCCAGCAGCCAGATTCGGGGCGGGGCCTTTGGAAGGCGTGAGAATCCTCTCGCAGAAGACACAATATACACAGCCCGTAAATGGCAGGATCAGGACTGAAACCCAGGTCTCTGCTTCCTGTCATTGTGCTCAATGCAATGAGAGATCCAGGGCCATGCACAGTGCTTGGCGTATACCTCCCAGGAGTTCCCAGCCTGGAAAGAAATCATAGGCACAGGCTCCCGTACCAGACGGGATGTGATACATGCCTGAGGTACGATATTCCCTACAGAAGCGTGGAGGGGTGTTGCTTAGCTATCCAGGGGCTCCTACACTTTAACATGGGTGGGAATCCCCGGGGACTGTGTCTGGGGTGGGGCCCGAGATTTTTCATTTCCAATAGGCTCCCAGGTGATGCCCACACCACTGGTCCACACTGAGTGATAAGGGTTGAGATATCCTGCCCTGGCCGGCTTGGCTCAGTGGATAGAGCGTCAGCCTGCGGACCGATGGGTCCCGGGTTTGATTCCGGCCAAGGGCACATGCCTGGGTTGCGGGCACATCCCCAGTAGTGGGTGTGCAGGAGGCAGACGATCAATGATTCTCTCTCATCATTGATGTTTCTCTCTCTCTCTCCTCCCTTCCTCTCTGAAATCAATAAAGAAATTTTTTTTTTAAAAAGGTTGAGATATCCAGATTTTTCTCTGCATTATTGAATCTTCCATCTAAATGTCTAGAAGACAAAAGCAGAACAAAATAGCGACTACTTTTTAATAGCAATTACAATTTAATAATGTCATCGATCAGCTGCCTGGGATCGAACCTGTAACCTGAGCATATGCCACGACAGAGAACTGACCCAGCAACCTTTAGGTGCAGGGGATGACGCCCAACCAACTGAGCCACACTGGCCAGGGCTATTATGCTCTTGGTTGTTTTAAATTGTGAAAGATCCATAACATACAACTTACCATCTTAACCATTTTTAAGGGCACATACAGTTCAGTAGAGTTAAGTACATTCACATTGTTGTCCAGCCAATCTCCAGAACTCTTTTCATCCTGCAAAACTGAACCTCTTATGTGTATTAAACAATTCCCCATTTCCTCTTCCCCCAGCCCCTGGCAAGCACTATTCTACCTTCTGTCTCTATGAATTGTATTATTACTATACACTTTTCACACACGGAGAAAACCAAGGTTCAGAGAGTAATTTGCTTCCAGGAGACAGAATCTGAACGTGAACCCAGGCCCCTATTCACATCCTGAGCCAATTTGAAATATGGCTTAACCTCACAGCGCATGATGCATTTTACTTTCCCCATAGCAATGATGGCCACTGTGAACCAAGACACTCCTCTGTGCTCCTGTTTTTGCAGCCATTCTCACGACACATCGATCGGTTGCCTCCTGCACGTGTCCCAGTTGGGCCGGGGATGGAGCCCTTGACCAGAATGGAACCTGGGACCCTTCAGTCCTTGGGCCAACACCCTAACCACTGAGCCAAACTGGCTAGGGCTATTCCACATCTTTATGCATTCATTGGTTGCTTCTTGAATGTGTCCTGACCACAGATCAAACCTGCTCTAACCAATTGAGCTACCTGTTGGGCCCTCTCAAATTTAATCACAACAGCCCTGCAGTCATTGTGTGAGGGAGTGTCCTATCTCCCAGCAGTGTCTGGTACAAAATAGACTCAGCTAACATGCTTGGTGAGTATGGGCCTATTCGATGCCTTTAAGTAGTCTAAACATTACATTTTTAATGCAATTGTTTACATTTTTTGACAATGTTGATTCTCTCAGGAGAAAACCAGCTGAAATGCACAAAGGTCATAAAGAGCTTCCCAATCCTCTGCGCTCCCCCCTCTTCCTACAGGGTCCATCTGCTCTTCTCGCCCCAGGCCAGTCCCAGCCGCCCCCCCACCCGCACCTCACCACCAGCTTTTGCTGATCCACAGCCAAAGGCAGAGACAAACAGGCAGCGGGCAAGGGGACATAAGAGACTGTCCCTGCTGTGTTCCCTTCCCCTGCCACTCCACCCCCACACTCTTCCTTCCAGCCTACCCAATCCTGACCGTTCTGAACACCCTCTGTCCTTTCATGCCTCCATGACTTCGCACATGCTGTTCTTGAAGACAGGAAAGCGCTGTCCCTCCCCTTGTTCGCCACCTCTAAGATTCCTACAGTCTTCGCTAGCCAGCTCAGATGTCATCTCCTCTGTGAAGCCTCCTCCCATGCCCCCCAGCAGTGAGTGCATCCCTCTTCTTGGTGCAGACTAGCTAGCTCATCATTCATAGACTACAGCAGTTGGACTGAAGTCAGTGTGTCCCCATGTCCCCAACTCCTTCGGCTGTGTTGAGGCTTCATCTCTGCTCCTAGCAGGGTCTAGAGAGAAGCCCAGGTTACTTCATTTTTTAAAATATATATAGTACTGGTATATTTGAAAATGAAGAAATGACAAAACAAGATCACAAATATTAAGGCATATTTTTCAATGTTTAACACATTAATGCTTCTAATACAAAAAATTACAACATAATTGTGCGGTTCACAATTATCGATTTATTAAAACATAATAACTTACAGTGCTCCATAGGCACTGTGGTCTATTAATAAGAAACAAGCTTAAAGAAATACTAGGAGGGTCTTTGATTAAACTGGTCAGTGGATCTGACAACCTATAACTCCATCTGGAGATCCTGGACAAATAGTTCTCCTGGACCCTTCCCCCAGTGATAGGCTGTGCTGCTGCCTCTGCACACAGTAGGTGCTCACTGTTTGCTAAGTGATGGGACACATACAGTTTTCCGAATTGGTTATTGAAAACCCACATACGATATTCCTGAGAAACAATGAAGTCCTGAACAATGTGGCAGGAAGTCACTTCCTCCTCCAGTGACCCAACCCTCAGAGTCCCGCTGAAGGCTGCAACAGGAAGCCCCTCACCCACTTTCTTTCCTCCCCCTGTTCCACTCCCCCCGCCCCCACGCCCACCGCCCCTACCCCAGGGGCACCAAAAGAAGTCAACCTTCCATCTCTCTCAGCCTCTCTCCTCCACCCTCTGGAGGGTCCCAGGTGAAGAAAGAGAAAAGCACTTACTCATAGAAGGAGGCAGGCAGCCAAGCAGGGTTTAGAGAGTCGCCCTGCCCCCAGCCAGGCCTAGGAATAAAAGAAACAGCAGAGGACAAAGAAGGGTTTACAGCACTGGAGCAAGGGGGAAGAAAAGGCCTAAGGAAGTTTACAAAGCAATCTGTCAGAGAAGGGATGAAAAGGGAGCCCTGCTGGGCTGAGGGGCTTGGGCGCCCAGCTCACCTCACCTTAGGCCCAGTTAGAAACCTGCAATTACAGTAGTCAGCCAAAGAATGAACCCATCTCCCTTGACCCAGAGGTTTTTCCTAAGGGTGAGGCCTTAACTTGCTGGATTCCTGGCAGCTCCAAATATCTCTGCTCTGCTGGGCTCAATTCACCAATTTGTCTGAACCCACCAAACTGGTCCAACTTGGAGTTCCCTCTGGATTTCCAGCAGAAACATTATGTGAGAATAAGGTCACCAGCCGATCCTCACAGCTATGGAGCCACTCTGACGTCCCAGGTTTTTCTGAGCCAATGAAAATGCCCACAGAAAGTGCTCACTTTCTGGAAGTCTTCCCTGCACCCACAGCTGTCATCTGAGTGCCCACTTTAAGTCATCTCAGTGCTCACCATCACCTTGGGTGTGATTACCCCATTTTACAGAAAGAGAAATGGGCCTGGGAAGAGTAAATGACTTTTCAAAGGATATACAGCCTGGATTTCAACCCAGGTCTGTCTGACCTTGACTGCCTTTCGGGGACCCTCTGTGATTCCATTTTTTAAAGACTTTTTGTGTGTGTGGCGTACCCATAACAATTTTAGGTGGGGTAAGATGGTACGATTTTGTGGTATCTAAAGAATTCCTCGCCGCACAGTTGGGGGTGTGGAGTGGGAGAGTCTGCCTCATGGCTGGGTAGAGTCCTAGTTCTTTTCAGACACTTGAGTAATTTAACCATAAATCACTGGGCGGTGGGAACAGGACACTCACTAATAAAAGCAGAGCCTGGAGTCATGTTCGAGGAAAAAAAATTCAAGTCACTCGGTGGGTAGATGTATCTGCAAAACAAAAGAAAAGCCCCTTTCCCAGCGCAGGCAGAGAAGTCTCCTGTACAGTTAGAGACAACAGGCTTCTGGGCACGTGGCCAAGGTTCTGGGGATATTTATAACTTGAAGAGGGTGGGAGTCCCTAATAAGCTGCTATATTCTTTTTCCATCACTTCCCTCTCCAAGGCTACAGCGAGCTCAGAGCGCTTCTCCACGCAGAATGCCTGCTTTTCCCCGTGCTGGGCTTCCATTGTCTAATTTTCTCATCCTGGCTGGGGAAGGGGAAGGGGGCCAGTCCTTCCGTTCGGAAGAACTCCAGCTGCATGCAGCCTAGCTGCTGCTGGTGTTTCTTGGCCAGCTCCTGTGGTCTCTGAGGGACCTGCCTGTGAGCCTGTGGTTCCTGAATGCCTGAGCGTCTGAGGTCTCGGCATCTGTGCGAGTCTTTGGGATCTCTGGGCTTTGCCTGCAAGCCTGCGGATTCGAGATCTACCTGCAGGTCTGAGATAATCCGGAAATCTGCCAGTCGTGATTTCTAGAACCTTCCCGAACGCCTGAAGTCTCCAAAGAACGCTGCCTGCCGATTTGGAATCTGTTTGGGGGCTCGTGGATCTTGGAGCCGGCGGTCTAGTGGACCTTTCGCGGGCCAGGAGGTAAGTCTGCTCGTTCCCAGCTCGGGTTTTCGGCTTCCTATCTTCAGCGATCAGAGAATGCTAACATGTGGAGTGCCCGCCCGGCTCAGGCCCTCAGGGGCCGGTCCGTGTCAAAGGCGGCCAGGAAACCTTTGAGCAGAGCAGCCCTCGGAACGATAAGGTCAGTTCTGCCCAGCGCTGGCGCCTGGCTCGCTCCCTTTACACGCCCTATCCCCCACATTCGCTCAGCATTTTGGCTTCCCGCTCTGCCAGCCACAACTCTGCCCGCCCCTCAGGGGCGCCCTCTTTGGAAGGACGCAGTCAGACTCCCCTACAGGGTTAATAGCGATGGGGCTTGGACACCGCCTGTCCCAGCCACCGACCACACTCGCTAGCTCCCCGGCGGCGCGGGGCCTCTTGGAAGTTGTAGTCTGTGTAGCAGGGTGCGAAGGCCGCAGGCGCTGCTGGGACATGTAGTGCGTGGGCGGAGCTCAAAGTTCCAGCGAGGCCGCTGAATCTTCCCCGGGGAGTGGGCGGCTGCCTCTTTCCTCTCAGGCCCGGCTGTCAGATGAGTGTTAATCCGAGCGGAACCCAACACAGGCCAGCACCAAAATTAGGCCAGACGTCGCAATTAAGGTCCGATCCACGATAAGCTTCTAGGGACGTGAGGAGAAGCAGGGCAACTTCCCTTGCTTAATCGGGCTGTTGTCTCCGACAGAAGAAAGCAGAAGATACTCTGTCCTGAGTAGGAGAACGCGGTCCTTCCTTCACCCTTTTGTTCTTTTCCCTCCTTGGCTTTTGGCCCTTGGGTGGCCTTTGTACGCCAGAATGGAACTCAAACTCCCGGCAGGCCGCCGGGGCAGGCGCAGGCGCGATGGAGGTGTCCAGCCTTGTTAAAAGAGGCGGGCCTAGTATTCGGCTTGTAATTGGCAGAGCGTTTTTCGAGCTTCGCTCGCTGATTGGCTGAGGTAGCTGCCGGAAAGTCCTCATCCTGGAGAAGAGACTGCAGCGGCTTGAGCGCCGGCGGGAGGGACGGAGCCAGGGAGCTGTCCTGTCCTGCTAAATCCCGGCATTGCCTCCACCCCGTGGTGGCGGAGACACGGAGGGCGGGTCGCGCTCGAGGGTCAAGGAGGAGAGTGACACTGCCCGGGTCCAGGGCCCTCCCTAGCCGCCTGGCGGCCAGAACTCCAGCCCTGGGGAGTGGGCAGGGCCTGTGTTCTGTGCCTCACGCCCTGCTTTTCGCCTCCTTTAGTGCTGTCTGCTAGCTGCTTTTCCTGCTCTTTCTCCTGGGAGGCGAATCCTTGAGCCCGAGATGGCAGCCACCCTGCTCATGGCTGGGTCCCAGGTAAGCCGGGGGTGGCTTCGCGGACCCTGCCTCTGCTTATCCACCTGGTCCCGGCGTTTCTTTGCAAATCCCTGTGGGAAATTCCCTGGAAAATAGTAATTAGCTCGCTTCGGTATTGTGCCTCCAGGAACCCAGACCGGTTTAGCCACAAACAAGCATTTATTGAACACCTGCTGCATGTCTTTAAATGCCGGGGAGACAAAAGGTGGATGGATGAAACGGGCTCTCCCGCCTGCTCACAATCTATAGGGAGACAGATGCATCCGGTTAACCGTGATACAACGTGATAAGAGCTCCATTTGCTGTAGGAACGAAGCGCTTGGTGTGAGAAGGAAGGCGTGGGAGTGATGAATTCTATCTGAGGGGTCCGAGGGAGGAGTGGAGCCAAGCAGAGGGATGGGGGGCACCGAAGAATAGTTGGAACTGGAACAGGACCTAAAAGAATAGTAGGATACCTGGAGGAGGAGGGCCAGTGCTTCCATTCATAACTTATTTTGCTCCTTACATTCTTTTTATTTCTTAAAACCCGTTGTCACTTAAATATTTGTCAGTGGTTTTCCTCATCTGGAATAAAAAAAAAGAATAATAGGATTTTTCTGGTTTGAGAAAGATATTCCAGGAAAAGAGGAACATTGTGAGTAAAGTTGTGGTGCCATGTAGGTGCTAGATGTGTTCTGAGCAAAGTACAGGATTCCCGTGTGGGGCAGGGTTGTCTGGCCATTGGACCAGAGCAATTAGCTTGTAAATTGCTCTCTTCTTTACTCTATCTCTTTTTAGCTTGTTCATTTCTTCTTTGGACTCTATAAATCAGATTTAATACCCTTTGCCTCCTCAATAATTCTAGCTGTGTCTGTAATTTCAAGGAGAAAAACTGGTACCAATCTATGAGATGTCAAGTAATGAGGAAGCATTGTGTGATTTCAGGCACCGGTGACATTTGAAGATATGGCCATGTACCTCACTCGGGAAGAATGGAGACCTCTGGACCCTACGCAAAGGGACCTTTACAGGGATGTTATGCAGGAGAATTATGGGAATGTTGTCTCATTAGGTAAGTAAGGATTCTCTACCATTCTTCACCCCATGTTTTGAGACTAGCTCTTTCAACACAACCTAGTCGTTTGATTAAAATATATATGTATATATTTTATTGATTTCAGAGAAGAAGGGAGAGGGGGAGAGAGAGAAACATCAATGATGAGAGAGAATCATTGATGGGCTGCCTCCTGTATGCCCCCTACTGGGGATTGAGACCACAACCCAGGGCATGTGCCCTTCACTGGAATCGAACTTGGGGCCCTTCAGTCTGCAGGCCAGTGCTCTATCCACTGAGCCAAACAAGCTAGGGCAAGTTGTTTGATTTTTAAAGCACTTAATTGCATATTGACTTGAGTCCTCAGACAAATGTTTGAGTGGGAACATCAGAGTCATATTGTCTATTTTTTAAATTGTATTTATTGATTTTAGAGAGAGAGAGGAAGAGAGAGACAGACATCGATTTGTTGTTCCATTTATTTGTGCATTCATTGGTTGATTCTTGTATGTACCCTGTCCAGGTATCAAACCTGCAACCTTGGCATAACAGAAGATGAGGGGGTTCTGACCTGGATTAATGGGAGGGCAAAAGCCACCTTTCTGTGTTTGTTTTGACTTTGGAGCCTTAGCTTTGCCTTAGGTCCTTCATCTGGAGTAGGTGCTAGTCTAGAGATGTTTCAGAGTTGATCATAGATTTTGAGTATGTCAAATGTTGTTCCAGGAAAATCCTGAACTAAATTAGATTACAAATTATATTATTGAGGAAAGCTAATTTTTTAAAATTATATATTTTTTTATTTCAGAGAGGAACGGAGAGGGAGAGAGAGACAGAAATATCAATGATGAGAGAGAATCATCGATCAGTTGCCTCCTGCAAGTCCCATGCTGGGGATTGAGACCGCAACCTGAGCATGTGCCCTGACTGGGGATCGAACCGTGACCTTCTGGTTCATAGGTTGATGCTCAACCACTGAGCCACCCTGGGGTGGGCAAGAAGTCTAGGGTTTTTTTGATGGTCTGCAAACCTGTCTTTTTAAAAAATATATGTTTTTATTTATTTTTTTTAGAGAGAGAGAAAGGGAGAGGGATAGAGATTACTACTGAGCCACACTGGCCAAAACCTGTCTTTTCTCTTAATTATCCTTTGGTCTGAGTGTAACCAGAACAAACAGTATATTCTTGAGCTGGATAGCCTTTAGACCAGTGGTTCTCAACCTTCTGGCCCTTTAAATACAGTTCCTCATGTTGTGACCCAACTATAAAATTATTTTTGTTGCTACTTCATAACTGTAATGTTGCTACTGTTATGAATCGTAATGTAAATATCTGATATGTAGGATGGTCTTAAGCAACCCCTGTGAAAGCGTCGTTCAACCGCCAAAGGGGTCGCGACCCACAGGTTGAGAACCGCTGCTTTAGACTCATGTTGTCTTCTGTTTAGACTCAACATAAGTTAGCAACCATGTATGGTTCACTAGGTCATCTGCCACTCATTGAGGACTAATTTTTTATTCCTATAGCCTTTTCCAGAGAAAAGGCAAATAGAAGGGGTTTTCTTCTTATTTTTTTTAATCATCACCCAAGGATATGCTTTTTTCATTGATGAGAGAGAGAAAAAGAGAGAAAGAGAAACATCAGTGTGCGAGAGAGAAATTGATTGGTTGCCTTCTGTTTGCATCAGGACCAAGGATTGAACTCAAAACCTAGGTATGTGCACTGACCAGGAATCAAACCCAGGACCCTTCAGTGCATAGGACAGTGTTCTAACCACTGGTCACATTGGCCAAGGTGAGATGTTTTCTTTTTAACTGGCCTTTCTCTGATATCCAAAGTTTTTTGGACCCTTCCTTTAGGAAGTGACTAGAAATTAAGTTATTTACCCAGATCTATTGCAGTCTGTTATCCAAATATTCCACTTAACGCAACAAAAATTAGAAATGAGAATCTCAAAGAAATATGAATCTATATGTCTAAGGTTGATTCCCAGGAACACTTAGGGATGGAAACATGGAAGCACACACACAAAAAATTATTTGTCCAAATAAGTGGGTTAAATAATGTTAACAAGGTCTCTTTACCGCAAGACTCTTTAGAGCCTTTATTATGTTATCAGGCAATATGAATTTCTGAGATGTTGTTGCATGCATCATTTACCAAAGTAATTTATCCTTGGGACTCTTTTCTCTCAGCATACCTACCTCTTTCTGAAGAATGTACTAAGAAATGCAACTTGGAAAATGCAGTGTCTGGTAGAAAGTTTTTTTTTGTACACAGTGGTTATATATTTTGATTCTCATTTGAAGACTATGCTTAGTCAATGCCAGGAATGTTCTAAGCTAGGCATCTTTTTTTGCGTTCTCCAATCTTCCCACCCATTTTCATTAAAAGGCCCCTAGAAAGTAGCATTTGGCAGTCACTTTTTCTGTCAACTAAGATTTGAAAGAAATAGATAAAAATTCATTTTATCCATGCTAACCCAGTAAGTTCTTAGTAAATTTATATAATGGTAATGATGAAGGCTTGATTAGTTAAGAACAAGCACATATACATACATACATGCCTTCACATACAAAATACCTAGGTTCTTGGCTTTTAGAGATTCTAATTTAGAATCTCTTATATTCTCTGTTTCCAGTATTCTCCTTTTTTGAAAAAAACAACAACAACAACATATTTATTGATTTCAGAGAGGAAGGGAGGGATAGATAGGAACATCAATGATGAGAGAGAATCATGATTGGCTCCTCCTACATGCCTCCTACTGGGGATCGAGTCTACAACTTGGGCCTGGGCCTTGACAGGGAATCGAACTGTGACCTCCTTGTTCATAGGTGGATGCTCAACCACTGAGCCCACTGGCCAGGCTGGTTTTCTCCTTTTGAGAAACCAGGAATATATACAGTTTTTATAAAGAACCATTAACCGTATTGATACAGAGTATGAACTTTTATCAGACAGATCTGAATTTGAATCCTGGCTCCACCATTTATGACCTTTTGTGTGTTTTTTTCCAACTACAGTTTACATTCAATACCATTCCACAGCAGTCTTTTTTTAAAAAAATATTTTATTGATTTTTTTTACAGAGAGAAAGGGAGAGGGATAGAGAGTTAGAAACATCAATGAGAGAGAAACATCAGTCAGCTGCCTCCTGCATGCCCCCCACTGGGGATGTGCCCACAACCAAGGTACATGCTCTTGACTGGAATTGAACTTGGGACCCTTCAGTCCGCAGGCCGATGCTCTATCCACTGAGCCAAGCCAGTTAGGGCCCACAGCAGTTTCAGATGTATAGCAAAGTAGCCAAAAAAACCATGCACTCTACAGAGTGGTCCTTTCGCTGACCCAAGCACCCACCTGGCTGCCTACCCAGTTATCTCGACATTATTGACTACATTCCCCATGCTGCAATTCGGATCTCTGTGGTGATTCTGCAACTATCAGTTTATATTGCTTAATCCCCTCCTCACCTTTTTCTTTTTCTTTTTATATATTTTTATTGATTTCAGAGAGAATGGGAGAGGGAGAGAGATAGAAACATCAATGATGAGAGAGAATCTTTGATCAGCTGCCTGCTCCACACCTTCACAGGGGATTGAGTCCGCAACCCAGGCATGTGCCCTTGACCGGAATCAAACCTGTAACTCATCAGTCTGCAGGCTGACACTCTAGCCACTAACCCAAACTGGCTAGCCCCCCTCCTCACTTTTTCACCTAGTCTCCCAAACCCTCTCCCCTCTGACAGCTGTCAGTCTGTTCTCTGTATCTATGAGTATGGCCTTTTGTTTTTAGTTTTTATTTTAAAAAAATTTTTAATGAGTATGCCCTTTTGGAAGTCATTTCTCTCAGCCTTAGGTTTCTTTCTTTCTTTCTTTTAATATATTTTTATTGATTTTAGAGAGGAAGGGAGAGGGATAGAGAGATAGATAGAAACATCAATGATGAGAGAGGATCATCGATTGGCTGCTTCCTGCACGCCCCCTACTGGGGATTGAGCCCACAACCCAGGCATGTGCCTTTGGCTGGAATCGAACCTGGGACCCTTCAGTCCCCAGGTTGATGCTCTATCCACTGAGCCAAACCAGCTAGGGTATAGGTTTCTTATTTATAAAGTGGAAATCATAATTCCTGATTCAGGGCAGTTGAGGTACTAATTCATGTAAAGAACTTAACATAATGCCTGGTACATACTGGTAGTAGGTAATTCTTTGTGTGTTTACCAGTATTATTATTATTTACTTTTTATTACAGATTTTGAGATCAGGAGTGAGAACGAGGTGAATCCAAAGCAAGAGATTAGTGAAGATGTAGAACTTGGGACTGCATCTGAAAGACCTGTTGGGAATACAGAGGAAAATCCTGAAAGTGAAGAGGCCTTTGAAAGCAGGGATAGATCAGAAAGACAGTGGGAAGATTTAACAGCAGAAGAGTGGGTAAGCTATCCTCTCCAACAAGTCACGGATCTGCTTGTCCACAAAGAAATTCACACAGGTATTCAATATCATATATGTTCTCAGTGTGGAAAGGCCTTCAGTCAGATCTCAGACCTTAATCGACATCAGAAAACCCACACTGGAGACAGACCCTATAAGTGTTATGAATGTGGAAAGGGCTTCAGTCGGAGCTCACACCTTATTCAGCATCAAAGAACACACACTGGAGAGAGACCCTATGACTGTAATGAGTGTGGGAAAAGTTTTGGAAGAAGTTCTCATCTCATCCAGCATCAAACAATCCATACTGGAGAAAAGCCCCACAAATGTAACGAATGTGGGAAAAGTTTCTGCCGTCTATCTCACCTAATCCAACATCAAAGGACCCACAGTGGGGAGAAACCCTATGAGTGTGAGGAGTGTGGGAAAAGCTTCAGCCGGAGCTCTCACCTAGCTCAACACCAGAGGACCCACACAGGTGAGAAGCCTTATGAGTGTAATGAATGTGGGCGAGGTTTCAGTGAGAGATCTGATCTCATCAAACACTATCGAGTCCACACAGGAGAGAGGCCCTACAAGTGTGATGAGTGTGGGAAGAATTTCAGTCAGAACTCTGACCTTGTGCGCCATCGCAGAGCCCACACAGGAGAAAAGCCCTACCACTGTAATGAATGTGGAGAGAATTTCAGCCGCATCTCACACTTGGTTCAGCACCAGAGAACCCACACTGGGGAAAAGCCATATGAATGTAACGCTTGTGGGAAAAGCTTCAGCCGGAGTTCTCATCTCATCACACACCAGAAAATTCACACTGGAGAAAAGCCCTATGAGTGCAATGAGTGTTGGCGAAGCTTTGGTGAAAGGTCAGATCTAATTAAACACCAGAGAACCCACACAGGAGAGAAGCCTTATGAATGTGTGCAGTGTGGAAAAGGTTTCACCCAGAGCTCCAACCTCATCACACATCAGAGGGTTCACACGGGAGAGAAGCCTTATGAATGTACTGAATGCGAAAAGAGTTTCAGCCGGAGCTCAGCTCTTATTAAACATAAGAGAGTTCACACTGACTAAGTCCTGTAATTATGACTGAGAAACAATTTATTTGAAGGTACAATTTTATTTGATATCCAAGAGCTCTTTTAAGACTGAGTTTCTTATACCATACCGAATTTTCTTGTTGTAGGCCACAGTTTAAAACATCAAAGAAGACAAGCCATTTGAAATTCTGACCCACGGATTTGGGAATGTTATTCCCTCTCCAAAATAGTGATTTTTATTCACTCAATATTAATGAAGTACTTCATCGAAATCAGCCCCATGAGTAACTGGAACTCTGAAGTCTAGATAATAAATGCTGGTAAATGCTCAGGACTGGAAATAGAGTAAATTTTTAAAAGGCATTTCTCCTTGCCTTAGCTTAAAAAACTGTGCTAGGGGAAATGTTGGACTGTAATAGGGTGGTCACAGCTGCTTTGGAGAAAGATGAGAGACTGCCTGAACTGCCACACTTACTCACTTACCATAGTATTTGGGTACACACATCTTACCACTCAAAAGGCTTTGTCCTTGAGTTGCTCATGCACTTGTACCTTTCTGACTTCCTGAGAGCTGGATTCTGCATGATGAAGGCAATGATCATAACATTTTTCCTTCTCATTGTTTCTAATTAACTTTCTAAAAGCTTGCATCTTTGTGAAAGCTAACTGAAGATACAGATTGCAAGGATAAATGAAACACAGGTTTGGGGACAAGGACTCATCAATGGTGGTGACTTTAGGAAGTGATGCCCACTGTTTTTATTGCCATTAGTCAGAATTTATTAATTTCCTTTGGGGATCACTCTAGGGAACATTGTAGTGAAAATGTCTTCAAGGAAAGATAGGACCATAAGTGTTGGTGGAGTGTAAGGAGCAGGTGGATTTGACAATTTCAGGGGAGGAAGCACAGAGTCCCTTCCCAAGGAACACAGGTCATTTCTGTGTACTTTCCCCTCTACCCTTTAAGGTCAGTCCTCTCTATACTGCTAACTCTAGGATTTGCTAAGGGCCACATCCCAGTGTTTCTCTTAGCTTGCATAAGAGCATGTGTATGTACAGTAAAATGTGTATTCCTGTGGTTTTTCCAATAGCAGAAACTGAATTCACACAGAATTAGCATGTTCTAGGGTGATGTTGATTGTGTGACAGAACTACAGACACACTCCAATTGAAAAATGTTTTTTTTCATTTATGATGAAAAAAATTTAAACACTAATGCTTTAATGTGCACTCTTGTAAGATCTGTCTTTGTACAGAACTACACACTTGTTTATATTTATCAGTCAATTGTGGGAGATAACTGATTGTCCTGTTCTCAGAGTGAACGTCTCTTTGGGCTAGTAACAAGGAATTAATAAGCCTATAGGAATGTATTTTCATCCTGTCAGCCTACAGATATAAATGGTTAAACTAAGAGTTGACCCAATGTAAGCCCAGTAGTGTCAGCTCTTCTTATCTCAGTCCAAGTAAGAATTAAGAAATATCCCAAATGTTGGTGCTTATCCAAGTATTTAGGGGTGTGAGTGGAAGAAAATGGATGCCCAGGAAATGGGACTCACGGAAATTTTTGTTTAGTGTGTCTCAAGTTATTTCTACTGTGCTTTATTATGAAAGTTGTAACATTTTGAAAACTACTTTTGCCATAGCTCTTTGGGACTTGGTGTTAAAGAGCTCATGGTCTCTAGGGTCGGGTACTGTAGTGAATTATACCCACAGCTGTGTGGGACTGCATCACTTGCAAACGACACAACCTCGAAAGTAACAAAATGAAAAACCACTCCACCAAGGAGCTTTCTTTCTGTTGCCACTCCTGTTTAAATGTAAACTCGGGCAAGAAGCATGTTTTTCGTTCGATACAAAATCTAGCCAACTGTGGGTATTCATATTTTAATTGTTGAATAACTTACATGTTCTTAATGACTAAACTCGAATATGTCTTTACCATACCAGTGTTGCTGATGGTTTTAATGAATATCAAAGTTTTCCTGTTTCTGTGAGCCATTAGGGCCTCAGTTTTGGAGTGGCCATAGAAGACAGCATCTTCTTGACCTAATTGTATTTCACTCCCTTTTTCTTCCCTTCTCTCCTGCCCCAACCTGAAACTGCGCCCGTTGCTGCTTTTGGCTCCTAAGTACCCCAGCCATCTCTCCAAACATGTACACTCCAGCTGGGAAGTTAAAAGGGCAAGGGCCAAACCAGCTCTTTCTCCTCTTTTTCTACCAATTGCTGCCCATATTTTGAACTTTGTGTAGAAGTTATACATCAGACTCTCTTTGCATGCTTTCTGCTCCCAAGATTCTGGCTGCTTCTGCACATACCCTGAACACTTTGTGCCTGTTTTCTATGGTTGTGGAGAGTGAATGAACAAGTAAGTACGTCGAACAGTTTTCCTTATGGTATTGGTCAGTTATCCTAGTGTCTATAATATCTGTATTATTCTAACAATATTCTATAATTAAAAGTATAATTTTTAAAATAAATAAACCTGAGAATTATTTTAGTAATCCAGCACAGATTCACAAAATGGGTTTTTATCGGACTCATTAAAATTGGGCACAATCATTCTTTACATTCATTCCTTTGTACAGATGTTCTTTTTTTTTTTTTTATAAATGAACAAGAGTACGTCGAACAGTTTTCCTTATGGTATTGGTCAGTTATCCTAGTGTCTATAATATCTGTATTATTCTAACAATATTCTATAATTAAAAGTATAATTTTTAAAATAAATAAACCTGAGAGATATTTTAGTAATCCAGCACAGATTCACAAAATGGGTTTTTATCGGACTCATTAAAATTGGGCACAATCATTCTTTACATTCATTCCTTTGTACAGATGTTCTTTTTTTTTTTTTTAT
>NW_006352194.1:3883577-3890694 GCF_000327345.1 Myotis davidii
TGCGCTTCTCTCCTGCAGCTTCTGCGGGTCTCAGTGTGCCTTTCCTTCCTTCTAGTTGTAGAGTTTACAGTCAGCCAGGCTTCCTGTGGTTCTGGATGAAGTCCGTATTGTTTCTCTGAGGTATTAATCAATTGTTGTGAGCGGCATTAATTTCCCGGTGTTTATCTCTGCCGCCATCTTAGTTTCTCTGTACAGATGTTCTTATGGTAATTTGGGAGTACATTGTATTCACACATTGGTGAACCCTTTGGACAGGGGTCCTCAAACTACGGCCCGCGGGCCACATGCAAATATAAATATTGCATTTGTTCCCGTTTTGTTTTTTTACTTCAAAAAAAGATATGTGCAGTGTGCATAGAAATTTGTTCATAGTTTTTTTTTTTTAAACTATAGTCTGGCCCTCCAACAGTCTGAGGGACAGTGAACTGGCCCCCTGTTTAAAACGTTTGAGGATCCCTGCCTTTGGATATTGCCATAATTTGGGAAGATGCAAAAACTTGAACAATTTCCTATGAAGATTAGGCTGCTGGCAAGGCAACATGGACATATTTGGTAAGAATGACTGGCTCATTAGCTTTGTTGGAGAAGAGAAAAGAAAAAAAAAAAACAAACCACATCCAAAAGGAAAACTGAAAGGAGGCCTTGTTGCTTTAAGGAGATATTTTTGGTATCTATTAAACAATTTCTACTGAACCTGTGCTGGGAGTCCAGAACAGATACCTCTTAAAAACAGTCAAAGGCTCTCTATTCATGACACAGTTGCACCATCTGCCTAAGGCAGTGATTATGTGTTGCCAGGGTGTGGCCACAATTTTCAAATGACTTACCAGTAATTTTCTCTTAGGAAACTTTTTTTTTTTTAAATGAAGGGCCAGTCTAGGCAAAGGTAAGGAGTGGAAATGCTTTACATTGGGCAAAGATACAAATATGGAAGAAAAACTGAAATAATCTCATAGCCAAGACTTGGAAAAGAAAGTTTATCAAAGCATTTTTTAAAAACGATTTCTCCATCTACAAGTTCTGCATTTTTCATTTCTGGGAAGGAAAATGCCATTTCACCAGGAGAAATTCACCTGGAGCCTTCCCTCTAAGGCTATTTGATGTGTTAATATTTCCCTATTATAACAAAGCAGATTTCCTCTTTGTTCTCTAGGAGGCTAGAGAGTGGTTCTCAACCTTTCTAATGCCGTGACCCTTTAATACAGTTCCTCATGTTGTGGTGACCTCCAATTTCATTGTTACAAATTGAATATAATTAAAGAATAGTGATTAATCACAAAAACAATATGTAATTATATATGCGTTTTCCGATGGTCTTAGGCGACCCCTGTGAAAGGGTCGTTCGACCCCGCAAAGGGATCGCGGCCCACAGGTTGAGAACCGATGGGTTAGGGCTATGCTTCCAGATTAGGACCCCACTGAGTGCACTGAAATGATAATTTGTTCAATGGTTCCCTTGTGCTTCAAAAGTTAGTGTTGTACAAAGGAGTTTCTATGCCCTGGGAGAAAAAGACGGCGGTGTAGACAATTTGGGCCCTGCTTCTCTATAGACTTCAAGGTAAAGGGCCATTAGTAAAAAATAACTGAGAAGTAAAATTAATAGAAAACTACCCTGTAATGATCTAATATTGTTTTGTAGTTAAAACCATTGGAGTAAGTTTTTCTAAATGCTTCATGTTCAAGGTTTGTATAGTTTTCAGCTTCTCCAAAGGTGGTTTTGATTTTGCTTCTGGGAGAGGTTGAGGCTGATGACCTCAAAGACTCACTTTGAGGTTCACACCAGCCCCTGCAGCTAGCTGCGTTGTAGATATCTCCACTTGGAAACTACCCAGGCACGTTAAAATCAAACCTCAAACTGAACCTACCACTTTCTTCCACCACCACCACTTGCTTCTGTGTTTCCTAACTGGCTCATTATCTAGTTATCCAAGCTAGAAACTTGCATATCATACTTGATAATTCCTGCTCCTGTAGCCATCTTCCCAAAATCAATAATGAGTTGAATAGTCACCTAGACATGACCATACCACCTCTTAAATATTTTTCCAATGTTCCTACCTTTCTCTACTGCCACCACTTACCTTGTGACCTTGGACAAATTATTTAGCTTTTCTGTTCCTTGGGTTTCCCATCCATTAAACGGGGTAATTATATCTACCTCATAGAGTTGCAAAGATTAAAAATGAAATAACAGGGCTCAAAATATTAACTGCAATTATTCAGGCCACTACCAGGCCGCATCTTCCTTACATAACCCCATGATGAGCCTTCTGTTTTCAACCCCTTCAGTCCACTCCCTTACTGCAGCTAGTATGAGCTTTCTGAAGGGCAAATCTCTTCTTGCCACTGTTCTATATAAAACCTTCTCATACTTTCCATCACCGGCAGCACACAGTGAAACTCCGTCAGTGTGACTTAGGAGGAGGCCATCTATGATCTGGCCTCTGCTGCTTTCCTCAGCTTCTGTTCTCTGTACTTTCCCTGCACTTGCAACACTATCCCAGCAGCATCTCTTTCTGGCCGACGACTCCTCATCTTTCAGATCTCATACCTAACTTGTTCTAGGAGTTACTAGAGTTTGAGTCTCATCTCTGACTTGAGCCTTAGTTTCTTCATTTGTGAAAGGGAGGTGATACCTTTTGGTACTTGGCCTCATATTCATATATTGTTGTGAGCATTAAGTAAGATAACATGGTAAATTCTTAACAAGTGTTAAGTAGTATTATGAAGTCCATATAGGTAAACCTTTATGAAACCTTTTCTTTTTTGTTAATCCTCATCTGAGGATACTTTCTTCCATTGATTTTTAGGGAGAGAGAAAAAAGAGGGAGGGAAACTTCGATGTGAAAGAGACACATCAATTGGTGGCTTCTAGAATGCGCCCTGAACGGGACAGGGGTTCAAACCTGCAACCCAGGTATGTGCTCTTGACTAGGAATCAAACCCGAGACCCTTCTGTATGAGGACTGATGCTCTAGCCACTGGGGCATGCCAGCCAGGGCAAGACATTTTCCTTTCTAACAAACCTACCTGAAAGTTTGTTGCTCCCCAATGCTGAGATCTTGTGAGGCCACAATTTTGTTTTGTAGATACTGTCATTCCTCAGGATAAGCTCAAATTGCATTGAGAAACTAATTTGCAAATCATATGAAGAAATGTTCTCATTATGGTTTTTTTTTTTATTTGAGAGAGATTGATTGATTTGTTCTTCCACTTATTTATGCATTCACTGGTTAATTCTAGTATGTGCCCTGACGGGATATATCAGGACAACACTCTAACCAACTGAGCTACCCAGCCATGCCTATTCTCCTTACCTTATGTCACAGTTCGCTTTGGTCCCTAAATAGTATCTTCCAACTTATTAATCAGATGACTATGATTATTATTTGACTAGTAAAAATATGTACCTTTACAAATGAAGAATCTGCCAATGCTGAAACTTCATGTTGAAAAACAGCTTAGTGAAGTAGCTTTGGAGTCACACAGACCTGAATTTGAGTCTTATTTCAGCTATGTGGTTTTGAGCAAATGTTTTAACCTCTCTGAGCCCTGTTTTCTCAATAAAATGGCATGATATTATTAATCTTCAAGGTTTGTGTAAGGATCAGCAATAGTATATGAAATACAATTGGCAGAGATTAGAATGGTACTGATGATTGTTTAAAATGTGCCACTAAGATGAAAATATACTTTCTTCCCATTAAAACAGCTTTGGTGAATTTGAGAATTAGAAGGGAATTTAATAAGCTAGCCCAATGATAATCTTTTTAAAAATGTTTAAAAAATTACAATAAAGCATGCATTCAATAAGATCTTAAGGGTAGGCTGACTACAAGCTATTGCAAGTCAGCCATATTGCACCTTTTAAAAAAATGAAAAACAGCCTTCAGTTCTGGTCAACTTCTATTGGAGCACCACCATTTTGGAAAGTGCCTTAAAATAATACAATTTATTAAAGTTTGAGAAGAAAATAAATAGTTCTATTTGACAACGAAACAATTC
Organism: Myotis davidii; assembly: GCF_000327345.1. NCBI lineage: Eukaryota > Metazoa > Chordata > Mammalia > Chiroptera > Vespertilionidae > Myotis > Myotis davidii. The sequence goes on from NW_006352194.1 coordinate 3,887,583, forward strand.
AAGGCAGAACTGAGGTTTTCAAGGAAAGCTGAGTAGAGGACTCTTGGCACCTAAATGTCAGCATGAGTTGATTTTTAATGCACTTTCCACGAACAATCTACACATGGTGTTTCTCCATTTTCCATTTCTCTCTTGTGGGTTCTTCCTTTCTACATTGTTTCTTTATTTTCCTTTTTCCTGTCTGTGCCTTTAAAGTAATGCCCGGGTGGCTTATTCTTGTGAGTGGCAAGTGAAGGTATTTTGGAGGCTGAATAGATGTAATCATGTTTGGAGTCTGAGGAATAGGCTAGATGTTATGAAACAAGCATGATGAATCTAAGGATCCAGTAAGAAGGTTTGATAATTTAAAACATCCTCTGTTAACTTCAGGTTGTAAGTCAAAACTTCAATTTGAATATTCTGGTGCCCTGTCATTGTTTTAAGCAAAAACATGTTCATTGACATACCAACTCAGACCATAAATTTGGTGTGTGACAGGGAAGGGTTGTGGAATGGCCTGGTGCACTGATTTATTATCTAATCTCAAAAGATTAGGCATATAGCTGGGGCTCTTGTTAACAACTAGTTTTTATTATATGCATATATTTTTAAATGTATTTTTATTGATTTCAGAGAGGAAGGGAGAGGGAGAGATAGAAACATCAATAATAAGAGAGAATCATTGTTTGGCTGCTTCCTGCACGCCCCCCTACTGGGGATTGAGCCCGCAACCCTGGCATGTGCCCTTGACCAGAATTGAACCTGGGACCCTTCAGTCCACAGGCTGATGCTCTATCCACTGAGCCAAACTGGCTAGGGCTCATTTTTATTATATTTATTTGTATACTTTGCCTGCCTTGTCTGCTCAAATGTAAGCTCTTTGGGGGCAGAGATTATGTTTTATTCAGTTTATAGTTCCTATTTTTAACAGTGATTTGTATGTAGAGAGCATGTGATAAACATTTGTGGAATACTGAATTCATGAACACACACACACACACACACACAGTTTTCTTTTGGAAATGCAAAGCTCAGATGACCATGTTTTCCAAATAAAGATATCAAGATATATGGTCTAAAATGGTGGTGTATACTTAGAAGGACTGTATGGCTACATACTCGAAATATTACATCAGAAACTGTTGGATGATAGAATTGCTTTGATTACCAAAGGGTTCTTATCTTGTGGCCACTGTAGCTTTAAAAGAGCCTTTGAATGAAATTCAACAATCTTTTGACTGAGATGGAAAGAAATAACATCTTTATTTTCACTAACGTCCAACTGAAATTCAGCATTTTCCTCCATTGTGAATGTAGGCAACAAACCACAGTAGAATTAGCAGTACCTTTCACTGTCAATAGAAATCCCAGACATTTTCTTTCTTTCTTTCTTTTTGTTGTTAATCCTCACCAGATGATTTTTTTCATTGACTTTTTTTTAGAGAGTGGAAGGGAGGGGAAAGACAGCAAGAAAGAAACATCAGTGTGAGAGAGGCACATTGATTGGTTGCCTCATGGGTCTGGGGATCGAACCTGCAACTGAGGTATGTGCCATTCAGCAGAATTGAACCTGAGACTCTTCAGTCCTTGAGCAGATGCTCTAACCACTGAGAAACCAGCCAGGGCGAAATCCAGATATTTTCATACCACATTTTATTATTGATTTCTTGAAATATCTTCTAGTTGCTTTAACATTTCAGTAGTTATTTGACCCACTGCAAGATCTTGACATTTCATGTGTTAATAAAGAAAAACATTAATATATCAAGTTTTTTAAAAGTATTTTTATTGATTTCAGAGAGGAAGGGAGAGGGAGAGATAGAAACATCAATGATGAGAGAACCATTAATTGGCTGCCTCCTGCACACCTCCCACTGGAATCGAGTCCACAACCTGGGCATGTGCCCTGACCAGGAATCAAACCCAGAATCCTTCAGTCCGCAGGCTGACGCTCTACCCATTGAGCCAAGCCGACTAGGGCCATAGCATTTTAAAAATATATATATTTTGCCCTAACCGGTTTGGCTCAGTGATCAGAAACATCGATGAGAGAGAAACATCGATCAGCTGCCTCCTGCACACCTCCTGCATATGGGGATGTGTGCACAACCAAGGAACATGCCCTTGACCGGAATTGAACCCGGGCCTCTTCAGTCCGCAGGCTGACGCTCTATCCACTGTACCAAACCGGTTAGGGCGGGCCTTAGCTTTTTAAAAAATATATTTTTTTATTCACAGAGGAAGAGGGAGAGAGAGGTAGAAATATCAATGATGAGGGAGAATCATTGATCTGCTGCATGCCCCACACTGGGGATCGAGCCCGCAACCCAGGCATATGCCCTGTCCAGGAATCAAACCACAACCTCCTGGTTCATAGGTTGATGCTCAACCACTGAGCCACACAAGCTGGGCGAGATCCACCGCTTTTACCAGACTGGTCAAATAGCAAAAAATAGGTTAAGAATCCTTGAGCTAGAGGCTAATAAATTTTAAGCTTCAAGGTCTTTTCCTTTTACCATGTCCTTCCTAGACTCTGTTTCTAAATTTGTATTCATCATTTTATATCATTTTTCTTAAAGATCCCAGCATTTGTCTGTGTTTCACATCTCAGATCACAAAACCTGGATTCACCGAGACAGCTCAGTACTGGGCACATAGTAGATTTTCAATAATTAATTTTTGGTTGGTAGGGTCTGAGAAATTTATTTTAAAATATTTTTATTGATTTCAGAGAGGAAGGGAGAGGGAGAGGTAGAAACATCAATGATGAGAGAGAATCATTAATCTGCTGCCTCCTGAAGGCCCCCTACTGAGGACTGAGCCTGCAACTTGGGCATGTGCCCTTGACTGGAATTGAACCTGGGACTTTTCAGTCCACATATTGATTTCAGAGAGGAAGGGAGAGGGGAGAGAGATAGAAATATCAATGATGAGAATCATGGATGGGCTGCCTCCTGCACACCCCCTACTGGGGACCAAGCCCACAAATCCAGGCTTGTGCTCTTGACCAGAATCGAACTGGGATTCTCCAATCAGCAGGCCCAGGCTCTATCCATTGAGTCAAACCAGCTAGGGCGGGTCTGAGACATTTAAATGATACTAGAGAGTGTGGGGAAATGCTGCAGACCCCTGC
>NW_006352194.1:3890716-3892236 GCF_000327345.1 Myotis davidii
CCTTCTCCACTCCCTGAGGGCGTGGGGCATTGGAGGTTGGGCTCAGGATAGGGAAGGAAGGACTGGCTCTCCCTAAGTGAGCTAGGAGGTCTGGGGGATGAAACGGTTTTGGACTAAGGCGAAGCTAGGGAACCAAGCTAGGAGGGGGGAAGGTGAGAAACAGGTCTAGAGATCACGGGAATTAGTCTCCTTTGGGAATCAGCCCTTTTCCCAGCAAGGACAAGTCTTCATGGAGGCACATATCTGCCCTACTTTATCAATACTAATTGACTCCAAGCCCTGTGGGGAAGAAGTCCCTGCTCTTTCATTTGTGTGTAGCATTGCCTTTGAGCGTTGCCCACTTGATTTCTCTCACATTCTGAGCTGCTCCCAACGATGTGTGGAAGGAAGGGAGCCAGCGAGACAGAGGGGAGGGGCGGTGTTCCGATCTCCCACGGCAGGATTTTCTACCCTGAATTCCCCACACGACCAGCCAAAATCATCTCCCAATCGCGGCCTAACCGGAGTTCTAAAGATGACCCAAAGCAGCGGTTCTCAACCTGTGGGTCGCAACCCCTTTGGGGGTCAAACGGCCCTTTCACAGGGGTCGCCTAAGACCATCGGAAAACACATATATAATTACATATTGTTTTTGTGATTAATCACTATGCTTTAATTATGTTCAATTTGTAACAATGAAAACTACATCCTGCATATGATATTTACATGACGATTCATAACAGTAGCAAAATTACAGTTATGAAGTACCACGAAAATAATTTTATGGTTGGGGGGGTCACCACAACATGGGAACTGTATTAAAGGGCTGGGGCATTAGGAAGGTTGAGAACCACTGACCTAAAGGGAGGCCCGACCGCGTGGCGGTGGGCGTGTCTGGTGCGAGCGGCGGCGGTGGCGGCGCCGCTAGCGGGGATTCAGGACGCTGCAGCCCCGGCCAAGGGGAGGGAGGGCCGCGACGGAGCGGGCCCGCGGGGACGAAGGGGGCGGGTTCCGGAGATGGCTACGAGGTGCGAGGCCTAGGTTTTTGACCTCCGGTCAGCGGCAGGCTGGCCGGCAGGAGCCTCGGCCCTCAGGGCCTGGTGCCCCGCAGACTCGCCTCTAGCCCGGGCTTCACCACAGACCCCTTTGTGTTTCTGCCCCCGCCCCGGAGGCGCCACAGCCGGCGGCGCTGAGTTACCTCATTGGCTCAGCCGAGGGCTCTATCGATTGGCTCCCAAGCGGTCCAGCGGGATACTCCTCTTCCTGCTCCCATTGGTCGTCGGAGCTGCTTCTCAGGCCATTGAGCGAGGTGATTGCCCGGCAATTCGGAGTCCCTGGAAGCAGTTCCGGGAAACCCCGCGTGCTGCCGGGATCGCATCTCTGTCCATGACGGGGGGAGGGGGTGGCGCGCGCGCCATTTCTAGTCGTTTTCAAAGCGCCTCGCGCTGATTCTCACGGGCCTGGCCGCCGGCCCCTGCTCTTCCCGGGTGAGTCTCGCCCAGGCCCGTGGGGGGAGGGGCCGGGAGCCCCGATTCGATTCG
>NW_006352194.1:3892406-3905587 GCF_000327345.1 Myotis davidii
CAGCCGCCCTCGCCACGAGTGGGATGTGTTGATGGTTCGGGCGGGCGTGAAGGGGTGGGGTGGGCAGAGGGCGGGATGCAAACCCCGGGCTATTTAAGCCGAGAAAAAACTTTCGTGGGAGCGGACGCCGAAGGCCAACGTGTGTTGGGAACCTCTCCCCCCTCCCCATGCTGCATGCGAGTCGAGATTTGAAGGAAAAAATGACTACTAGGGGCCGTGAAACTTAGGCGTCAAGCGGCGCCTGAAATATGTAATTCTAAGAATGTTTTAGGCGCACTTCATAGGCACGGGGGTTCTCTCTTAGACGGCAGTGAGCATATTGCCAACATTTAAAACTTACAGCCGCTGGGTTCTCGAAAGGCCCGGTCCTCTCGCGCTGTTTGAGGTCCTGCCGTCTTCCAGAGGCTGAATGTATGTCTCATGAGTCAGTCGCAGGATAAGGGCTTGAGACTCTTAAAACCCTGAGATAACCGTTAGTTTTCCTCTCGTTGGTTCTTTCACGACCCGTCTCTTCATGTGAAGAATTTGCACAGAGATGTTTAGCAAAAGCCAGGGAGGGGCTAATGCTGACTTCCCAAATCTCCCAGCAGCCCTTTTAAATCATAATGAAATTTTTGCTTTTTGCAAAAACGCTGAGATCAAATGGCTACAGTTACATTAGTATATTTGCTGCATCAGAATTTGGCTGTGTGGCATTGTGTTGAATTGACATTAAGAGTTTTAGGTGTGGTCTCCTGTGACCTAAAAAAGTGTGTTTTTTTTTTAATGAGCACATGGTATTTGGTTTGAAGAGAAAGGTGTTTCCGTGATCTGAAAGGTTTTATTTCCTAGAATCTACTTTACATTTTTTGGTTGAAGTTTACAATTTTTTTTTGTTGTCGGAAATTTCAACCATTTCTGGGTCAACTTGCAGTGAGCCTTTGCACTAAAATAGTAGCCATAAATATTTCTGTCTTGTCCTTAATATGCAGCTTGTCTTTTTGCTTTACATGTACTTTAAAAAACATGCCACCTTAACAGATGTTCATTGAACTTTTCTGTTAAAAATTTGCTTGCTTTCTGTGACTAGTAGTATTTCCAGATGCAATACTGTAAGGGTCTTGTGATGCTGATGAGAACGTTTGAGTTCTGATCATCTTATTATGGTCGTATTTGGGGGTCGGGGAGCATGGGAAAAGAGAACTATATATTCACAAAGAGACTTTGGACTTTAGGATGCATCTTCATGGAAATAGGTTGTTACTAATCAGTAAACGTATTCATCTTACACTGTAAGTCATTTTGTGTGGTCAAAAGTGTGCCAGTTTTGAGTGTTAACAAAAACATTTAAAAAAGTGTGCCAGTTCATCAGAATTTGAGGCTTGCCTTGAGAAACATTTATCAACCCAGAGTTTAACCACCAAGTCTGTGCCTGTATAAACATTAGTGGGCTCTCAAGTCTTAATAATGATCTGTAATCATAAGAAGTCATGATATTATCTCATTTCAGAGTAACCCTTTCTTACTATCTATTACCTCCTTCCTCTCAATCTTCCTCCCTTTTTCTTTAACTTCAACTAAATATTAGTGGACTTTGAAATGAAAAAGTTGCTTTAAGTCAGAAAACGGGCACCTGGTGCATTTGCATAGTCTTTGATAAGCAATCTGGAAGTGTGGTTATCTTAGGAGTTTTAGTGCTTTTAGGAAAATTGTATTTTCTTTATAGATGAATAGGTATCTTGAGTTTCATCAGTAAAAGTAGGTTTTTTTCTTGAGATCCACCTTCATGCCCTTTATTTCAGTATTTGTTGCAATTTCTATATTCTGATGCTTATTATCTTCATCACATTGTAATTTCACCACAGACAAACTTTAATTTTCTGTCTTGAGGCAGTATAGAGGTTGGCTTTGTATGGTTTTACGATTTAATCTCTCTCTTGAGGGAGTTGGTTCATTTCAACATTACATACAGGTTGAATATGCAAAATGATTTGGGTAGGTTAATCTGAGACAGCTGACCTAAGCTTATCCTAGTGAAGTAATGTTTTTTGAAATTATTTGGAAGAAATTAGTTGTCCATTCTTTATTATGTTTTTGCAGCTTTATTTTACTGATGTGAAAAATTCAATATGTACTCATGATTTTTTTAATATGAAGCAACCTCAATTACAGCTCACTTTTATTTTATGTGGACTTAAACAATCTTTTAGCTTTTAAACTTGGTCATTTTTTCTTTTAAATCTGTGAATGGGAATAGCAAATTAATTTTAGAACAAAAAATAATGTCAAGTTGTGTGTGTTTTTGTTTTGTTTTATGTGAGGCGGAGAAACCAAACTACCAGTGTGTTGAATCAGAGACAGCAGGGCATTTATTTCATACTATCTTGGATTTGAAGTAGAGCTAGGAAAATTTGAATGTTCTTAAACCTTGCTAAAGTGGTGTGTGGGTGTTCATTATGTTTTTAAACCAAACTTTAAAAAACGGTATAAGAATTGAGTGCTGAGGGGCTTTTTAGGATTTTCTGGTGATTTGTTGATCTACTCGTCAGGACACAACAGCTGCTTTTGTTAATCAGCGATTCTACCTAAGTAAATGTAAGCATTTATTTAACTTAGTGTACATGAAGTTCCTTAAAGATCTAATGCTTCCATGTACATTTTCTATGGTTTTACAGGATTGTTATTGCAAATTTAGGTCAGATACATCACAAAAGGCATAAAATATTATTTTGATAGAGGTTATTAGCAGCATGTATACAAATTAGTTTAGATAAATCATGCATTGTCCTACAAACTAGTTATTTTTGGCTTAATGTAATATAGCTCCTGAATTTTTTCCAGCAGCATAATAAAATGGCTAATCAGGTGAATGGTAATGCGGTACAGTTAAAAGAAGAGGAAGAACCAATGGATACTTCCAGTGTAACTCACACAGAACACTACAAGACACTGATAGAGGCAGGCCTCCCACAGAAGGTGGCAGAAAGACTTGATGAAATATTTCAGACAGGTATAATATGCATTTCTTGTTTCTGACTGGTTATGAAAGTGAGGGCAACCACTTTGAATTTTATAGATTTTGTTAAGGTTAAATAATACTTATTGTTTCTGATCTATGTAGAGCTGAATGTTTGTTACTTTCCCTTCATTTAGGGCATATTGGGTTTGACTTTGATATTCTATCTCATTATTTTGAAGCCTTCTTAGTGTTGAATATGCAGTCTTAGTTGTTTCAGAACAGTGCATCAATTTGTCTTAGATTTACCACCAAGTAAAATGTATGTTTCAGCATATCAAATTTTACTTTTTCCCTTAATTTAAATCAGTCATCATTTTGCTTTTACTTTTCTACTTTTAGCTTCTTAAAGTGATTGTTAAATCAGCTTAGGTCTGATTAGGTGGCATAATAAGAGGATTGGTTAGACTGTATTGTCTGAAATGATAATAAATGTCAGATTCCTTGAGAGTTTGTGCTTGTCTAGTTTCTATTAAATAGAAACACACATCTCTCAGTAATATGGAAGTGTTTGGTTTGTCACAGCTGCTTTTTTAAATCTAGAAGTCCCCTGGTTAAGTACTTAAGCAAATTTGAACATCTTAATATGGTTGGTTGTAAGTGGTTTGAAGTTCTAAAGAGGGAGAGAAATATTTACCCTTAGAGAGTGTTGTTCAAAATAAACGTATCTTCCCCCTTTGGGGCCATGGATGGAAACTTCCTTCCTCAGTGTTTTGTGTGCCTATCCAGATTTTGGGAGAGAGAATTGAATTGTCTCACAAATGTGTCTTAAGTACAATAGTAACTTGTAGTGGTGTGGGGGTTTTTTTGTCCTTAAAATTTATTTTAAATATGAAAAGCTAAGGATAATTTCAGACATTAAAATGACATCTAAAAATTATTCCTGAGTGATGGTCCCATTTGAAAATCAGTCCTCAGGAACTTTCTGTGATGTTCTGCCATAGAGAATTGGCAGTGGTCTGCTTAGAGATGCTCTCTTGGCAGAGTGCTTTGTTATTGATAAGAGGCTGATTGTTTTAAGTGTAGGGTCGGATTGATAGGATGGATTGCTGGGTGTCCTGAGGTGTGGCTCTGGGTGGTGATATGGAATATTTAAGTAAGAAAACTCCAATTATTTAGAGTTGCTCATTTTGAGCTTTTAAAATAAATCCTGGCAACATTTTTTAAAGGTACCTTTGCAAGTGGCATTACATTTATTTAAAATATATTTGCTGTATGGAATAAAGTTCTTTTTGGTTTTACCAAATGGAGTCACTTCTGATGTTAGTTCATATGGACTTAGGGTTTTAATCTGCCAAATATTTCTATTTTACATAGGATCAATTATGAAATATATTCCTTATACATATATAGAGAGGAAATATAACACTTAACAGACTTAAGTGATTATATTTGAAACTTAGTGGATGTTCTGTGTGCAGTTAAATATACTACATATACAGAATGCAGTGTATATTTTCTCTATAGTTTACTTGTAAGTCCTTAATGCCATTTGAAAAAAATTGTCATTGTTGACAGTGTTGTGAATGCCACAGCATCTTTTAAATCTCAGCTTGACACTTCAGAAGGAAAAAAAATGCCTTAAAATGCGACTTTCAGATTTGACTGATCAAGCTGCACTTGAATTCGTAGAAGAGTTTAAAATTATGCCTTTCCACATTCTGACTGCAGCAAAGTAGATGCTTAGATAAACAAATGTGTTTCATGTTATCTTTGGTGCTGAGGAGGAAAAGCCTTTGATACTTTTTGGAGAGCGGAATAATTTAGTAAAAGTGGTTCTTTCTTATCCCCCTCCCCTCACCCCCCACCTCTTGTGTGGTTAGCAACAACTACAACAGTCCATATAAGTTGAAGATTGATCCTTGGGAAATACAGTATGTTTGTTACCACTCTTAACATAAACCAGAATTTGTTATATTAATGCTTAATCTGTGTGTGTGTACATCAGATTTAACTTCCAAGACTTAAACCTCTGACCAGTGGGAAATGGGGTTAAGATTTTTATGTTTTTTATGGGATATATTTACACCCCTATATGAAAAGCTAAGGATAATTTCAGACATGATTAAAATTCATGTTTGTAGTTACTGACATTTTATCTTTTATTTTCATATTTGAACTCTTGACCTTTCTATATAGTATTTGTATAGCTGCCCATATACATATCGTTAAATGAAAATGTAGTGTGTTAGTTATAGTATTGAATGGAACTGTTCTTGATTAAACATTGATAGCACAGATTAGAGTATCCCTTTTGTTGCAATAATGTTACCCCCTTTCAATTTGATTTATAGGATTGGTAGCTTATGTGGATCTTGATGAAAGAGCAATTGATGCTCTCAGGGAATTTAATGAAGAAGGAGCTCTGTCTGTACTACAACAGTTCAAGGAAAGCGACTTATCACATGTTCAGGTAAGGCTATTACTCAGAAACGTCTTTGAATAACTAATGACCTGAAGTTATTTTACTATTACGTTTTTCCTGTGGAGTAGTAGTATTTTTTTGTTTGTGATTACCTTTGCTTTTATTGATTTATTGATTTATTTATTTTAAATTGATTTCAGAGAAGAAGGGAGAGAGAGATAGAAACATCAGTGATGAGAGAGAATCATTTGATTGATTGGCTGCCGTCTGCACACTCCACAGTGGGGATGGAGCCTACAAACCGGACATGTCCCCTGACCCAGAATCAAACCGTGACCTCCTGGTTCATAGGTGATACTCCATCACTAAGCCATGCCAGTTAGGCTGCCTTTGCTTCTTTTAAAAAAATCAGTTTAAGGGAGGAAAAATCTGTTTATGGTAAAGAGTTTTCAGAAACAGTATAAAGTAAAAAAATGTCCCTCCTCTCCTTTATTTGTAGTAAGTTACTTTAAAAACTTAAAATCAAAGTTTGCTAATTGTTACTGGTTTTTTATTGTTTATATTGCTCAGATTTTAAACATTTTGGATCATTTGATCCTGTTTTATTTTCTTCAAGGGAAGTAATGAAGGTGGGAGAAATAGTTTTCGAACTTGTGGCAAAGATAGTCCAGATGCATTTAAATATCAACAAATGAAAGACTGTCTTGCTGTTTTCTGCACCATTCGCTGGCACATAGTAACCACTCAGCAAATACTTATTGAGTGAATAAATGAGTAAATATTTTGTTTAAATTCTGGTCTTCTGAAATTAAATTTCATATGTATTTGACCCTTCAACGATTCCTGGTAATTCTTTTTCATTGAATTACTTGCCTGTTCTAGAACAAAAGTGCATTTTTATGTGGAGTTATGAAGACCTACAGGCAAAGGGAGAAACAAGGAAGCAAGGTGCAAGAGTCTACAAAGGGACCTGATGAAGCAAAGATCAAGGTAAAACTTGACTTGGTAATGAAATCAAATTAATGATGAAATTGAATACTTTAAAAAAAATGCTACACTAATAAAAGAGAAAGATGCCAATTGACTGTCACTTCACAATGCCCACCAGCCAATCAGGAGTGAGCATGCAAATTAACCCGCCAAAGATGGTGGGTTAATTTGCATACACAGGCGCTGAGCGGCTGAGGGCGGGGCGGCTGCTTGCCAGCATACTGGCGCCAAGTGGCCTGCATCCCGGGAACAGGTGTCCTCAGGAGCCAGGTTGCTCTGAGCCTGTAGGCCTGGAGCAACTGGGGTCCCAGAATGCCTCCAGCCACTCTGGACCTACACGCGCAGGTGCTGAGCGGCCGGGGGCGTGGCAGGAACATCCCGGGGACTCAGGCACCCTGAGCTGGCGTGCGCACGCAAGCGGCCGGGGGTGGGGTGGGAATGTCCTCCGCAGCGAGCAAGCAGACAGCAGGGCCCTGCTTGCCCCTGGCCCCAGTGGCAAAGAGCAAGCAGGCCCCCACAGAGAGCATACACCAGGGCCTGCGGTGGCATCAAGCAAGCAGGTCCGCAGAGATCAGAGAACCACAGGGAGCAGGCCTAAGTTGTCAGTAGGACATCCCCTGAGGGCTCCCACATTGGAAAGGGTGCAGGTAGGCTGAGGGATCCACTCCTTCCCCCCGTCCCCCCTCCCCATGCACGAATTTCATGCACCGGGCCCCTAGTATATATATTTTTATTGATTTCAGAGAGGGAGAAGGAGATAGAAACATCAGTGACGAGAGAGAATCATCCATCAGCTGCCTCTTGCTCACCCCCTATTGGGGATCGAGCTTGCAACCCAGGCATGTGCTTTGGGAATCAAACTGTGACCTCCTGGTTCATAGGTCAGTGCTCAACCGCTGAGCCATGCTGGTTGGCATTACTGTTCCAGTTTTTAAAAATATTAGTGTTTAGAAATGAAATAACTTAGGGAAGATTACATAAGAATTTTGGAGGCGAAGATTAATCGTATGTTTGGTGAAGACCTCTGATTCAAGACTCTCCCTCATTCCTTGTTCTTTGGGCTATGAGTGATATATATTTATTGATGTTTCCTATAACAGTTTTTTGGATTGATCCAGTCATGTTTCTGGTTCATTTTATTTCCAAGCACTTTTGTTTGTTTCTTTTAAAAAATATATATTTTTATTGATTTCAGAGAGGAAGGGAGAAGGAGAGAGAGATAAAAACATCATTGATGAGAGAGAATCACCGGTTGGCTGCCTCCTGCACGCCCCCTACTGGGGATCGAGACCGCAACCTGAGCATGTACGGTTGACCAGAATTGAACCCAGAACTTTTAGTCTGCAGGCCAATGCTCTATCCACTGAGCCAAACTTGCTATGGCTATGTTATTACTATTATTTTATTTTTAAAATATTTTATTGATCTTTTACAGAGAGGAAAGGAGAGGGATAGAGAGTTAGAAGCATCGATGAGAGAGAAATATCGATCAGCTGCCTTCTGCACACCCCCAACTGGGGATGTGCCTGCAACCAAGATACATGCCCTTGACTGGATTCAAACCTGGGACCTTTCAGTCCACAGGCCGACGCTCTATCCACTAGGCCAAACCAGTTAGGACTATTATTATTATTTTATATACTAGTAGATGAACTGCTATGAAAGGTAAATATAGGGCATTTGGTGAAAGACCAGTGAACCTTAAACAAATGGATATTGTTGTTTCGTTATTTAATGTTGAAGTTGTTTGTACAGTTTTAGGTAGGTAGGAAATATAAATTGTAGTTTCTGCCATATAATTCGCTTACCTAAGTGCTCCTTTGTACCTCTTTCCCCTCATCTGTAAAAGGGCATAACCCCATTTTTCTTTTTAAAAAAATATATTTTTATTAATTGCAGAGAGAAGGGAGAGGGAGAGAGAGAGAGAATATCAATGATGAGAGAGAATCATTGATTGGCTGCCTCCTGCACACCCCTGCGGGGGATTGAACTGGCATCCTTGGCATGAGTCCCAACCTGAATTTGAATCAGCACCTTTTGGTAGCTCAGCCGACTGAGCCACACCAGCCAGGCTTAATATTTTAAAAATATTATGTGAAAACTAGAGGCCCAGTGCCTGTATTTGTGCAGTGGGGTCCCTCAGCCTGGCCTACGGGGATCGGACCAAAATCACCTGGTGCATGGATTCGTTTAAGGCGTGTCCTGCCCATCTCACCCAGTACCTATTCGCCAGACCACAGCAGCAAGCTAACCTACGAGTTGGAGCGTCTGCCCCCTGGTGGTCAGTGGACATCATAGCTACTGGTCGGGTGGTTGCTTAGGCTTTTATATATATAGATTTGATGTAATAATTGTTTTTTTAAAACTTACTACTGTTCATTGAATAAGCCTATATTATTTCCCTAAAGCTATTTGCTCTTGATAAGTTGTATGTTTTATATATATAACATGTGTATATTACATTATGCAAGTACCATCATGTGTAAATATGTAATATACATATTATGCGTGTATTATGTAATATATTTCATGTATTTCTATGTTTAAAAGTAGAGCAGCTCTATTTGAGTCAAAGGTAAAAGAATGGAAGGTCTAAGGAAACTGGTATCCTAGCTGGTATCCTAGGGTTTTTCCAAAGATATTTTTGAAAACCACTGAACTTGTTGATGTCTAATATCTCTTATTGCCCTGACATTGTATAATTTTAAAACCATGAAGTGTAAAACTCCCCTTTCTAGATAGATTGCATTTCTTTTTTTCTCATTGTGTCTTGGTTCTGTAGGCCTTTCATATAAGCACAACCTTTATGAGTCCCAACCTGAATTTGAATCAGCACCTCTTGGTAGCTCAGCCGACTGAGCCACACCAGCCGGACATTATTTTCTTTTTTATGATTTCCCTTAAATACCTAATATAATGTTGTGAGGAAGGATGGGAATTAGGAAACATGAGGTTTCTTTTGTTTTTTGAAACCTGAGTATATTCATTTGGTAATTGCCAAATATTTTGGATCTATGCTATATGAGAAATTGCCTGGTTCTTCCTTTTTTAAAAAAATATATTTGATTGAGTTTTTACAGAGAGGAAGGGAGAGGGATAGAGTTAGAAACATTGATGAGAGAGAAACATCGACCAGCTACCTCCTGCACACCTCCTACTGGGGATGTGCCTGCAACCAGGGTACATGCCCTTGACCGTAATCGAACCTGGGACCTTTCAGTCTGCAGGCCGATGCTCTATCCACTGAGCCAAACCGGTTTTGCACTTTTTTTTTTTTTTGGTACAGTGAGCTTTATTGATGGTGCACAACAAGGTAGGGCTACCTAAGCCCCTCCCCTTCTTCAGGGGGTCTGGGATGGAAACTCTGGTCAGGAGATTCTCAGTGTATTGGAGGATTCATCTGGGGCAAGGGCTCCCCAGCAGCTGAAGACCTCTTCCTCTTGCTGGGGCTGGTAGTCCAGGGGGCTCTTATTCCTTGGAGACCATAAGGTCCACCACCCTGGAGAAATTGTCTGGTTCTTAAAGAGCTTATGGTGTAACAGGAATACAAAACAAAAGACCAAATAAAACAGGTTAAATTATTTGAGTACAATAGAAAGAGTGAAGATGTCAGAAATAGTAAATGGGATAAGCTGTATGGTAGGACTTTTGATTTTCAATATATATATATTTATATTTATTGATTTTGGAGAGGAAGGGAGAGAGATATGGAATCATTGGTTGGCTGCCTCCTGCACGTCCCCTACTGGGAATTGAGTCTGCAACCTGGCATGTGCCCTGACTGGGAATCGAACCGTGAGCTCCTGGTTCCTAGGTCAGCACTCATCCACTGAGCCACACCAGTTGGACAGGACTTTTGATTTTTTTAAGGATAGAGAACACGTTATTTGAAAAGAATCACTGGTGGAGGGAACAAGTAAGGAAGTCTAATTGAAGTAGAGGGAGTGCAAAATGAGAAATACTGTGGTATGAAGTACGAATTGGTAGTCTCAGGTCAGCTTACATAGAATTTTTAATAATCCTTTCCCCCTATTTCTATTCTCTTAACAAAAAAGTGGCGAGTCCTTAGAGACTTAATTTGCCTATAACTTTCCATTAAATGTATGGAAAGGAGAAGTAAAATAAAGCGGGAGCAGCATGTATGAGAGGAACCGATGTGAATTTAGTCTCTTTTATTTTTCCTAATTATAAAATACATAGTCTAACAGGTTGGAGTACCTTTTGGGAAATAATATACTGATTTATGTGTGATATTTAATATTCAAGTATAAACAGATGTATAATTACCTTTAGGCCTTGCTTGAGAGGACTGGTTATACTCTGGATGTAACCACAGGACAGAGGAAGTATGGTGGTCCTCCACCAGACAGTGTGTACTCTGGCATGCAACCTGGAATTGGAACAGAAGTAAGTGTTCTTCAGCTGTTTGCCAAAATCTTTATAGTTTATAGATTATTCTATCTATTGTGCACGTAGGAAAAATACTTGATTCTTTTCAAGGTTAGCTATTGTTTCTTCGGATATCCATCTGTATTTTGCTGCCATCATAAGCAAAATAATTGTAACTATTAGATACCCAAATACTTTGTAAAGGAATATAGAATTCTTGGATCCAGTGGCTAAAACTATGCAACTAGCAACACACCATTTTAGGTGCTTGGGTGAGGTTATTAAGGAGAAATAATTGCTATATTCTGTTTTTGGTTTTGCTTTATGTCTAATTTTGAAGAGTGTTTGTCCTCCCTCCTTGACCCTTTTTCTCTCCATCACATAGACAGTATTTAATATTTACTGAGAGATTTATTGATGGGAATGGTTGCACAAGGAAAGGACGTGGAAAGGTTGAGCACATTGTTTATACTTGAACAAAAAAGTAATTTGTCCTCCATCTGTGCCTTGCTAAAAGTTTCTTCATACTGCTTTATGCTACTTCTTTAAAAGGAGAAAAAAATGGAAAAAATATCCTCTGGTGAGGATTAACAAAAACAAAAAACCCTAAATTACTCCCCTGGCTGGGTAGTTCAGTTGATTGGAGTGTCATCCTGATGCAGCAAGGTTGCAGGCTTGATTCCTGATTGAGACCCATATAGGAATCAACCAATGAATGTATGAGGAGGTGGAACAAAGAATTGATGTCTCTTTCCCCCTCTCCCCCTTCCCTCCTTCCCTCCCTCTCTTCCCCCCTCTTGCCTCCCCTCTCCCTCCTACTCTCTTTCTCTCTCAAAAATCAGTAATAAAATTTAAAAAAACTAAATAACTTAATGTTATATAATTATTGATAGAATTGGAATTGGGACTCAACCATCTACATTTCCTTATAGGAGCAAGTGTCGTTGAAACATAGTGTACAAGTAAATAGTAATTTGGCCTTTTATTCACTTTTGTACTCCTATAACCCTTTTGTTATCCTTTATCTTTAATGTGCTACTTATGTAGTAGATCCTTCCAAATTTAAATTTTATTTTTAAACAATATAGAAATATAGTTCAACTTTCTTACTTGGACTTCTGCATTGTATGTATTTTTTTCTAATGGTTTTTTAATTTTGTTCTTTTATCAGGGTATTTTTTTATTACCTTAGTCACTCATAAAATTGTTAAGTGGCTTATTTGTCTTTTCTTTGTTCTTGAAGCAGCCTGGAACACCTCCAAGAGGGGAATATAGCTTGAAAAAGTTATCTATAGTATATGCCATTCAGCATGTGATACCTATGTTAGTATTTACCAACTACATACTACATTGATCTTAGTCGTATTTTTTAGGAATAAAATCCTTAGGAATAAAAATTAAGTTTATATAATACTGTTAGGTTTTTCACAGCACGCAATACAGCCTGATATAAATTTAATTGGTTGTATATATTTCATAATTATAGTAATGAACTTTTTTGCCCATTAGATTGGTTTCATTCATGGAGACTTGTTTTATCTTTGCTTTACATAGGTAAGGATTTTACTAGTACTCTAAGATTTCACTCAAAGTATTTGAATAATTTAATAGGAAACTATTTTGAGTATCGAATTACAAACAAATAATTGGTGTGCTAATTGAAAACATGTTTCATTCTCTTATATAGGAGAAATGCATTTTCCTACATGTTAGATATCATTACATACAGCAGATATTGTAGCAAAATCCCTATATGAGATCACCAGCCTGAACCCTTCCTGTCAAGGAATTTGTTACAACAAAATGGCAGTGTAAAATTTTGGATTCCTCCCATAAATTTAGATTTCATAAGATCTGACCTATACTTGTTCAAAATTAAAGTTTTGGAAAATTAGGAAAAGTGGTTTGTTTGTTTTTCAATTACAGTTGACAGTCAGTATTTTATATTAGTTTAGGTGTGCAGCAAGAAAAGTAAGTTTTTAATATAGATTTAATACATTGGTTTCAATTGGTCTCCCTGATGGGGCCGGGATGGAACATGCAGCTGAGATGGAACCTGCAACTGGGATGGAGCCTACAACCTCGACCTTGACCAGAAATCAAACCCTCGACCCCTTTAGTCCTCAAGCCAATACTCTAATCTGGCCAGGGCTAATTGGTCTCATTTTTGATGCTGTGAGGGTTTAGTGTTTTTGTTCTTTTATGTTTCACTAGAGGCCCGGTGCACAAAAATTTGTGCACTCGGGGGGAAGGGGGGGTCCCTCAGCCTGGCCTGTGCCCTCTCGCAGTCTGGGACCCCTCGGGAGATAACGCCCTGCTGGCTTAGACCTGCTCCCGGGTGGCAGAGGGCAGGCCCAATCCCTAGGTGCAGCCCCTGGTCGGGCTCAGAGCAGGGCCCATTGGGGAGTTGGGGTGCCACCCCCTGTCATGCACAGAGCAGGG